>NC_037679.1:55353646-55673926 GCF_003255815.1 Theropithecus gelada | reverse complement strand
TTTTTTTTTTTTTTTTTTTTTTTTTTTTTTTTTTTTGTTAATCCAGCTAGCAGTCTATCATCTTGTGGTGGTGGTGGTGGTGGTGGTGGTGGTGGTGTTTTTGAGATGGAGTCTCACTGTCACCCAGGCTGGAGTGCAGTGGCATGATCTTGGCTCATTGCAACCTCTGCCTCCTGGGTTCAAGCAATTCTCCCTGCCTCAGCCTCCCGAGTAGCTGGGACTACAGGCGCCCACTACCATACACAGGTAATTTTTTGTATTTTTTAGTAGAGACGGGGTTTCACCATGTTGACCAGGCGGATCTTGAATTCCTGACCTTAGGTGATCGTCCGCCTCGGCCTCCCAGAGTGCTGGGATTACAGGTGTGAGCCACCATGCTCAGCTTCAATCTTGTTTATCCTTTCAAATAACCAACTTTTTGTTTCATGGATCCATTGTATGGTTTTCTTGGTCCAGTTTTGTTTAGTTCTGCTCTAATTATAGTAGTTTTTCCCCCCCTTTTGCTAGCTTTAGGTTTAGTTTGTTCTTGTTTTTCTAGTTCTATTAGGTTGTTAATTTGAGATCTATCTTCTAGATATCAAAGCCGATATTCTTTAATGTTGTACTACACCATTTATCACCATTAACGATATTAACTTTCATGGACCAGTCCCATGTATAGGTAAATGAAATGGTTGACTACATTGTGCAATTAAAAGCTACTGAAGGCTGGCACAGTGGCTCATGCCTGTAATCTCAGCACTTTGGGGGGCCGAGGCAGGTGGATCACCTGAGGTCAGGAGTTTGAAACCAGCCTGGCCAACATGGCGAAACCCTGTCTCTACTAAAAATACAAAAAATTAGCCGGGTGTGGTGGTAGGCACCTGTAATCCCAGCTACTTGGGAGGGTGAGGCAGGAGAATTGCCTGAACCTGGGTGACGGAGGTTGCAGTGAGCCAAGATCCCGACATTGCACTCCAACCTGGGTGACAGAGTGAGACTCTGTCTCAGAAAAAAAAAAAGAAAAAAAGATAGAAAAACAAAAAGTTACTGAAGGATTTACCTGTCCCCAAACACTGTCTCCACATTCTGCAATCGTAATAATATTTATGTCACTTTTTGAGTTTTTTTTTTCCATAATATTAGTAACGTTTGCCCCCATGGGAGATAATACATTAATCCATAGATTAACAAATTAAACTGCAATTTAATAACTATCTATTAAAACTAGATTTCCAACAGAAGTAGAATTTAAAAACAAAAACAAAACAAAACAAAAACTAGATTCTCTGCAGAAAAATAGGATTAAAAAGAACAAAAACGGCCGTGCACGGTGACTCATGCCTGTAATCCCAGCACTTTGGGAGGCCAAGGTGAGCAAATCACCTGAGATCAGGAGTTCGAGACCAGCCTGACCAATATGGTGAAACCCCATCTCTACTAAAAATATATAAATTAGCCACGCACGGTGGTGGTTGCCTGTAGTCCCAGCTACTCAGGAGGCTGAGGCTGGAGAATAGCTTGAATCCGGGAGGCAGATGTTGCGGTGAGCCAAGATTGTGCCACTGTACTCCAGCCTGGGCAACAGAGCAAGACTCCGTCTCAAAACAAAACAAAACAAAACAAAAAACTTCCCTTGCTCGCCCAGTAACTGGATATTCAAGCTAGGAGTTGAGTCTGTGTATTTAATCGTTGTATTGTACTTTTCTCTCCTATTTCTCACTCTCCTTTCAGCCACTCCTCATATGACATGCGATTATCCATCCTCTTCCTCTGACTCACAGTCCAGGTGGTCACTGCTGCTTTTAAACAGAATCACTGTAGTAAATTGAGTTCATTGGGAAGCAGGCACTGAGACAGAGTTTTTAGCTTGCAGGATGTTTATTAAGGAGCACCCTTGGTGTCAACACACAAGGAACAGAGCAGGGGAGGTGGGGGCAAAGTAAACCCAAGACATTTTCATAGTATCTCTAGGCCTATTAAAGCATATTATAAAATATTCATAGCTCACTCTGAAAAGGTAAATATTTTGAATTGACTGGATATATAAGATCAGCTGAAATTTTGCCTACATTAAATTAATCTTGGCCAGGAGTGATGGTTCATGCCTGTAATCCCAGCACTTTGGGAGGCTGAGGTGGGCAGATCACTTGAGGTCAGGAGTGGCCAACGTGGAGAAACCCCGTCTCTACTAAAACTACAAAAATTAGCAGGGCTTGGTGGCAGGTGCGTGTAGTCCCAGCTACTCAGGAGACTGAGAGGCAGGAGAATCGCTTGAACCCGGGGGACGGAGGCTGCAGTGAGCCAATATTGCACCATTGCACTGCAGCCTGGGCGACAGAGCGAGACTCCATCTCAAAAATAAAAATAATAATTACTCTTATGCCCTATTTTTGTCCTCAAATTGTATCAAGGCAAATTCACCCAGAACCCGCTATTAAAATGGGATATAATGGTGTTTAGAAGTGATGATCATGGAAACCGTTTTACTGATTCAGGCTAATTAAGTAAAAAAAATAATAATAGGGGCTATTTTAACTTCCTCAAAGATATGATACATCTTTGAAAATAAAAGGTAAATTGTTCTTGTAAATGTTACAAAAAGGGCTACAGATCCCTTAATAAAGATTATTAGACCTTTATCCATGTACAAGTTCTTTTGTTTGTTTGTTTAATAATGCTACTGCTGGTTGATCAACCAAGCTGTTTTAGGAGCTCCACAGTATATTAGCAAGTCTGTAAAGTAATAGATAATTAGTCCTTAGCCAAAATAAAAAAAGGAGAATGTCACAGCCCCCGCAAATCTGTTACTTGTCAGATGTCTATTACAGTGGCTGCTCCAAATGCCATTAAAGTGAAACATTGAATTCTTGCCTATTTATTCTCACAGTCTGTTTGTCAACTCTTCATATTCTAAAGCTCCATACACTTGTTTTCTTGTTTATTATTACACTATTAATTTCAGCAATTACAATGTATGGCTTAGCTGGAGGAGTTTCTAGAGTATAAATATTAAAAATAGGCCGAGGCCGGGCACAGTGGCTCATACCTGTAATCCTAGCACTTTGGGAGGCAGAGGTGGGCAGATCATTTGAGGCCAGGTGTTCAAGACTAGCCTGGTCAACATGGTGAAACCCCATCTCTACTAAAAATACAAAAATTAGCCTGGCATAGTTGCATGTGCTTGTAATCCCAGCTACTCAGGAGGCTGAGGCATGAGAATTGCTTGAACCTGGGAGGCGGCGGTTGCAGTGAGCTGAGATCGCGCCACTGCACTCCAGCCTGGGCAACAGAATGAGACTCTGTCTCAAAAAAATAATAAATAAAAATAAAAATCACATAAATGTATGAAAGGAAAATTGAAGGAATATTATTTTAATAACAGCTGTGAAGTACCGAAGATAGATAAATTTACTAGGGAAAATTAAAAGTAAGTAAACTAGAAAAAACAGGAAGTAGAGGTGATGAAGAAGAATCATCCATCTGCTAAATTAATAACTCTCAATGTGAATTTCAATACAGTATTGTTACTCCACATTATTAAGTTCACTGAGAAGGTATTTTAAGTGGCAACTCCCACTGTTAAGTTTAATTACTTTTACAAAGTAAGCCAGTCAGATTACTCAGATGCCAGACTCTTAGTTATATTTTTCAGCAGACCATAGCATCTCTAATACCCAGCAAAATCCAGGTTACCACAGACATAACTACTTCTTTGAAGTAGTCCAACACTGTCTCTTTCACTAAACTAACTCGATTCCCTTGTTAATTTTGTATAAATGTTCTCCATGGAAACAGCTCCTTGTTAGTCATACTGAGAAAGGAGCAAAATAACCTGGCTGCTTGGGTATACCAATTAGAATTATCAGTAGGTTTTTTGTTTTTTTGTTTTTGTTTTCGTTTTTTACTCTCTTGAACTAATGGATTTGCTAGACGTCAAAGGAGACTTAAATGCTTATCAAACACAATCTTCTATATAGATGGTTTTCCCATGAATGAACCCAAGACTTCCTATAAGAATTACAGAATATGCGTTGTTCACTTTGCCAAGTCTTTATCTTGCCTATGATGTAAAGCTGAGCTCTGAGAGGGAAATACTGAGAGAAGGGTCAGCCGGAGGCCCTGAACCAACTTCATAGCTGCAAGGGGAAACTGACTAATCTTAGAAATTTGTTTTTCCTTCCTTGTCCTAGGCTTAATCCAACTGGAGGAAATTGACTGGCATTTCATTATTTTCCTTTACAATAAGCTGGGAGCAAGCTGCAGAGGAAACTAGTTAGGTCAGAGCAGAAAGGAAGCTGCCTAGTACCTTCGTCAGTTTCCTGTTGCATCTGACTGATAGCAGAACCAAGAGGATGTGATGTTATGGTGCTGGGGTTTGATTCTGAGATGCTGCTGATAAAGGCTCCACCTTCCATTCAGTGGTTAGTGATTCATGGTTTTCTACTGACCTAATCTAGCTTCAGACTTCAGAGCTTTCCCTTTAAGAATCCCTTAACTACCCAGACTTTTAACTGCTTATGCTGCGTAAGATATAGAGAGCCTAGAATGAAAATCTATTCTTTATAAACAGCTCCCTGGTAATCTATCAAGCTCCAGAAATACACAAGATCTGTCTCCAGGGAAATTAGTTCCTTCAGACTTTGGTCTGTTCACCAGATATTTCCATGGGAAAAATGTCTTCTGATTTAGTCAAGTGGCAGGAGTGCGTTAAAGACATTTTGTTAGAATCTGTATCCCAAATATTCCTTTTTTCTCTTTCTTTTTAGAGACAGGGTTTGGCTCTGTCACCCAGGCTGGAGTACAGTGGTGCAATCTCTACTTGCTGCAGCTTCAGCTTCCTGAGCTCAGGCAGTCCACCCAACTCAGCCTCCCGAGTAGCGGGGACTAAGGGTGTGCACTACCACACCCAGCTAATTTTTTTTTTTTTTTTTTTTTTTGTATTTTTTGTAGAGACAGGGTTTCACCATGTTGCCCAGGCTGGTCTCAAACTCCTGGACTCAAGCAATCTGCCCACCTTGGACTCCCAAAGTGCTGGGATTACAGGCGTGAGTCACCATGCGATGTCTGGCCCCAAATATTCTTATTGAGTATGTGACCATTCTATTTAAAAATTTTAATGACTTCTCCTTGATTATAGTATAAAATTCTAGTTTCTTTACAAATAATTTGAAAGCCTTATACAATCTATTTCCTACCTACCTTTCTAGACTTATTTCAAATTATTCCACATATTCCACAATTTCCCCCCCCCCCTTTTTTTTTTTGAGACAGAGTTTTGCTCTTGTCACCCAGGTTGGAGTGCAGTGGTGCAATCTCAGCTCACTGCAACATCCACCTCCTGGATTCAAGAGATTATCCTGCCTCAGCCTCCCAAGTAGCTGGAATTAACAGGCATGCCTCACCCACCATGCCTAGCTAATTTTTGTATTTTTAGTAGAGATGGGTTTTCCCCATGTTGGCCAGGCTGGTCTCAAACTCCTGAGCTCAGGTGATCCGCCTGCCTCGGCCTCCCAAGTGCTGGGATAACAGGTGTGAGCCACCGCACCCGGCCAAGTTTTTTTTAAAAGAGTCTATGCATAGTGTTGCAAGTTTCTCGGAGCTTGGGCTTAGGCCAGGCTATCATCCTAAATGTCCTCACCATTTCTGTTTTTGTTTGTAATTCAAGTCCAGTTCAAGTTGCTTCTTCCTTAAGTCTTACACAACTACTTCAGATACAAAGAAACTGCACAATCCGTGTAGTATTTATTATCACTATTTCTCACTTGGCCATTAACCACTTCACGGAGGGAGCACATCTTGTGCTATTTTTTTTTTTTTAATTTTTTTTTTTTTTTGAGATGGAATTTCTCTCTCGTTGCCCAGGCTGGAGTGCAATGGCTCAATCTCGGCTCACTGCAACCTCCACCTCCCGGGTTCAAGTGATTCTCCTGCCTCAGCCTCCCAAGTAGCTGGGATGATAGCTGCCTGCCACCATGCCCAGCTAATTTTTGTATTTTTAGTACAGACGGGATTTCACCATGTTGGCCAGGCTGGTCTCTAACTCCTGACCTCAGGTGATCCACCCACCTCGGCCTCCCAAAGTGCTGGGATTACAGGTATGAGCCACTGCGACCGGCCTCTTGTGCGGTTTTGTTATGCAGTCATGATTCTTAAATCTTGCATTCCTGTTTAAGTTTGTATTACTTTCTAATAATTTCAGGAGGAAGATTATATGTCTTACTTCTTTATATACCCGCATACCATATAAAGACTATATAATGTCTTCAATCATATTTTAGATTAATTTATTGAAAGCACAAGTATTAAACAGGAACAAACACAACCATGTATATATTTAAGTAGAATACAATGATCTTGCACTACGATAAAATAATTATTGGCTTGGGTGATTTAAATAGGATAAATTCTTACAGACGCTCAGATTTATAATTTTATCGGAAATGCCTTGACCATTTTAACCAACCAATCAACCAAGTTATTAAACAAGCAAAGCAGACAAAAGTTTCTAAGTTTGGTTGACAATGATGCCTGGTTTGTTGACTGTACCTGTGCAGACACAGCTTCATTGACTGTAACAAATACACTATTTGATTGTAGGATGTTGATAGTGGGGGAGGCTGTACCTGTGTGCAGTTAGAAGGTACATGAGAAATTTCTGTACCTTCTGCTTAATTTTGCTGTGAACTTAAAATTGCTTTGAAAAATAAAGTCTATTAAAACAACAACAACAGAGTGAGTGTGGTGGCTTATGACTGTAATCCCAGCACTTTGGGAGGCCGAGGTGGTGGATCACCTGAGGTCAGGAGTTTGAGACCAGCCTGACCAACATGGTGAAACCCCATCTCCACTAAAAAGACAAAAATTAGCTGGGCATGGTGGCAGGCACCTGTAATCCCAGCTACTCAGGAGGCTGAAGCAGGAGAATTGCTTGAAGCCGGGAGGTGGAGGTTGCAGTGAGCTGTGATCGCATCATTGCACTCCAGACTGGGCAACAGAGCAAGACTCTGTCTCAAAAATAAAATAAAATAAAATAAAATAAAACAACAACAACAAACAAAAACCTTCTCAGCACTTGCTGTATTGAACCATTTATGCACCACACCAGATTGCTCAGTAGTATCTGATCCCCATCTCCAAACCTCAGTCACCGGACAAGTTTCCACAATCATCGCAATAGAAGGAGGAATTCCTGTGTAGGGCATGGCCTGACAAAGAGGGACCTTTGTATATGCACATTGTCTGGGATCCCTGGAGGCTCTGCCTTCACCAGAAGCTTCCAGGGGTGGTTAGAAATCACAGAAGGGCAAGAGGAGCAGACTTTAATGAGAGACCAGAGACAGAGAGAACCCAATAGATAAATTATTGTTTTTCCTATCCATGGACTGTTCTGAGATGTGCTGGATTTCTATAACCTCTCTGGACACCAAACTATCAACTGTGTTTTGTCGTGAAGTTGTGTCTCCAGTAAAATAATATACCATTTTTTATTTGCTCTCCTTCCTTTGTGGACTGACTTTCTTTTTCTCTTCTCTCTTAGTGCCCTTGGATTGTACCTCTCTCCAGAATGATGGATACAAAACTTCTATTTTCTTTTTTTTTTTTTTTTGAGATGGAGTTTTGCTTTTGTTGCCCAGGCTGGAGTGCAATGACACGGTCTTGGCTCACAGCAACCTCTGCCTCCCAGGTTCAAGTGATTCTCCTGCCTCAGCCTCCTGAGTAGCTGGGATTACAGGCATGCGCTACCACACCCTGCTAATTTTGTATTTTTATTAGAGACAGGATTTCTCCATGTTGGTCAAGCTGGTCTTGAACTCCCAACTTCAGGTGATCCACCTGCCTCAGCCTCCCAAAGTGCGGGGATTACAGGCGTGAGCCACCACACCCAGCTGTAACTTCTATTTTCTAGGAAACGTGAACCACTTTCAAATGCCAAACTCTGTGCTAGGTATTAGGGAAAAGACATCATGTTCTAGTGTTACAAATACTTTTAAAAATATTTTATTTGTTTGCTTTAATGCATTCATATGTTCAAAAAAGCGAAGTCTTGAAAGGATAAACAGTGAAAACCTCCTGTATTAGTCTGTTCTCACACTGCTATAAGGACATACCTGAAATTTGGTAATTTATAAAGAAAAGGGGTTTAATTGACTCACAAGTTTGCATGGCTGGGGAAGCCTCAGGAAACTTACAATCATGGTGGAAGGTGAAGGGGAAACAAGGGGTGTCTTACATGATGGCAGGAGAGAGAGAGAGAGAGCAAAGGAAGTCACACTTTTAAACCATCAGATCTTCTGAGAACTCACCATCATGAAAACAGCAAGGGGGAAATCATCCCCATGTTCCAATCACCTCCCACCAGGTCCCTCCCTCAACACGCAAGGATTATAATTTGAGATGAGATTTGGGTGGGGACATAGAGCCAAACCATATTATCTCCCTTTCACCCATGTCCCCCTGACACTCCACGACTCCTGCCTCCTGTTCCCCTCCCAATAATAGAGCTGGGAAATTCTCATATCAATACATAAAATACTTTCACAATATATTTGGCTGCATAGTACTCCAATGTGCAAATGTACCATAATTTATTTACTCATTTCATTATTGATAAAACTTTAGGTTGTTTTACTCTGATTCCGTTACAAATAATACAGACATGAATAACATAATATGTAAGCTGATTTTCACATATGCCTGCATGTGTATAAGATACAGTTCTAGTCTGGGCTCAGTGGCTCATACCTGCAATTCCAATACTTTGGGTGGCTGAGGAAGGAGGATTGCTTGAGCCCAGGAGTTTGAGAATGGCCCGGACAACACAGCAAAACCTTGTCTCTACAAAAAGTAAAAATAAAAAAATAAAAGGCTGGGTGCAGTGGCTTACACCTATAATCCCAGCACTTTGGGAGGCCAAGGCGGGTAGATCATCTGAGATCAGGAGTTTGAGGCAAGCCTGGCGAACATGGTGAAACCCTGTCTCTACTAAAAATACAAAAATTAGCTGGGGGTGGTGGTGAGTGCCTGTTAATTCCAGCTACTTGGGAGGCTGAGGCAGGAGAATCGCTTGAATCCGGGAGGCGGAGGTTGCAGTGAGCTGAGATCATGCCACGGCACTCCAGCCTGGGTGACAAGAGTGAAACTCTGTCTCAAAAAACAAACAAACAAAAAACAAAAAAATAGTGCACCTGTGGTTTCAGCTACTCAGGAGGCTGAGATGGGAGCACTGCTTGAACTTGGGAGGTCAAGTTTGCAGTAAGCTATGATCATGCCGCTGTACTCCAGCCTGGGGGACAGAGCAAAACTCTGTCTCAAAAAAAAAAAAATCTAGAAGTGACACTGTTGGGTCAAAGAACATGTAGATTCACAGGAGAGCATCTATTATTACATATCCTCAACAGTACAGCATGTTAATAAAGTTTTTGCTTTTTGTCTAGTTTGTTGGTAAAAAATGGTATCTCAGCATATATTGAAATTATACTTTTTATGAGTGAAGTTAAATATAATTCAGATGTTTGTAAGCCATTTGTTTTTCTGTTTTTGAGAGCTGCTTGTTTTTTGAAGAAATCTTCACCAAGGGAACAATCATTGGAGCCTCTGTTTTTAAAACCTTATGCACCATGACTCAAAGAAAAGTAAACTGAGGATTTTAATACAATTCTCACTATCACTGCTTGAGATATGGAAACTTCTGACATCTCCAAGTTGCAAAGTCTCGTTCCCACACTCAATGAGTTCACAGTCTGGCAATAAAGACAATGGAGAGAAGAGAGTAAATCAGGTTAAAGAGTACCCAGCTGTCCCAATTATAATGCCCAAAGAGGCATGACATACTTGGATGATGAGGGCTCATATTGGTACCCAAGTACTCCATCTGATGGGCAGGAGCACTGCAGTTGGCATCTCTAAGCAGTATCAGGGCTAACAGGGAGATGAAAGGTAGTACACTGGTTCTAAGAACTCTCCAGGGTGAGGGTTGACTCTAGCCAGAAGTAGGCAGGGCTGGGACAGGCAGGGACTAAGACATTATAAGCTTTAGAGTAAAGCTATTTCAAACTATTATAGGAATACAGAGAATAGGAAGGGCTTAAATATCTCTAGGAGGCAGGATGGAAGTGAGTTCTAGAAAGGTCTCACACTGAGACGGCTTTTGAACTGGGCCTTGAAGGATAAGATGGAATAACTAGGCAGAGAGGTGGAGATGGCTCCATATGCAAAGGGAATAAAACAAGCAAAGGCATGGAGGTCAGAGATCTTTTTCCTCTGAATGATGATGAATCCAGGGTGGCCAGAGAGCAGGGAGGGCACATGTATGTGTATACACAGGCAAGGGGTATGAAAGATGGGCAGAATGAGAGATGAGGTCACCTTTTAACTAAAAGACAGCTTTTAACTAAAGATTTTTCTTTTTAACTAAAAGCTTTTTCTTTGCGGTTCTCAATTGAACTTAAATTTTCTTATAAATGTTATTTGGCATACATGAAAATCCCTGGCATAAACATGGCTTAGGATAGTGTATAAACAATCTGTTTTAGGGAAAATAGAGGAAGAAGCCCACCAGATCAGAAAGAATTGGCCCCTATTAGTCACAAGCCCTGTTGTTCCTCTCAAATCAAAAATAAATCTTAGGACCAGGGGCGGTAGCACATCTGCCATCCCAGCACTTTGGGAGGCCAAGGTGGCAGGACTGCTTGACCCTAGGAGTTCAAGATCAGCTCCTGACAACATAGCTGTCTCTACTAAAACTAAAAGAAGTTAGCTGGGCACGGTGGTGACTCATGCCTGTAGTCCCAGCTATGCCGGAGGTGAAGTGGGAGGATTGCTTGAGCCCAGGAGGATGAGGCTGCAGTGAGGCAAGATCGCATCACTGTACTCCAGCCTGGATGACAGAGCGAGACCTGTCTCAAATTAAATAAATAAATAAATCCTAGGACATATTGGTTAACGGTTATGTTCATAAGGACAGAGCAACACAGCATCGGGGGTGGAATGAAACAAAAACTTCTTAAAAAATGGACATCTAGACCAGGCAGAGTGGCTTATGCCTGTAATTCCAGCACTTTGGGAGGCCGAGGCTGGTGCATCACCTGAAGTCAGGACCAGCTTGGCCAACACGGTGAAACCTAGTCTCTACTAAAAATACAAAAAATTAGCCAGGCGTGGTGGCAGGCACCTATAATCCCAGCTACTCGGGAGGCTGAGGCAGGACAATCACTTGAATCCGAGAGGCAAAGGTTGCAGTGAACCGAGATTATGCCATTGCACTCCAGCCTGGGCAACAAGAGTGAAACTCTGTCTCAAAAAAAAAAAAAAAGAAAAAAGAAAAATAGACATGTGTACCCCTTTTATATTTATGATAATTAGAACTATTGGAATAAAAAACTATAAAAGCATAGATGCAAAGAGAGGTCAGTGAATGAAATTAGCTACATTACAGAACACTAATGATACCTACTATCTAAAAGCCCAGTAGATTTTACTAATGAATACTCCAGAGCTGTAACCATTTTAAAAAATCTGCTTGGCTTTAACAAGAAAAATACGTGATAATTATTTTTTCAAGGAGACATTGCCAAGGTTTATCCATGCCAAAACGCTGATGGAAATTTTAATGTGAAATGAACCACAGAAAAGAGATGATAATGAGAGAGGTTTACAAAGGCCCTGTCATCTGCAGACACTGGCATTCTCTATTTTTCTTTCAGCTCCTCCTCAAACTGTTCTCCCCTAATCCTTGATGTTTATATTATCCACCCCCATAAAATCTAACACTTGACAGGCTCTAGGGATTAAAAACAAGAGCTAAACGCTCAAATTCGTACATATAAGATAAAACTAGTGACAGAGGTTCAAAAGACCTCACTGATATCTCATAGCATCAGTCAGCCTTGCCTTGTGGATCCAAGCAAGGGCCATGTCTGGTCAATTCTTTTGTTAAGGACTACTGTCAACATCTTATAGACTTACCTATGACTTGCTTAAGGACTCAGGACAAATCAAACCAAGAACTTTCCAATAGAGTAGTAGGGACGATAGGGGCTGACTGCAGTGAGGTGGAGCTTCCAAGGGCTAGTTGAGAAGTGGTTACACAGGACAGGATAAGGTTTTGTACTCACAGTCCATCACAGATAATCTGAGTGCTTACTCCACTGCCATTCCCCTTCTTTTCTGCTAATGGAGCCCCGGTTTTATTCAGGAAAACATTCCCAGCCCATGGGATGAGTGATGATTGATCTAAGCCAATCATGGTGGACTTGAGACTTTGCCAGTACTGGTAGAAGACTGGGCACATGGCCCAGACTTAACCAGTGCATTGTCAGGAGAAGTCAATTGAGGGCATGTGGAAAAAATTTATTCCATGATTAAAAAAAAAAAAAAGATGGCTACGGAAGTGGAAGCCTTTGGCCTCCCTTCCCTCAATCCAGCTTGAATGCCCTTGTATGAAGGGATCTCAAGGCAAGAGCTTCACAAAGACAGACATTGCTGACTTACTGAGGAGGCATGGTGGACTCTGCCTTCTCGATAACATTGTTGAATTACCAAACTAACCTTGAGACCAGCCTCTTGTTGAGAGAACAACAAATATTATTATGCTCTTAGGCCACTATTTGTTGGGATTTCTGTTTCTTGTAGCTGAAAGAACATCCTATATGTGTAGAAACCAAACCAATAGCCAGGGATTAGTGGCAAGGTGAAGTCCAAAGGGCCAGGTAGAACAGTAAGTAGGAAAAGAGGACCAGGAGCATCTCAGAATGCAGTATGGGGAACAGGCTGGGAAAATGTTGAGGACATGCTGGGAGCATGTCTGCTGAGTTCCTGGAGGCTTTCCTCCATGTGCTTCTGGCTATGTGAAACAGGTGATATTGACACTTTAAAGAGTAACTGTGGCGCCAGCCATGGTGGCTCATGCCTGTAATCCCAGCACTTTGGGGGGGCCAGGGTGGGCTGATCACTTGAGGCCAGGAGTTTGAGACCTGCCTAGGCAACATAGCGAAACCCCATCTCTACTGAAAATACAGAAATTAGCTGAGCCTGGTGGCACACACCTGTAATCCTAGCTACTTGGGAGGCTGAGGCAGGAGAATTGCTTGCACCCGGGAGGCACAGGTTGCAGTGAGCTGAGATAGAGCCACTGCACTCCAACCTAAATGACAGAGCAAGACTCCATCTCAAAAAAAGGGAAAAAAAAAAGTCTACCTTCCTTAGCCTTTTGCCCTACCATCTTGCCACACACAGACATCTCTAGATTTTAGTTCTTTAAGGACAGTTCTATGCCATAACTTTTTGTCTCACATAGTTCTTAGAACATCTTATATGCAATTTTTTTTTTTTTTAGATGGAGTCTCTCTCTGTCGCCCAGGCTGGGGACATCTCGGCTCACTGCAACCTCCGTCTCCTGGGTTCAAGCGATTCTGCTGCCTCAGCCTCCCGAGTAGCTGGGACTACAGGCGCCCGCCACCATGCCCAGCTAATTTTTGTAATTTTAGTAGAAACAAAGTTTCACCATGCTGGCCAGGATGGTCTTGATCTCTTGACCTCATGATCTGCCTGCCTTGGCCTCCCAAAGTGCTGGGATCACAGTCATGAGTTACCACGCCTGGCTGCAATAATTTTTAATAACCCTTTATTCATAGACATTAATATTTTCTTTTTTGTCCTTTACCTTGTACCTTATATATTTTAGTCAACTAGTCACGACTAGCATGTTTGTATAATCTTGTAACTTTGTGATGATATTTATGGTAAAAATGACCAGTGCTATAGTTTTTAATAAATTAACAAATTTGAGCAACTATATTACTTTGAATTTAAGTCTCTATTTGTTATAATTTTGTTTAAGCAACAGAATCTTATTCTGTTGCCCAGGCTAGAGTACAGTGGCATGAACACAGCTCACTGCAGCCTCGCCCTCCTGGGCTCAAGATATCCTCCCACGTAGCACCACAGGTGCACACCACCACACTTGGCCAATTTTTAAATTTTTTGTAGAGAAGGGGTCTCACCATGTTGTCTAGGATGGTCTCGAACTCCTGGCCTCAAGCAATCTTCCCACCTCAGCTTCCCAAAGTGCTGGTATTTCAGGAATAAGCCATCATGCCCAGGCTATAATTATTTTTAAAACAGTAATTTGTAACTAGCTCCACCTTTATAATTTCACAACCAGATTTTTAAATTGCTAAAACAGAACCAACTTCCTGGTTCATAGCGTTATCATTTTACGCGGAGACCACTGTATTAATCCTAATTGGCACCCTTGTATTCTTGGCATGTTCTTCATTCCACGACTTTGCTCTTATCATTCTCTCTATCCATCTCTCTATCAAGAATGCTCTCTTGTCTTCCCTTAACTGATTCTTAAACATTCTTCAAAGTCCAAGTCTCACATGTCACGTGAGTCTCTTCCTGACCACTGTAATCCACTGTGGTTTCCCTTTCTTTCAAGTCTCTACTGCACTTATGATCTGCGTCACTCATTATGCATCTCTGGCCTTGTGCTGTTACACTGTTAGTCTTCTTTGTAAGTGTGTGTGTAACCGAAATGTTTCCAAGACCTCCACCCTTCTCTTTAGTGTTTAATAAAATAAATAAAGCCGGCTGGGCATGGTGGCTCATGCCTGTAATCCCAACAGTTTTGGAGGCCAAGGGGGGCAAATCACTTGAGGTCAGGAGTTCAAGACCAGCCTGGGCAATATGGTGAAACCCCGTCTCTACTAAAAATATAAAAATTAGCTGGGCATGGTGGCACATGCCTGTAATCCCAGCTACTCAGGAGGCTGAGGCAGGAGAACTACTTGAGTCCAGGAAGTGGAGGTTGCAGTGAGCCCAGATCGTACCACTGCACTCCAGCCCGGGCAACAAGAGCAAGACTCCACCTCAAAAAATAAATAAATAAAATAAATAAATGAAGCTACTGCACATAGCTTGGTTCTCCTAAGGGAACACTTGAATTTACTGACACTTGCTCCAAACCTCTACTCCCAGCTTAATTATTGATCCTCTTTCACCATCTTGCCTCCTACACTCGCTATCCTCTAATTTTTTTTTTTTTTTTTTTTTTGAGACGGAGTCTCACTCTTGTTGCCCAGGCTGGAGTGCAATGGCACAATCTTGGCTCACCACAACTTCTGCCTTCTGTGTTTAAATGATTCTCCTGCCTCAGCCTCCCGAGTAGTTGGGATTACAGGCATGCACCACCACACCCAGCTAATTTCGTATTTTTAGTAGAGATGGGGTTTCACTCAGGCTGGTCACTAACTCCCAGCCTCAGGTGATCACCAGCCTTGGCCTCCCAAAGTGTTGGGATTGCAGGCGTGAGCCACAGTACCCGGCGTTTTTTTTTTTTTTAGATGAAGTCTTGCTCTGTTGCCCAGCCTGGAGTGCAGTGGCACAATCTTACCTCACTGCAACCTTCACCTCCCGGGTTCAAGCAATTCTCCTGCTTCAGCCTCCCAAGTAGCTGGGATTACAGGCGCTCACCACCACACCCCGCTAATTTATGTATTATTTTTAGTAGAGATGGGGTTTCACCATGTTGGCCAGGCTGGTCTTGAACTCCTGACCTCAAGTGATTCGCCCCCCCAGGCCTCCCAAAGTTCTGGGATTACAGGTGTGAGCCACCGTGCCCAGCCACTTACCTCAATTCCCCAGATGCCTGAAAGGGTGAGACAGCGAACCTATGGAGGTCACTCCTACTTTTGGAACCTGACAAGATCTAAATGAAACCTGAAAACCTGAGTGGCGTCATCCTGGGAGATACACAGTGTGATGGACTGAAACACATTGTGTTAATTATTAAGGCATTATTACTACTAATAATTGTATTACTATATTAATAACTATTCATTAACTATTAATGATTGTGTTTATTGTTGGATGTAAGTGATCCATGGGTGAAAACCAGGGAGTGGCCTGTGGTGTTATGATATATATTCCACAGTTCCTGGCTCAGAATTCCCACAGCCCTTGTTATAGTCTTTTTTTTTTTTTTGAGATGGAGTTTCGCTCTTGTTGCCCAGACTGAAGTGCAGTGGCACGATCTCAGCTCACTACAACTGTTACCAGACTAAACTGAGGGCCGGGCTGCTATTTTTCATGGCCCAATAACGAGATGCAGATGAACTGGGGAGGAAGAGAGTTTTTATTTCTGTAACTGGTTACAGGGAGAAGGCCTGGAAATTATCGCCAGACCAACTCCAAATTACAAAGTTTTCCAGAGCTTATATACCTTCTAAGCTATATTCATCTAAAGACATAAGTGATGAACTTCTTTTAATCCATAACTAGGGTCTGAGTCCTGAAGACCTTCTTCAGTAAGTTTACTTAATCTAAATGGGTCTAGGTTTTGGGGTGATGACCCTTATCTCTCTTTTTTCTTTGAGAAGGAGTTTTGCTCTTGTTGCCTGGGCTGAAGTGCAGTGGCACAATCTCTGCTCACTGCAACCTCCACCTCCTGGATTCAAGCGATTCTCCTGCCTCAGCCTCCCAAGTAGCTGGGATTACAGGCATGCACCACCATGCCCGGCTAATTTTTTTTTTTTTTTCCGGAGATGGAGTCTTGCTCTGTCGCCCAGACTGGAATGCAGTGGCGCAATCTCGGCTCACCGCAACCCCCGCCTCCTGGGTTCAAGCAATTCTCCTGCCTCAGCCTCCCGAGTAGCTGGAATTAGAGGCACGTGCCACCACGCCCAGCTAATTTTTGTATTCTTCGTAGAGACGGGGTTTCACCATGTTGGCCAGGATGGTCTGGATCTCCTGACCTCGTGATCTGCCCGCCTCGGCCTCCCAAAGTGTTGAGATTACAGGCATGAGCCACTGTGCCCAGCCAGTTGCCCTTATCTTGTTTCCTGCTAAATCATAAAGGTTTGGGGAGTTCCTTTTGACCCCAATAAACTTGTTTGTGGAGGCCTGGGGAGTTTCTTCAGACCCCCAATAAAACTTGTTTAATCCTAAAAAGGTCCTGTTGAGAATTGCTTCATTATTTTGTCATGCTTCAAGGCCCAGAAAAGCTAGCCAAAACTCTTGGTGGGCTTTTGTTACATTCCAGCCTTTGTATAAGGCTACTGGCTCTTTCAGCTTTTAATATGGAATGTAACTACTTAGTCAGTCCTGAAACAGTTGTTACAGAGGCCTGCATCTGACAACCTCCGCCTCCTGTGTTCAAGTGATTCTCCTGCCTCAGCCTCCCGAGTAGCTGGGACTACAGACATGTGCCACCATACCTGGCTAATTTTGTATTTTTAGTAGAGACAGGGTTTCACCATGTTGGCCAGGCGGATCTCAAACTCTGACCTCAGGTGATCCCTGGTCCTGGGCCTCCCAAAGTGCTGGGATTACAGGCACGAGACTTGAGACTCGGAGCCTGGCCATTACAATTTTTTGATGTAATGTGGGGTGTGTTAGGCCTCAGGGACAGGCCTCTGACCTCCTGCCTCCTTCTCCCCTGCCTCAAGGCAGGACTCTAATTCTTCCTGCCCCACCCCACCTTTCTGACTGTGGGTCTTAGGACTCTTCCCAGAGAGGATCCTGCCCATACCCTGGGGAAAGGAATGTTGACGTCATAAAGGTCCCACAAAAACCCAAAAGGAGGGCCTGACGTGGTTGCTGATGCCTATAATCCCAGCACTTTGGTAGGCCGAGGTGGATGGATCACCTGAGGTCAGGAGTTCGAGAGCAACCTGGCCAACGTGGTGAAACGGCATCTCCACTAAAAATACAAAAAGTTAGCCGGGCATGGTGGCAGGTGCCTGTAATCCCAGCTACTCTGGAGGCTGAGGCAGGAGAATCACTTGAACCCTGGAGGCAGAGGTTGCAGTGAGTTGAGATTGCACCACGGCACTCCAGCCTGGACAACAAGGGTGAAACTCTGTCTCAAAAAACAAAAGGACAGAGTTCAGTGAGCTTCCAGATAGCTGAACATGTGGAGGGTCCTGATCGGTGGTACACTCATGGAGGGTATGGAAGTTCCATGCACCTTCTCTATATCTCACCCCATGTGCTTCTCCATCTGTATGCTACGTCTCTTACTCTGCAGGTAATAAATTAGTTGCCTATTCAATGTTCACTCTATTTCTCTTTTTTTTTGTGAGACAGGGTCTCACTCTATTGCCCAGGCTAGAGTGCAGTGATGCCATCATAGCTCATTGCAGTCTCAAACTCTGGGATCAAGTGACCCTCCTCCCCCAGCCTCACAAGTAACTGGGACTATAGGTGCCTGCCACCATGCTCAGCTAATTTTTATTTATTTATTTATTTATTTATTTAGATCTCACTATGTTGCCCAGGCTGTTCTTGAACTCCTGGGCTCAAGCAATCCTTCCACATTAGCCTCCCAAAGTGCTGAGATTAAGCATGAGCCACTGCACCCAGCGTCTCTTTGCTGAACTCTGATTTTATTCAGTATCCCAATCTCTTCCACATCTACTGCTGAGAGCTCCATTCCAATTGTTCTTATTAGTTATGATTGGCAGTGACTGGTTTAGGTATGGGCATGCGATGCATTCCGGCCAATTAAATGTAAAAGGAAATCTTTCGGGCTGCTTCTGAAAAAGGTTCCCTCCTTTCAAGAGAGATAAACAGAGACAGAGCATCTCTTCCTCTAAAATTGTCCTGTCCAAAGGTGATACATGGAACTGCTGTAGCCTTCTCATAACTAAGGGGGCATTCCTTAAGAACAGAGAAAACAAAACATACAGTGAAAAAGGGAAAGTTGGGGGGAAGAAACCTCATCTTTATTGTTGGCCCATCAACATATTTAATCTTGAACATTCCCACCTTTGGACTTTTTGAATATAATATTATTTATGCCCATTCCAAGTTCAGTTTTCTGTTATTTACAGCAGAAAATATCCTAATGGACACTTTGGCTTCTCTCTCTCCGGTGACTCCCACCTGTCACCATTGCAAGGACTTTCTCCCCTTCTAACATCTGTAGCCTTCTTTGAGTCCCAGGATCTCCAAACCTATTTTTCCTCAACATCAGAGAATAACTCCAAAATTATATGAATTTACTATGGGGAACAATTCCCTTTTGTTTCCATTTCTCCAATCCAGCCTCCAGGGTCCACTCCCCACCGCCTCATCACCAAAAGACCCACTTAATGAGTTTGCTTAAAGAATTCTTTCCCAGAGATTAGACCCTAAAGACCTGGAGTCATACTACCTAAGTTTGAACATCAGCTCCACGTCTTGCTAGTTGTGTAAGCTTTGATAAGGCGTTTAATTTTTCTGAGGCTCATCTTCATCTGCCAAATGTCAAATGATTTTTAATTTTTATATAGACAGGGTCTCACTATGTTGACAAGGCTGGTCTTGAACTCCTGGACTCAAGCAATCCTGCTGCCTCAGCCTCTGAAAGTGCTGGGATTACAGGTATGAGCCAAATAATAATTGAAGAATTGGTGTGACGCTCAAATGATGTCATCCACACAAAGACCTTATAATAGCGCCTGGCACTCATAAACATTCAAGATAAAAATGCTGATTGGAAGTAAAGGAAACCAGATAAAGCAGCAGAAAAGAAACTTTCCATTCTGTGTGCTAGTTGCTCACAGAATGGAAAGCCCAGCACAATAACGAGGCTCAGAAAAGACAAGGACCAGGGCAGCCTTGGGAATCCAAATAGCAAGAAGTAATCTTTTTCAGTCTTTTTGCTTCTCTGCTTGAGATTCAAACTCCTGGAGACAAGCATCTGATTGGTCTGGCTTTGGCTGTGTGTTCAGCTCTTATTTGGCTAACAGAGTACCTTGGTTCTTGGGGCACCCAGATGGTCTCCAATAGTGCTCCAAGGCAAACTAGAAAAGGTGTCACAAGAAAAAGGAATAAAGTGAAAAACAAACAGCCTAACACCATTAGTTATTTTATATTTGTTATATTTATAGGACAAGATTATGTATTATACATATCACATTGCATAGTATCCTTTATTTTTTATTTGTTTATTTATTTTTGAGATGGAGTCTTGCTCTGTCGTCCAGGCTGGAGTGCAGTGGCGCAATCTTGGCTCACTGCAACCTCCACCTCCTGGGTTCAAGTGATTCTCCTGCCTCAGGCTGGGATTACAGGTGTGTGCCACCAGGCCCAGCTAATTTTTGTATTTTTGTCGAGACTATCCAAGACCCTTCTGCTCTTTTACAATTTTAATAGTCGGTTTATTCTCAATCTGAAGCCAGTTTTCATACTTATGACTCCTAAAGTCATTTTTCCTTCTCCTAATGTCATCCCACTGCATTGATCAAGATCTCCTAATCTAGAAAGGAAAGAGAAGAGACCCACAAAAGAATAAAGTCAAACACTTTGGTTGCAAAGACTGCTGGCTAAAAATTACTCTTTAATTTCACTTTTTTTTTTTTGAGATAGGGTCTCTTTCTGTCAACCAGGCCTAGGCTCAAGCAGGTTGCCCTCCTCAGCCTCTCAAGTATCTGGGACCACAGGCACACACCACCACACCTGACCTCAAGTGATCCTCCCGCCTCGACCTCCCAAAGTGTTGGGATTACAGGCGTGAGCCACCATGCCCAGCTGGATCATTTGTATTTTCAAAACTCAGTCCAAAGGAAAACACATGTTCTTGTCTCAGGTTTTTTAAGGCCAAGAAGCCTGTCAATGATAATTATGGAGGGATATTACAAGGCTCTTATAGCCCTTGAAGGGTGGGAGAGGCAGAGTAAGGGTGAGGCTGTTAACCAAAAAATGCCAGTATTAAAGAAAAACATTAGAGGAAAGCATATACAACTGAGGACGCAATTATCAGCCTGTCTTATCCATCCTTCTGTCAATTTTGCAGATTCTAGAACTACAGAATGAAGTAAAAAAGGGAAAGGAGGAATGGATAGGAAAGCATCTTAATGGTCTAACTGGGTCTCTTGTTTAATTTTCAAAAGAGAAACCCTTTTGACCTCAAGCATGGTCGAAAAGATTCCATGTTGCATTTATAGGCAAAAACCTTAGAGAAAGCATCAACTTCACTGTTTTTCACTTCTTTCATTCCCACATGTTCAACCACCGATTTATGTCCATTTTTTCTTATAAACATGTTTTTCCTTCACATCCATTCCTATTGTCAGAGTCAGCCTGGAGATCAGTCATCTTGTGGCTGTACTGCCATCACAGTCGTCTCCCATGATCTTATTCTTGCTGCATTCTTTTCTGTGGAATCACAGCACGAGTCAGCTTCCTCCAGCATCATTTTGGCCTCACGCCTTTCAAATCACACTTAAGCTCCTGATCCAGATGTGAGAGCAATCTGGCTGAGACATTTGCTGCCCCTTTGTTCATCAGCGCTGACTCGGCTGAGCTGACTGGGGAGGCAGATGTCCCCTTCCTTCCTCACCGCTCTCTGCACACCCCACCCCCCAACCCCCTGGAGCTGCACACATGGAGACATTGGCAAACAAACAGGAAGGGAAGCCATGATCTCGAGCGAAATTGTCTAGGGTAAGAGGATAGCTGGGAGCTGGGACTAAGAACTAGGAAACTCTAACGTTAAAGTGGTGAGGGCTGAGCCTAAAAGGAAGCAGAAAAATAGATGTTAGGATGAGGGTAGGAGGAAAATCAGAAAAATGTGGTGTTGTGGAAGCCAAGGGAAAAGAGGTCTCAGACAGTAAAGAGGCATAAGCAAACTGCTGCCTATATACACAATGCAATATTATTTTTTCTTGTTTTGTTTTGTTTTTGAGACAGAGTTTTGCTCTTGTCGCCCAGGCTGGAGTGCAGTGGCACAATCTCGGTTCACTGCAACCTCCACCTCCCGGGTTCAAGTGATTTCTCCTGCCTCAGCCTCCAGAGTAGCTGGGATTACAGGCCCCCACCACCACGCCCAGCTAATTATTGTATTTGTAGCAGAGACAGGGTTTCGCCATATTAGCTAGGATGGTCTGGAACTACTCACCTCAGGTGATTCATCTGCCTCGGCCTCCCAAAGTGCGGGGATACAGGCGTAAGCCACCACGCCTGGTCACAATACAATATTCCTTTTTATTTAGCCTTAAAAAGGAAAGACATTCTGACACATGCTACAACATGAGACGAGCTTGAATAAATTATGCTAAGTGAAATAAGTCAGTCACAAAAGTGACAAATACTCTATGGTTCCACTTATATAAAGTACCTAGAGTAGGCCAGGTGCGGTGTCTCATGCCTGTAATCCCAGCACTTTGGGAGGCTGAGGTGGGTGCATCACCTGAGGTCAGGAGTTCGAGACCAGCCTGGCCAACATGGTGAAACCCCGTCTCTACTGAAAATACAAAAATTAGCCTGGCGTGGTGGTGAGTGCCTGTAATCCCAGCTACTCAGGAGGCTGAGGCAGGAGAATCGCTTGAACCCAGGAGGCAGAAGTTTTAGTGAGCCGAGATGGCTCCATTGTACTCCAGCCTGGACAATAAGAGCAAAACTCCGTCTCAAAAATAAAAAAATAAGGTACCTAGAGTAGTCTAACTCATGGAGACAGAAAGTAGAGGGTGGTTGCCAGAGGCTGTGAGAAGGTGGTAAACAGGAGTTACTGTGCAATGGGTATAGAGTTTCAGTCTTGCACGATGAAAAGAGCTCTGTGAGCCAGGCACTGTGGTTCCCTAATCCCAGCACTTTGGGAGGGAAAGGTGAAAGGATTGCTTGAGCTCAGGAGTTCGAGATCAACCTGGGCAATAGAGCAAGACCTCATCTCTACTAAATCCCGCCCTCCTCATAAAAAAATCCCCAAAACTGGCCAGGCATAGGGGCATGTGCCTGTAGTCCCAGCTACCTGGGAGGCTGCAGCAGGAGGATTGTTTGATCCCAGGAGCTCAAGGCTGCAGTGAATTACGATCATGCCACTGCACTCCATCCAACCTGGGAGGCAAAGTAACACCCTTTCTCAAAAAAAAAGAAAGGAAGAAAGGAAGGGAGGGAGGGAGTGAAGGAGGGAGGGAGGGAGGGAGAGATGGAGGGAGGGGGAGAGAGAGAGAGAGAGAGAAAGAAAGAAAGAAGGAGTTTTATGGATGGTGGTGATCACACAGCAATGTGAAGGCACTTAATGTCATTAAACTGTACTCTTAAAAGTAGTTTTACCACAATTTTTAGAAAAAGTAGAGAGGTCAACAGATTCAGATGCTGCTGAAAGGTCAGGGATAGGGAGGACTGAAAATAACCCTTGTGTTTAGCATCATAGAGATTGCTGGTGACAAGTGTGAGCAGGATCCTGCCTACATTCTGGATGACTTCAATCAATATTCACATGTAAACATTTATGCATATTTTCTGGCTTATAACTGGCTTTCAGGAAAAGTGGGTCATGATAGATTCAGGCTGTCTGTGGTCCACGGCTAACCTCTTCCTCCTGTCGCTGCCTTCACTTGCATTTCATTCTCCTTGGCATACTCCTGGTTCCTATGCACATTTCACTATTTTCTCCATAAAGCTGAACAGGTCTTAAATGTCCTGTTTTCCCTAGTAGGGTGCTGATTCCTCCTTTCTGCCAACCCACCTCTCTCTGTTGCTTCCAAACAGGCACTAAATACTTCCCCTCTCCAAGGCCGTTTCCTAGATTAATTCTATTTGGCTTCAAAAATTCTTACCATTATCTTCATCTCCTTTATCCTAATAATTTTTTTCTCATAAAGATCTTTTTTTTTTTCTTTTGAGACAGAGTCTTATTCTGTCACCCAGGCTGGAGTGCAATGACACAATCTCGGCTCACTGCAACCTCCGCCTCCCGGGTTCAAGAGATTCTCCTGTCTTAGCCTCCTGAGTAGCTGGGATTACCGGCACCCGCCACCATGCCCAACTAATCATTTTTTGTATTTTTAGTAGAGACAAGTTTTCACCATATTGGCCAGGCTGGTCTGGAACTCCTGACCTCAGGTGATCCACCCGCCTAGGCCTCCCAAAGTGCTGGGATTACAGGCATGAGCCACCGTGCCCAGTTAGAAAGATCTTAAAATAGCATTTATCACTGATTCAGTAATTACTTAAGGAATTTAGCATTCCATAAACATGAATGAAGCCACTACTGCATACCAGGTATTGTGATAGCTGCTAGAGATACAGTTCTTGACCTCAAACAGCTCATAGTCCAGTAGGGAAAAATGTATCTTCTGTACCGTCTACACAGACATTTTTGTCCTGAGGTTAAATTTAAAAATACAAATGGCAAAGAAAATATATCTCTCTAGAGAAAGATTTACAACTCTTTTGGGAGACAATATAGCATTACAGTTTCAGTAGGAACTCCTTTTCCTTGCTGATAACTTTAGTATAAACTGGCCAGGCATGGTGGCTCATGCCTGTAATCCCAAAACTTTGGGAGGCTAAGGCAGACAGATCACGTAAGGTCAGGAGTTGAAGACCAGCCTGGCCAGCATGGCAAACCCTGTCTCTACTAAAAATACAATAATTAGCCAGGCGTGATGGCGGACACCTATAATCCCAGTTACTAGGGAGGCTGAGGTAACAGAATTGCTTGAACCCAGGAGGCGGACATTGCAGTGAGCTGAGATCATGCCATTACACTCCAGCCTGGGTGACAAGAGCAAAACTCCATCTAAAAAAAAAAAAAAAAAAAAAAAAATTTAGTGTAAACTTACTACTCTGGCCATGTTATATGTCTACAGCATAACTTTTACAACAGAGCTTTTCAGTCCTAGTTTCATCAGCTCCCATAGACATAGTCTATGTTCCAGTAAAACTAAATTATGTTCCTATTTCTAAAATACAACTGATGATTATAAGGCACACCATGAATTAATGAACATTTCAAAGAAAAAATGGCACAACCATAGTACATTCAGATGGTGGTTATAAGACATGTACCAATTACACAAATTTGAAAATGTTAAAATGGAAGAGGGGAGCAGAAGGGTAAAGTGTGCATCTTCAGTTAAAATATATACAGTGTTTGTTGCTCTCAGAAAATGCTTTGCATTTCCTGGGCTCCAAACATTTGCGTGTGATTTTCCTTCCATTTGGAACATCTCTCCTCTCCCTTCCTCTACATACAACCTACCCAGTTTCTAAGGATTTCTTCCTCTCATCAAACCTGTCCTGATCCTACCAACCAAATGTGATCTTTTGTTTGTTGGTTGGTTCATCCAACAAACAGGTATTGAATGCCTACTATATGTCAGGCACTGTTCCAGGCATCAAGGATAAAATGGTAGACAAGACAGGCATAGTGTCCTGTCTTCATGGAGTTTCTTACACGGGGAGACATAAAAAGCAAGTGGATCAACAAATAAATGAAATAATTGTAAATTGTAATGAATGCTTTGATGAAACAAACAAGGTGCTGAGACCGAGAACTATATAGGGGCGTGTCAGCTGTGGCAGATGGTCAGGAAAGATCTCTACAGGGAAGTAAAGTAAGCTGAGAGCTAAAGGGAGAGGAGCAGTTATATGTGCACGTATGGAGAGAGGCACATCCTAAGCACAGGGAACAACATGTGCAAAAGCCATGAGGTGGGGTTGCGTTTGATGTGTTTGAGAAATCCGGCTTTTCATTCCTTGGAACCTCCAGAATATTTCATATCTTCCTTTGAGGTTAATATTCGTTTGCCTTGATCATAATCCTTGTTATTTTCTTTCCTTTTCTTTTTTTTTTTTTTTTTGAGACAGAGTCTCACTCTGTTCCCCAGGCTGGAGTGCAGTGGCACCATCTCGGCTCACTGTGAACTCCACTTCCCAGATTCAAGCGATTCTCCTGCCTCAGCCTCCTGAGTAGCTGGGACTACAGGCGCTCCCCACCACACCCAGCTAATTTTTGTATTTTTAGTAGAGACAGGGGTTTCACCATGTTGGTCAGGCTGGTTTTGAACTCCTTACCTCATGATCTGCCCACCTCGGCCTCCTAAAGTGCTGGAATTACAGGCATGAGCCACCATGCCCGGTCATAATCCTTGTTACCTTCTTATCACTGTTTCCATACCTTACTAATTCATAAGTTCTTGAGGGCAATCATTAAGTCTAATTCATCTATGTTTTCCTTACAGCACCTATGACAGTACCTTGCACAAAACAAATGTTCAGCAACTATTTTTTGAATTCTATAATACTGTAAATTGGGACCATATTTACTTAGCCAATTATAGAACATTTTATTGAGCTACATTTTAATAGTATAAGTTTTTGCCAAAGGTTGCTGTCATGGCCATATTAGATTCATTAAAATATTTTCTGTAAAATATTACTGAAAACCTTGTTGAATACCTTATTCACTATGCCCTATATGAGTTCTTTTCAGAATTCAGTACTAGCAAAAATTTCACTTCTGAACTGGTTTGCTTTTTCTCCCTTCTGAACCCAAGATTCGTATAATGGATTGTGCTTCTCCTTGCTGTTCTGGTGCTAGGAAACTCAAAGTCAATTGAACTATTTAATTTGAACAATTTAAGCCACATGTTTATCCATATGGTTATAATGGTTGTGTTTTTCTTTTTCCCGGATCCTGACTTTTCTTCTTATAATGACTAATAAAACAGTTTGCCAGGCTCTGTGCCAAGTGATTTACATGAGTTATCTCATTTAATCTTCACAACAATCTTGGGTTCTATAGATGAAAAAAGCTGAGGCTTAGAGTACTTATCAAACAGTTAGTAAATATTGGAGCCTGGATTGAACCCAGGCAGTCTGGCTTCCCCACTATGCTGTATTTTAATGTCTTATCATGTGGAGTATTATCTCTTAAAACAATTTCAAGAAAGAGGAGGAGAAATATATGTATGCATGCTTATCAGTACATAAGTATATTTATATAAAATGATTTGAATTGAATTAAAAACAAATTACAGTAGGTGTTGATGACCTATCTCACACATTATATTCGGTGTTTTTGTTTGTTTTGAGTCTTGCTCTGTTGCCCAGGCTGGAATGCAGTGGTGTGATCTCCGCTCATAGAAACCTCCACCTCCCAGATTCAAGTGATTCTCCTGCCTCGGCCTCCCAAGTAGCTGCGACTACAGGCACATGCCACTACGCCCAGCTAATTTTGTGTGTGTGTATTTTTAGCAGAGATGGGGTTTCACCATGTTGGCCAGACTGGTCTCGAACTCCTGGCCTCAAGTCACACATTATATTTGGTAGTCATTATGAAACCTACAGAGTCCACTACCCTTTGATTATTTGATGTAAATGAGTAGGACATAAATGATAGAGTATTTTTATGTTTTTTTTTTTTTTTTGAGACAGAGTCTCGCTCTGTCGCCCAGGCTGGAGTGCAGTGACCAGATCTCAGCTCACTGCAAGCTCCGCCTCCCGGGTTTATGCCATTCTCCTGCCTCAGCCTCCCTAGTAGCTGGGATTACAGGCGCCCGCCACCTGGCCCGGCTAGTTTTTTTGTATTTTTTAGTAGAGACGGTGTTTCACCGGGTTAGCCAGGATGGTCTCGATCTCCTGACCTCGTGATCCACCCATCTCGGCCTCCCAAAGTGCTAGGATTACAGGCTTGAGCCACCGCGCCCGGCCTGTATTTTTTTTAATTAAAAGAAAATTTTTGCCGGGCGCGGTGGCTCACGCCTGTAATCCCAGCACTTTGGGAGGCCGAGATGGGCGGATCATGAGGTCAGGAGATTGAGACCATCCTGGCTAACACGGTGAAACCCCGTCTCTACTAAAAATACAAAAATTAGCTGGGTGTGGTGGCGGGCGCCTGTAGTCCCAGCTACACGGGAGGCTGAGGCAGGAGAATGGTGTAAACCCGGGAGGCGGAGCTTGCAGTGAGTGGAGATTGCACCACTGCACTCCAGCCTGGGCGACAGAGCGAGACTCTGTCTCTAGGGTTCAAGCGATTCTCCTGCTGCAGCCTCCCAAATAGCTGGGATTATAGGTGTGCGCCACCACACCCAGCTAATTCTTGTTTTTTTTTTAGTAGACACAGGGTTTTGAGGCAAGAAAATAGGGTCTGGAGGCGGGGAACATAAGGCCGATTCATACTTAAGCTATGAGAGGAAATGTCCTCTCCATAGGGCATACACCGAGTAAATGTCTTTTCAACTTTACTTCATCCTCTTCACTCACATAGGGCGTACCCCAAGTAGAGGGTATTTAAACTCACAAGAACTCTGTAACAGGGCCTCTGAGCCCCTATGCTCAGGCCTGCTCCCACACTGCAGAATGTACTTTCATTTTCAATAAAACCCTTCATTCTTTCCTTGCTTTGTTTGTGTGTTTTGTCCAATTCTTTGTTCAAGATGCCAAGAACCTGGTCATCTTCTACTGGTAACAGTTTCACCATGTTGGCCAGGCTTGTCTTCCACCTCAAGTGATCTGCTGGCCTCAGCCTCCCAAAGTGCTGGGATTATGGGCGCGAACCACTGTGCCCAGCCAAGCATTTTTAAATGCAGTTTTAATACACAATTAAATCTAAGATGTAAGCAATTTTATTTTAAATTTTCATCAGAATATCAGTCTGGATAAAGAATATCTCAAATTTTCAAGTTCAAATTGTGGCCCAGCACACTGCAGTAAATTTCAGAGAGAGAGTTCCCAACTGCACTGCAGTAAAATTTCTTAGATAATACTTGCCATGTTTTAATATAAGATTGGCTCCCAATTGGGAATTGGATCGTGGGTTCCTGGCTCTTTCAGACACTCAAGTTGAGCTCATCGGGAGATTTTTATATCATTTAACACATAAATAACTCTGCATTCTCTGTCAGCCAAGATTAGTTTTACATTTTTATAGAGACAATTTGTAAAGAAAAAGGAATTACTGGAATTTATTACCAAGACAAATTCAACCCTTCTCTTTTTCATTTTGAAAGAGATTAATAGAAAAAGCACACATTGACCGCAGCATATTATCAAAATTGTCAGAAATCAAATGAACAAAATTTAGTGCAGTTAAGAGCAACAGAAAAAATATGCTTTCTAAAGATAAGAAAATGATGGCCTAAGATGGTTGCAAAACCAAAAAGAGGCACAGGGTTCCTAAAGATGTGCGTGAACCAACACCACTAAAGGCCTGCAAAATTCAGGCGTGTGTTTGTCGAAGCAAAGGTTTGCCATGCAGGAATTGCAAGATGGTTTTGTGCATTGTCGAATTCTACGGTGATGATGGGATATGGGTAGAGGAAGTAGCTGATCGGCTTTGTCTAAATATTCTCCTGCAGGCCGCTTTCAACAGTATGCTGGGTGTTTAGACTCAGTGAGTCTTTCAGAACCTCATTTGTTGTTTTCATCATTCAGCTGACATCTACTGGGTGCCCACTAACTGCCATCCACTGTGCTGGGCTGGCAGGATTTCAAGGTGAATAAAACAAGGAACTGAGAAAGGAGGTGGGGCTGGGCATGGTGGCTTATGCCTGTAATCCCAGCACTTTGGGAGGCTGAGGCTGGAGGATCACTTGAGCCCAGGAATTGGAGACCAGCCTGGGCAACATAGTGAGACCCTGTCTCTATGAAGTAATAATAATAATGAAAGGGGGGAAAAGAAAACCAGAAAAGGAGGTGGTATGATCAGGTTTCAGAAAAATCGTCTCATACTGCTCAAACCCCAAGAGCTTGTTTTTTGGTTTTGGGGAGTTTTTTGTTTATTTGTTTTGTTTTGAGACAGGGTCTTGCTCTATTGCCCAGGCTGGAGTGCAGTGCCTCTATCATAGCTCGCTGCAGCCTTAAATTTCTGAGCTCAAGTGATCCTCTCACCTCGGCCTCCCAGAGTTCTGAGATTACAAGTGTGAGCCTCCTCACCTGTCCCCAAGAGGCTGTTTGACATGAAAAAGATTCATCAGTTTATACTGGAAAGTTTTAAGAACTTGGATTGTGAACTGAGACTCCATTAGTGATAAACACCCACAATGGAGCGTAAGTCACAGATCACAAGACTCTGGGAACATAGATTTAGAGCAAAGAGAACTGTATTTGTTTGAAACATGGTACCTTCTCCAAAGATACTTTTATTGATTTCTCTTTAAATTAATCCCACCCCACTCCAATAGTCGATATTTACCCTTCAGCTAAGAATCCTGCTTCCTTTGCTTATACTTATTTGCTCACCTACATCTCTGATTCCTTCATATTGGTCTAGAAATTAAAAACACAGAGTTTGGAGTCAAGGAGACCTAGGTTCAAATTTTGGCTCAGCCTCTAGTTACGTGACATTGGGCAAACTGCTTATCCTTTCTGAGCCTTAAATTTCTCATCTAGAAAATTAAGGCAATAATAGTAACTGTCTCACAAGTTGTTACAAAGATTAAATAAGACAATATATATCAAACAGCTAGCCCAATTAATTATAGCTAACAGAACTGTATTCTGATAGTATCTGCTCTCATATCTAAGTGGCATACTATGTTTTTGAGGTTGGCTTGCTTCATTTTTTCTAATATTCTGTTTAATTTTGATATGTAATTCATTTTTATTCTAAAAATAATACAATAGCATTATGTTAAATTTGGAAATTAGAGAAAAAGTAGCAATATCTTTTAATTTTGCCATCCTAACACAACCATTAAAAGCATCTTGTCTGGCCAGGCACGGTGGCTCATGCCTGTAATCCCAACACTTTGGGAGCCTGAGGTGGGTGGATCACCTGAGGTCAGGAGTTCCAGACCAGCCTGGCTAACATGGCGAAACCACGTCTCTATGAAAAATACAAAAATTAGCCGGGTGTAGTAGCGGGCGCCTGTAATTCCAGCTACTCGGGAGGCTGAGGCAGAAGAATCCGATTGAACTCAGGAGGCGGAGGTTACAGTGAGCCGAGATTGCACCACTGTACTCCAGCCTGGGGAATAAGAGAGAACTCCATCTCAATTAAAAAAAAAAAAAGCATCTTGTTATATTTCCTTCCAAGTTTTTGTTGCAAGCAATTCTTTTTCCATAGTTACATATATGTTATATAGATACAGACAGAAATCTTAACTTCATATCTTAAGCATGTTTCCATGTTTCTTCACTGTTCTAGTGCAGATAGCACATGGTAAGTGTTTAATAAATATTTACTTGAATGAGTCAACACGGTACAGTCAAACCTGTATCTCTGAAAATTGCTTATATCAAGAATTTCTTTTTCTTTTTTATTTTTGAGATGGAGTTTCGCTTTTGTTGCCCAGGCTGGAGTGCAATGGCGTGATCTTGGCTCACCACAACCTCCATCTCCCGGGTTCAAGAGATTCTCCTACCTCAGCCTCCCTACTAGGTGGGACTACAGGAATGCGCCACCATGCCCAGCTGATTTGGACCATGCCCAACCAAGAAAATATTTTTATGTAACAAATTTACTTAATAAGATACATTTACAGGCTGGGTGCGGTGACTCACACCTGTAATCCCAACACTTCAGGAGGTCGAGGAGGGTGGAATATTTGAGGTCAGGAGTTTGAGACCAGCCTGACCAACATGGTGAAACCCCATCTCTACTGAAAAAAAAAAAAAAAAATTAGCTAGGTGTGGTGGCGGGTGTATGACCAGGTTTCAGAAAAACTGTCTCATACTGCTGAAACCCCAAGAGCCTGTTTTTAGTCTGTGTTTGGTTTTGTTTTTGTTTTGAGATAGGGTCTTGCTCTATTGCCCAGGCTGGAGTGCAGTGCCTCCATCATAGCTCACTGCAGCCTTATATTTCTGAGCTCAAGTGATCCTCTCACCTCGGCCTCCCAAAGTTCTGAATTACAAGTGTAAGCCTCCTCATCTGGCCCCAAGAGCATGTTTGACATGCTCAGCTACTTAGGAGACTGAGGCAGGAGAATCGCTTGAACTGGAGAAGCAGAGTTTGCAGTGAACTGAGATCGTGCCATTTCACTCCAGCCTGGGCAACAGAGGGAGACTCAAAAAAAAAGGGGGGGGGGGGTGGTATGGGCAGTTATTATACAGAATAACTAACTATATATTATTATAGTTCAATAGTACTTTCTTGGTAAGAATTAAAATTATATGTGGCACTATGTTTACAGATATCTACTTACATCGCATATAGCTAAAATTGAAAGGGCAAAAAGTTCTTCTAAGCTTAGGTATCCCTTGGTTTGATATGCTTTGCTTGAATGTAATGAATGTGAAAGCCAGATTGCTTACTGAACACCTTGATTCTGGCTCATGGCAGATAGCAGAGGAAAAACTGAAAAAACAAAAACAAAAAAAACCCCACACTTTTATGTTACATTATCCTAAAAATTCATGAGACAGTGTGGTGGTTTTGTTGTTGCTATTGTTATTTGTTTATTGTTTTGGGAAGAAGATTCAATCTGAAAAGCTGGAATTTTCCACAAGCTTGTATTTGCCCTAACACTTCCCATCCTGAAACATCTGACAAGGCTTCTAATTGCATTGCTAGGTACAGGAAGCCACATGTAATGTAAGCCTCATACTTTTTAAATGATCAAGGCGAATTATGACTTGGAATAAAGGAATAACAGGGAATTAGCGCCTTTGCAAAATAAAATACTCTATTCTGAATTTACTGACATTTCATCTATTATTCTGAATTAGAACATGGAGTAACTTGCAATTATGCCATTTCTGGTTGGCAAAAAAGTGCCATATCTCAGTTCAGTCATTTTCTAATGCTTATCTGTCATATATGGGTTGAAAATTTTAAAAAGAAATTTTGTGATTCCCTTTTGGAAACCACAAAGGTTCTGAATTACTTGAAATGGTAGAGAGTTACTTCTTCAAGTAAAAACTCTAATTGCAAACAGAACCTTGAGACTATAGTACACATGCAATGTTTGGCAATGCATCTGGTTTTTCTCCTTTGTTGAAGAAAGAAGCTCAACACGTCACTATGTGTCACAGCTTTCGATATCATCTTGCATAGTCTATAAAGTCCCTGCCAATAGTCCTGAAAGACGTTTTACCTATAGCTGCAGAAGTCATCAATTTCTCCAGATCTTGGGCTTCCACTCATTGGTGATTACAGAGATTTTTGTCAAGAAATAAAAGCAGAATACATGAATAAGGCAAGGTTTTTGTTCAGCATAAGATCCTGAGGTTGCCATTTTGGAAACTGACCAGGAAAAAAAAAAAAAAAATTCCATGAGTCTTTTTGGCTAAGCTGCCACTGTGGGAGAGGAGATTGGGAACAGACAAATATGAACAACTTTTCCACGCCAGAGGATATTCTCCTGACTCTGTTTAAGAGTGATGAAACATGTCGATTTCTCACAAGGTAGAAATCTACAGACTTCCGGAAACACTGCAGAATACTTCTAAAGGTTAAACTAGTTTGACCTTAAAATTGGAATGGTGATGTTAACCATTTCCTTGCTGACATATACAACATAGATGATGCAGACTTTGCAAAGATGACCAACTTTGTAGATGTGAGGAAATGATGCAACTGCATTAGTTTGACAGGTCCTAGAGAAATCTAGTGCGTCTGTACTTAAACTTATTCATTTGCGACAACATACTTTTGTTAATCTGGGCTTTCTTATATTTGTTGCTATCAAAATTGATAGACTTATCACAAATGACCAGCATATTACCATGTAAGACTATGCTGCAATTTCTTCTCAAGTCTAGTAATGGCAGCCTTCATGTTGAAATTTGCTTTGGGGGAAGAATTTTAATTTTTTTCTTATGTATTTGCTCACTGAATTTATTTTAGATTACTCCATTTACGTGAATAAACAAGAATGAGAGGAGGAAATTTTTTATAGAATTTTTTTTTTTCTGTGTGAAGAAGTCAATTTCTAATACAATAAGATAAAGTATGTGCCAAAATTAGGGGGAATGTTTATGTGTATTTTTGTGAGAAAGTTACTCTTATCTTTGATCAGGTCAAAGTGAGGTGAATGACCCTCCCCCACCAATAAACAGGGTTAAGAATTGCTCATCTAAAACATCCACTTTAGGCCGGGGACAATGACTCACACCTATAATCACAGCACTTTGGGATGCCAAGGCTGGAGTATTCCTTGAGTCCAGGAGTTTGAGACCAGCCTGGGCAACACAGTGAGACCCCATCTCTACAAAAAATAAAAAAATTAGCCGGGCTTGATGGCATGCAGCTGTTGTACCAGCTACCTGAGAGGTTAAGAGGATCCCTTGAGCCTGGGAGGTAGAGGCTGTAGTGAACTATTATCATGCCATTGCACTCCAGCCTGGGAGACAGATGGAGACCCTGTCTCAATAAATAAATAGTGACTTTATTTTATAGTGAATAAGCAGAGCCCCTGGAACATAAAACATTTGCCTAAGGTGACATAGCTAGTAAGTTTTAGGACTGGAATTTGAATCCAGTTCTTTTATGCCTAAGGCATAAGAGACATGTACTATACATGTAGCCATTACATTTCCTCACTGGGGCATCCCGTAGTGACATGAGAAAGTTATCTGGAACCAGACTAAATCAAATCAAACCAAACCAAAACAAAAAAACAACCAACCAAACAAAAAAATTACGTGAAAGTGAAGTCTTTTTTTCCAAATGTGTGACTATCAGATTTTCTCAACCTTGACTTCCTACCTGTCCAAACCTGTGCCAACTGCCAGCTGCTTGGAAAATCCATCTGCCACCTACCCCATCCTGTTCCTGCTTGTTCTTCTTCTTTAATGACAGATGTCCCAGTTACAAATCCAATAGCAGATTTAAGCATCTGAAATAACCAACACCAACCTTTTACCGGGGTGTGTCTCTATTCTCAAAACCCAAACTCTGGCTTTTCCTGGTGTGTCACTTTGCCATTGTCTGAACTCTGCATATAATACTTTATACTAGAGTTTGGTGAGTTCTTGGGGCTATGTGTTGAAATAGACCCATTCCTCTAAAGAGAAAAAGGTAGAGGAAGCTAATTTAAAGCTTTTTGAATTTTCAAGTATAAAAAAGTCATACATTTTCACATTTAATTCAATAAAATATCTTTTCATAGCCTGAATTTTTTTTTTTTAGTTCAAGAATTTCTCTTTTTTTCTTTCTTTGTTTCTTTCTTTTTATTTTCTTTCTTTTTTTTTTTTTTGAGATGGAGTCTCGCTGTTGTCACCCAGGCTGGAGTGCAATGGTGAAATCTTAGTTCACTGCAACCTCCGCTTCCCGGGTTCAAGGGATTCTCCTGCGTCAGCCTCCCAAATAGCTGGGATTACAGGCATGCACCACCATGTCCAGCTAATTTTTTTTGTGGTTTTAGTAGAGATGGTGTTTCACCATGGTGGCCAGGCTGGTTTCGAACTCCTGACCTCAGGTGATCCGCCCGCCTCAGCCTCCCAAAGTGCTGAGATTATAGGCGTGAGTCACCGCGCCTGGCCAAGAATTTCTTTTCAATTGCTGATCAAAACAACAAAACAGAGTTGAGATTTTGACTCTTAGTACCTCCTGTCTGCCATTTTGAAGATGTAGTAGGCTATGTGAATTACGTCTGTTGTTAGTATATGAACAATAAATAACAATATTTGCTATCAATATCAATATGGTGCTGCGATGCTGAGAGCTATATAAGCATGCCTCTGGCCTCCTTACAACCATTCTGTAAAGTAGAAAGTATTATCCCAATCTGCAGATGAGAAAATGGAGATCAAAGAAGTTAAGTGACTTGCTAAGTAGGAATACACGGTTATAAGTGACAGAGTCAGATTTGGAACCCAGGAGTAAATATTTTTTTAAAAGTCATATTAAGCCCAGCATGTGGACAAAACCTTTCTTTCCATGAATGAGTATAACTTAAAGGTAGTCTAGGAAAAACAGGTACCTACTGCTGGGAACCCCAATGGCCTTTGTTAGTTTCCAGTCCAATTTCCCCACCGTAAGCGGGAATCCTTTAGTTTGTAGCAGTAGTTGGTGAAATCAAGGTGGGTGGTTTGGGAGGATAAACTAAAATGGAAGTCCCATCTGGGAAGTTAAGTCCCATCCAGGGAAATGGTGGCAGAGGCAGCCATCCTGTATCTGATTTCTCACAAAAATGCACATAAACACCTCCCTACCCCCAATTTTGATAAACACTTTATCTTAATGCATTAGAAATTGACATCCTTCATATGGGAAAAAAAAAAAAATCTTAGAAAAAATTTTCTTTCTTTATGTTTGTTTATTCACATAAATGGAGTAATCTGAAATAAATCCAGTGTGTGCAAACACAAAAAAATCAAAACCCTTCACTCAAAGCAGCATGAGCAGACTCCACTTGCGTGAAAACACTGTGGCATCCAGCAATGGAGACGGGAAATTAAATGATCTATATGGTAGCTGACTGGGCAGGACCCCAACCATGGGTGGCACCCCTTCACTCCAGTGACTCCTACGCACGTTTTGGGAAAGACTTTGCAGGGAGGTAGGGAAGGTTCACAAAACACAGGTCACAGAGTATTAGGCAGCCAACAAATAGAATAATCATGCAGACTCTATAGCAACAGGAACAAGTATTTATGATAATAATAAATGAAGAACATAATACACATCTACCTGTATACTATTAAAACAGATATGAATATGAAATAGAGGCTAAAAAGAAATACTCCAAAATGATACAAGTTACTGTGTTGGAGTTGTAAAGTTACGGACAATTTTCTTTCATTTCTAAATTTTGTATGATGTTGTTAATGTATGATTTTAAAAGTGTTTACCAAAAAAAGATAAAAGAAGAGATAAAAGAAGAGATACTCAGTTTGCAAAATAGCAAAAGGCATGAATCAGATACAAAAAGAAAGGCAGTGTTTCTCAGGTAAGCAAATAAAAAACCTTGGATGCCAGACTTAGCAAGATTGTTTTAGATAGGAGAAGTTGGAGCACCAATGCTAGGGAAAGAAATAGAATACTTCACATTTAGTTGGTTTACAGTATAAACAAAATTAAATTTAATTCTGGACACTATTTCAAAATACAGTTGTTCAGAATTTACAGTGTGTCTCTATTGTGAAATAGAGTGTTTAACCTTTCCAATAAAAGTTCAGCACTAATCTTAATCTTGTTATGCAAAAATACTAGACCCAAATTTCATGTGACTCTACAGCCAAAACTATTAATACTTTAAAAACAAGGGGCTGGGCGTGGTGGCTCATGCCTGTAATCCCAGCACTTTGGGAGACCGAGGCAGGTAGATCACCTGAGGTCCATAGTTTGAGACCAGCCTGACTAACATGTTGAAACCTCATTACTACTAAAAATACAAAATTAGTCAGGCATGGTGGTACATGCCTGTAATCCCAGCTACTTGGGAGGCTGAGGCAGGAGAATCGCTTGAACCTAGGAGGCGGAGGTTGCAGTGAGCTGAGATCACACCATAGCACTCCAGCCTGGGCAACAAGGACAACACTCCATCTCAAAAAACTAACCAAACAAACAAACAAAAACAAAAATAAAAAACTAGGGCCCAGGCAGTAACCAGATAACTAATTTAAAATTTCAGTTTTCAAAATATTGCCGTGCAGCCAAGAATCATAAGGAATGACACGCCCCATGTACAATTTTGCAAAGGACTAGAGGCTATTTCAAGATATTCTGATTTCTTTTTTTATTATTATCTCTTTATCAAACCACTCATAAAAAGAGAGGCACCTGCCTTTTATAGCTACATATAATAGATTCATTGTCTTCTAAAACTGAATTACTGTTAATAAACAATTAACATTTGAAGTAAATATGTCAAAAGCTATAAACCGAACAGAAATAGGTTGACTACCTTGCAAATTCTGCTGAGTGCTAAGATATTTGGTCAAACTACATATTATGCATTCACTGAGGCCAGGGATTGCCACTTAAGGTACTGCTGCATTCTCTATAGCACTCAATGCTAGATTCCTAATTAGGCACCAGTAAGTGCCCATTGACTTGTCTCTTAAGCAATGTAACCTGCTTTGATTTCCTACTCCTACTACTTCTCCCAGCTAGAAGTCCCCCTCTTAGCCTGAGCAGCATATTCAAACTTTTATCTTAGGCTCTTAGCTTTTTCTAAGTTATGGCCAGGCCTTCTTCACCCCTGATAAACACTAAGCCCTTTGAGGACTGGGACATTGCCTGTGTCATGATTCCATTCTTTACAGTGCCTGGTTCATTTTAGACATGAAATGTAAATTGTTTGAAGGAATTATTGAAGGAAATGGTAGTTGAAAAGTATATATGAGGCTGGGTGCGGTGGCTCATGCCTGTAATCCCAGCACTTTGGGAGGCCAAGCCGGGGCTGGAGGTGGAGGGTGGATCACTTGAGGTCAGTAGTTCGAGACCAGCCTCGCCAACATGGTGAAACCCTATCTCTACTAAAAATACAAAAACTAGCTGGGCTTGGTGGCGCACGCCTATGGTCTCAGCTACTTGTGAGGCTGAGGCACGAGAATAGCTTGAACCCAGGAGGTGGAGGTTGCAGAGAGCCAGGATCCACTACCTCACTCCAGCCTGGCAACAGAGCAAGACTCTCTCAAAAAAAGAAAAAAAAAAGTGTATATGACAGTTAGATAACTTCTAGTTTCCAATCCTAAAATTGAGTACCTCCGATAAAATAAATTTAGATTTATAGCTGTACTTGTAAATACAGGGTATAGAAAGCAGGTAAATAAGAATCTGTGGTTCATATGCTTTGATCCCCTTACAGGAGAATCTTTTCAGATCACAGACGACATGTATTTTTGTTCACGGTAGCTACTACTGACCCTTCATATTCCGAATGTTACATAATACTTATGATGAATAATACACTAAGAAATAAACATTGATTTTTTTTTTGGCCTAAATGGGGCTGCAAATCTTCGAGCAAAAAATGTTTATTTTTCTGCTTTACTTGTTTCTAAATATTGTAGTGCATCTCCATAGAAGACAGATGACTTATTTTGAGCATTATAAACTCTGCCTTCCTAGATGCATTTTCATCAAAGTATTTTTTTCCATGACTTTTGCAGTCACGGTGTGCGGGAGTGGAAGGAAGAACACTAACGTTTATTCACTGCCTGTAAAGTGCCAATTATTGGTGGGCACTTTTATATTTGGTGTCATGTTGAATCCTCATAAAAGGCCCTATGAGATATGAACATTTTACATATGAAGAAACTGAAGCTCAGGAAGATTAACTATCTTTCTCAATGTCTTACAATTAATAGTGGAGCCAAGATCTAAACCCAGGTTCAAGTTCCTTTCACTTTTTTTTTTTTTTTTTTTAGAGCTAGAATCTCATTCTGTTGCCCAGGCTGGAGTGCAGTGACACAATCATAGCTCACTGTAATCTTGAACTCCTTTGCCCAAGTGATCCTCCTGCCTCAGTGTCCTGAGTAGCTGGGACTATGGGTTCAAGCCACTGCATCAGGCTAATTTTTTTTTTCTTTTTTAGAGACCAGGTCTTACCATGTTACTCAGGATAGTCTGGAACTTCGGGCCTCAAGCGATCCTATCACCTTGACCTCCCAAAGTGCTGGGATTACAGGCATGAACCACCACACCTGTCCCACTTTGAATTCTATATTCTACTGCATCATGCTAACATTTTTTAGAACATTTATGTGAAATAAAAAAGGCCTGAAATATTTTATTCCATCATGTCTAGCAGATGATAGAAAGTAGTAAAGGAATAAAGCATGATGCACAGAGACGCACCGACTGCCTTATCGGTGGGTTCATTTAAAATGATGTGAATGATCCCAACATGTAAAATAACTTTTTATTTTATTTTATCTTATTTTTTATTTTTTCATTACACACCATGATTCTTCAAAAATCTTTTTAAACAGATTACATTATGAAGTGTTTTTTCTCAACACTGTAAGAAAATGATCTTGTAAACAACACAAGTAGTCTTCGTAAACGTCTTTGCGTTTGCAGAAGGTAGCAGCACTTCTGATGCCTTCCAATCAAACTAGAATTTAAGGATAAGTAATTGTTATGAGCTCTAGAAAACACTTTTAATTGTGATTTGTCTGATGACTTTGAGTATCAGGGTACCCAAAGAAATAGGATATCCTACCCGATGGCAATTTTCTCCCCGCCTAGAGGGAAAGCACCTTTAATTGCACAGATCTATAGTTCAGACTAGGAATATAAAAAAGAGAAAATTTACATTAAATAAACACATGAGATGGAACAACATCTTGAACTTTTCAGATTATTTCCACATTGCGAAAGTGGAGGGAGAAGGGAACTGACATTTATTGCATATTATAGTCTGCTTTAATAGGATATCCTGAATTTACCAGGTCAATATTTTATATAGAGTTAAGTAGGTTTCAGGCATGGCTCACTCGCTGTTGCCCACTGCTACACTCTTGCACTACAGAGATAAAATGTCAAGAAAAATATTTTGGCCGGGCGCACAGTGGCTCACGCCTGTAATTCCAGACTTTGGGAGACTGAGGCTGGTGGATCACGAGGTCAGGAGATCGAGACCATCCTGGCCAACATGGTGAAACCCCGTCTCTACTAAAAATACAAAAATTAGATGGGTGTGGTGGCACGTGCCTGTAATCCCAGCTACTTGGGAGGCTGAGGCAGGAGGATCACTTGAACCCGAGAGGCAGGGGTTGTGGTGAGCCAAGATCATGCCACTGTACTCCAGCCTGGCGACAGAGCGAGACTCCATCTCAAAAAAGGAAAAAACAAAGTATTTTTAAAGTATATTTACAGCTTATATTAATCTCTTCTTTGAGCCTGAGGCTAGAAACCAATTATGGGTTAAGTGATGTGACTTCTATATTAGATATACTTACAGAAAGCCCGCATTTTTAACAGTGTGCTTTGAAAAATTCAGGCTTGTACAGACAGGTCAGATAATACAGTGGTTTCAAATAGCCATTAAACAGCACAGTGTTTTGGATCCCATTCTCTTTCTTTTTTTAACCGTATGATTAACATGCAATAAACTGCACATCTTTAAAGTGTCCGATTTGATAAGCGTACACCCATAAAACCATCACCGCAATCATTAAAAAAACAGAACACATTTGTCATCCCTCACAAGTGTCATGCGCCTTGGTAATCCTTCCCTCCTCCACACCCAGGCAACCACTGATCTGCTTTTTGTCACTATAGTTTGCATTTTCTATTGTTTTATAACAATGTAACCATACAGTGTGTGCTCTTTATTTGGTCTGACTTTTTTCACTCAGCATAATTATTTTGAAATTCACTCACGTTGTTGGATGTATCAGTAATTCATTCCTTTTTGTTGCTGAGTAGTATCCTATAGTATCTATTTTTTTATCCCTTCACTTGTCCCTTTTTTGGTTTGCCCTCCTCTACTTGTCAAAATTTATACTTTCTCTGATTTTCTTTTTATTTATTTATTTTTTTTTTTATTTTTTGAGACGGAGTCTCGCTTTGTCTCCCATACTAGAGTGCAGTGGTGTGACCTCGGCTCACTGCAATCTCTGCCTCCCAGGTTCAAGCAATTCTCCTGCCTCAGCCTCCCAAGTAGCTGGGATTACAGGCATCCACCACCATGCCAGGCTAATTTTTGTATTTTTAGTAGAGACACGGTTTCACCATGTTGGCCAGGCTGGTTTCAAACTCCTGACCTCAAATGATCTGCCCGTCTTAGCCTCCAAAAGTGCTGGGATTACAGGCATGAGCCACTACGCCCGGCCTTTTCTGATTTTCAGTTTCTGATTATGCCCTTGGCATTTACCCAGGTAGAGTGGACACCAGTGGTTTCTGACTGTCCTGCATCCCACCCCCCCGACTCCTGTTACTTCTGCTAGAAGCACCCACCAGTCCTTTGGACAACTGCGTCTTCCCCATTCCATGTAGTCTGGTGGGATCCTTCTGATTAGCATGACCCAGGCCAATCAGAGTCTTTCCTTGGAATTTTCTAAATGGACCTCCTTCCTCTTGGATTAGGTGTGATGTCAGAGCTGTCAGTGAACTTATAAAGAATGAGGTTGGCACATAGACAGAAGCCCAGATGAGAGACAATCTTCCTGAATCTGACTGGTGATAAAGCCCACTCATCCCTGGCTTTCTGCATTTTAATTAAGTGGGTGCCCCGCATCCACCACCCTGCTTATGGTAAGAGCACCTGTTTTTTGTTTTGGGAGGACCTCTCTTCCCATACTTTCAGCACATGTGATTCAGCTGAGGCAGACTCCACCCGTCTTTGGGGGTGAAGCATATGTCCAGGCCCTAGCCAATCACTCATCTGCCTTGACCACAGTGATAGTCAGTGATTTAAGCTGAGCTAGGTAAAGCTAATACTTGTGCTACTAAGGATGGTACTCCCTTTTTCCTGTGGGACTTGAACCTGGAAGCTTAGAGCTATAAATATTACAGACATCTTTTGACCTAATGGGTGGAGAGCCAAGGCCACCAAAAGCAGAACTGAAAGGAGAGAAACCAGGTTCTGATGACATTGGGACAGCTGTTGGCTAAGATGACCTTAAAGTCTGCGCCATCCCTAGTCTTTTTTTTTTTTTTTTCTTGAGATAGCCTTGCTCTGTCACCCGTGCTGGAGTACAGTGGCATGATCTCAGCTCACTGCAACCTCCACCTCCTGGGTTCAAGCAATTCTCCTGTCTTGGCCTCCCAAGTAGCTGGGACTACTGGCACATGCCACCACACCCAGCTAATATTTGTACTTTTAGTAGAGATGGGATTTCACCATATTGGTCAGGCTGGTCTCGAACCCCTGACCTCAGGTGATCCATCCACCTCTGCTTTCCAAAGTGCTGGGAATTACAGGCGTGAGCCACCATACCCGGCCCCTAGTCTTTTCAATCACACAACAACAAAATCCCCTTTCTGTATCGTTTGAGTTGTTATTCATGTTGCAACAGAAAAACTTGAGATACAATGTGTTATATTCATTATCTCATTTAATCCTTACAACCTGGCAAGTAAACTGTTAACCCAGTTTTACATATGGAGAAACTCTTAGTTAAGTAATTTAGTAAAATCTCAAGGTAACAAAATCAGGACTCTCATCCAATCCAACTGATTGCAAAGCCCTATTACTATGCAATGTTGCTTCAGGGCCAGAACCCTGACCTGCTTAATTTATGCTTTTCTACTCTCTATTTCTATTACATGAAGTTTAACACTAACAACATCTGCAGCTTTCTTATTGCTGAAATAAAACTTGTACAAGACTTAATTCTCCCTTTTCCCTGCTTCTTACCTTTTCTGTCTTCTTTCCCCTCTTCCTTGTTTTTTATTTTTCCATTTTTCCAATATCTATATTCCAAATATTTGCTCTAGTCTTCTTCACAGATCATATCAATTCTAGGATGGTCCTGGGAGTCATGTAGGCTTGGGCAAGGCAAAGTTAGTTTATTGAAATTTGCACTTCTGAACTGCTAATACTAGAAGACTACAAATCAGTCCTATCAGCTTACCTAAAAGCATATCACTGGGCCAGATTTCAAAGATGACAAACCATCCCTTCCTTCTCCCATTAAAAGGATGAAAAGGGCTGGGCACGGTGGCTCACACCTGTAATCCCAGCACTTTGGGAGGCCAAGGCAGGTGGACCACCTGAGGTCAGGAGTTTGAGACCAGCCTGACCAACATGGAGAAACCCCCATCTCCACTAAAAATACAAAATTAGCCAGGCGTGGTGATGCACGCCTGTAATGCCAGCTACTTGAGAGGCTGAGGCAGGAGAATTGCTTAAACCTGGGAGGCGGAGGTTGCTGTGAGCTGAGATTACACCACTGCACTCCAGCCTGGGCAACAAGAGTGAAACTCTGTCTCAAAATAAATAAATAAATAAAAAGATGAAAAAAGGCCAGGCAAGGGGGCTCACGCCTATAATCCCAGCACTTTGGGAGGCCAAGGCGAGCGGATCATTTGAGGTCAGAAATTTGAGACCAGCCTGGCCAACATGGTGAAATCCCGCTTCTACCAAAAATTAGCTGTGCGCGGTGGCAGTTGCCTGTAATCCCAGCTACTTGGGAGGCTAATGCAGGAGAATCACTGGAACCCAGATGGCGGAGCTCGCAGTGAGCCGAGATCATGCCACTGCTCACCACCCTGGGTGACAGAGGGAGACTCCATGTCAAAAAAACAAAAACAAAAACATGAAAAGATGAAAAAAGATAATAATTCCCACAAGCCCCTGGGGAAATGGCCAATTGCCACCTTTTTCTTCTTAACCTGCTTAAGAAGGGAAAACCTATACTGCCCCAGTTCCCACTTTCCAACTTTTTTTTTTTTTTAAAGCAAGACATTTATTAAAGCTTAAAGATGGCTGCATCACGCCTGTAATCCCAGCACTTTGGGAGGCCGAGGCAGGTGGATCACTAGAGGTCAGGGGTTCGAGACCAGCCTGGCCAACATGGTGAAACACCGTCTCTACTAAAATACAAAAATTAGCCAGACATGGTGGCAGGCACCTGTAGTCCCAGCTCTCTCAAGGCTGAGGCAGGAGAATTGCTTGAACCTGGAAGGTGGAAGTTGCAGTGAGTTGAGATCGTGCCATTGCACTCCAGCCTGGGTAACAGAGCAAGACTCTATCTCAAAATCTCAAAACAAAACAAAAACAAAAAACGATGGCTTCATGTTGTGCTTCATTTTTTCCAAAAAGCTCAAATAAACTTTACATGTATTTTATTTGATTAAGGCCCACATCTGGTTTTTCTCAGAGACAGAACATCAATCTAGTTAAGAGGTATTAATATCACATTTAAAAAAGAAAAGAAGAAAAAACTAGTTAATCCCATCTTAATCTCATAATAGAGACGTGTATACAGTCTTACTGGAAGCCTGGAAACTAACTCTCCCTGAGCATTTTGTCAGCAACTAGAGAAAAATTTCATTTTAAAATAAAATGTTTGAAAATTATGTCCTCCTTAACTGCCAAGATTGAGTTTGGTTCCTGGATTCATTTCCCTTGTAAGGACACATGACATCACTCTGCTGAAAGCTTTTTATAATGTTCCCTGGACTAGACCAAATGTCTCAGATGTTATTCATCCTCTAGGGTTAAATCTGGTACACCAAATTTGAAATTTTACATGTAAATAGGGAAGAAATTTCCCTCTCCAAATTTGTAACTTGTAAATCTATGGAGTTATTCTGATAATGATCTCAAATAGATCTGCTCTGTAAAATCTCTACAGTTAAGCTTTAAGTGACAGGGTACAACTGTATCATTATGCAATGGTACATAGCTGTTTTGTAGGTGTTGGGATGGTACAAAATATTAAAAATAAATGTTAAGGCCTGGCTAGATGTTTCATTTTTGAAGCAGGTTTTAAAAAGCCTTTGACAAAACTCTTTTCTTGCCTACAGCTTCATTTTTGCCAAAAGTAAAATTATTTTTCTCAAGTGATATTTGGTGGAAAATACTTGATTGCTGTCCTTAGCTTAATTTGCTTTACTCTTCTTTGCAAACAAACAAACAAACAAACAAACAGACTTTCTATATGATTCAGCCTAGTAAAATAGGGAATGAATCCAGACAAAACGTGTTTTTTCTATTTGGTTGGTTATCTAATTTCTTTGAGAATTTTTAAGAAATATGAATTGATAATTAGAAATAGTCCGGAAATTCAGACATATGGAAAACTGTTTTGTAAATAAAGCTATGTATTGATGTTCTATAGAGCAGTGGTTCTCAAACTTTATTGTGCAGCAGAATCTTAGTAGATCTTGGTAAACAGTTTGCTGGGCCTCACCCCAGAGTTTCTGATTCAGTTGGTCTGAAGTGGGAACTGAGAATTTGCATTTCTAAGAAATTTCGAGGTCACATTGCTGAGAACCACTGATGTAGAGCAATTGAAAACCAGTTTAAGTGTTTCTTGTTTGTATCTTATCTGAATGTTTCATATTTGTTTCCCAGACAGTGTCATTTTCAGAATGTGAATCCCAGCCAAGATTTTCTGGACTTATTACCTTTAACTCTCTTTGTCCAAAGTTCAATGACCTTCAAAATTTTCTCCCCTCAATATTTTTATATATGTCTCATGATACAGTTACTCTATGGTGAAAACATTTTGGGATATACTTGTTTCACTGGAAAGAAAAATATTTTTTAATCTCAGAACTTCTAAGAGCCTTAAATGTGTAAATGTATATTGTGAACTTCCAAAAGGGAGATAAAGTATGTGGCATTCCTCAAGTGGATTTGATATTGGAATTCTTCCTCAATCTTTTTTCTCCACTAAGCACTATGTATTATCTATTAATCACAGTTAGGGAAATAGTCTATGTAAATAATTTTATAATTTAACATGTTTTACAAGGTAAAAAAAAAAAAAAAAAGCCTATATTATAACCTACGGAAAAAACAACTAACACGCTCACAACATTACATACAATTTTTTTTTTTTTCAGACGGAGTCTTGCTGTCACCCAAGCTGGAGTACAGTGGTGTGATCTCAGCTCACTACAACCTCCACCTCCCGGGTTCAAGTGATTCTCTTGCCTCAGCCTACTGAGTAGCTGGGATTACAGGCTCCCACCACCACGCCTGGCTAATTTTTGTATTTTTAGTAGAGACAGGGTTTTGTTATTTTGGCCATCCTGGTCTCAAACTCATGAGCTCAAATGATTCGCCTGCCTCGATCTCCCAAAGTGCTGGGATTACAGGCGTAAGCTACCGCGCCTGGCTAAATTTTAAATCAGTTTAGAAAAGTAAATAAATAGGCCAGGGGGCTGGGTGCTGTGGCTCACATCTGTAATCCCAGCACTTTGGATCATTAGAGTTTATGAGTTCGAGACCAGCCTGGCCAACATTTCGAAACCCTGCCTCTACTAAAAATACAAAAATTAGCCGGGTGTGGTGACACGCGCCTGTAATCTCAGCTATTCCAGAGCCTGAGGCAGGAGAATTGCTTGAACCTGGGAGACGGAGATTGCAGTGAGCCGAGATTGTGTCACTGCACTCCAGCCTGGGTGACAGAGCAAGACTCTGTCTAAAAATAAATAAATAAATAAATACAAATTTTAAAATAGATAAATAAATGGGCCGGGGTGGTGGCTCCTGTCTGTAATCTCAGCACTTTGGGAGGTCGAGGTTGGAGGATTGTTTGATGTCAAGAGTTTAATACCAGCCCGGGCTGTCGGTATAGTGAGACTCCATCTCATTTAAATAAATAAATAAATAAATTATGAAATAAATATTGTGCAATCTGTAATTTTTTTTTTTCATTGAAAGAACAAATCCTCTGGGCGCGGTGGCTCACGCCTGTAATTCCAAAATTTTGGGAGGCTGATGAGGGTGAATCATCTGAAGTCAGGGTTTGAGAGCAGCCTGGCCAACATGGTGAAACCCCTCTACTAAAAACGTAAAAAATTAGCTGGGCGTGGTGGCGGATGCCTGTAATCCCAGCTACTTAGGAGGCTGAGGCAGGAGAATCGCTTGAACCTGGGAGACGGAGGTTGCAGTCAGCCGAGACCGCGCAACTGCACTCCAGCCTGGGCAACAAGAGCAAAATTCTGTCGAAAGAGAGAGGAAGGAAGGAAGGGAGGAAGGGAGGAAGGGAGGAAGGAAGGGAGGGAGGGAGGGAGGGAGGGAGAGAAAGAAAGAAAAGAAAGAAAGAAAGAAAGAACGAACGAACCAATCAATCAAATAATCACCTCAGTTTTCATTATGAATTTCCCTTTTTTGGGGGGGGGGGACGGTGTCTCACTCAGTCTTCCAGGCTGGCGTGCGGTGGCGCAATCTCAGTTCACCGCAAACTCCGTCTCCCAGGCTTAATGGATCCTCCCACCTCAGCCTCCCAATTACGAATTCTTTGTTATGCTAATGACAGATGTAGAAAGAGGAGAGGGTGAGACAGAATAATCTTTTTATTTCTCATGGAGTAAATCTAATCTAATGATATGAAGGTATAAGTATTAATGTTGAAACTCAGAATGCCATTTCATAGACTCCCTTTTTTGGTGATTTTTTGATATTTACTAAAGTACTAATTTAGATGAGGCAAGTATATGAAAATCCTTGCATATAAATAGGCCTTGTATAAATATCAGTGTTTCTCTTTAACTTAAAAAGAACTCTGAAAGTGATGCTACGTCTTGCTATATTATAAAGTTCCAAGTTTGACTTGAACAAATTTAAAAAGCCTCATTAACAGTGCTTTTAAACAAAGCGCACTTGTTCTAACGGAAAGCTTATTATGTATATTTGCATTCTTGGTTGTAAACAAGTGTTAAATACATGTAGAGCATAATTGTTGCTAATTTACGGGTCCTGGTAATTTTAGAGGCATAGGAGAAGCCTGATTGACACGATCGTTGGACATAACTGTAGATGCATTCAACTTTGCCCAACAAAATAAGAGAAAGATGTCAGCATACAACATTTTTAAGGGGGAAAGGATTCATCCCTAAATACAAAAAGATAATTCTCCGAAGTTCTCAGCACATACTGTGATTTGAAACTTCAATGCAGCTTCTACTTCCGGGTGTTAACATGGAAAAAAAATTTCTCCCTTCACAGGACTTTTATGTGGTTTTTTTTTTCTTGTTTATGTTGTCTACATCCGGTCCCTACTCTCTTCTTTCAATCCTCTCATTATCTCCCTCTAGGGGTTTAAGTTTGTTTTTACTTTATGCTTTTATCCTTATTAGTGGAAAGAAGTGGGTCAGTATTACTTTAGTTTGTCTTCACTGCCACTCTACTGTTCATTCCTGAACTAGCTTTTAGCCTCTGGGAAAGGAGAAAGTCAAAACAGTTGGAGAAACTGGGCCAACCTCTCGCGGCCCGCCTCCCCCAAGAAAACAAAACCTAACCCGTGCAACAGTAGTCCTTTCTGTTTTCGTAGCACCTTGTATTTCTCCGCTCATGACGTTCAGATTTTTATGATAGCTGTTAACCACCTTTCATCCCAGCTAGACTCTCCGTCCTTACAGGACTCAGCATATTGCCGGGCACATGATAATATATACAAAACACTGTACTGTAGTTTAAATGAATAGATGCGGTGTGTGTGCAAGACTGCGGCACTAGTACCCACGTACCCACATACAACAAAGGAGAAAAGTTGCAGCCATCAACATCTTTCAGTGTGGGTCTTTTGACATGGACTCTCTAGAAAGCCAGTGGAGAACCGTGGCATGGACACACCTTGTACAATAATTACTTGTATAACAGAAGCACGAGTTTTCGTTTGGCAGGGGGAAGTCGAGGGGCAGGGGGGAAGTTGGAGGGGCTCAATTATTCACATGATTTCTCCCCCAGTCGCTGCGGACAGGCACTATTCCGCTGGGGTCCCCTGGCCCCCTCCCGCCGTTCCCCCTACGCCCGTATTTAGGAGTCGGGAGTTTCCCGGGGACTCCCGCCCCGCCCTGCAGGCCCCTCCCCCGGCCGCCGGCCCCGCCCCCGCCTCCGCCGCCGCCGGCAGGGGTCGCGCTGCCCCCGGCGAGCCGCTCAGGCGGGGGTGGGGTAAGCTCCCGCGGCCGGTCGCTTTTCTCCGCCGCCGCTGGTTGGATCGTTTCAATAAAAGTCTTTTTTCTCTTGCGCTCGCTCTCCTCCGGGGAACAGGCGGAGGCGTCAATCCGCACCCGCCGAGTGCGAAAGCGACGCACACGCAGGGAGCTAACGCGGCCGCCTGCAGTCTCCTGAGCTCCCCGCGGGCCGCCGCAGAGCCGCGGAGAAGAAGGAGCCAGCGCCCGGCCGGACCGCCTCAGCCCGCCGTCGGCGCCCGCCCCGCTCGCGCCCGGCTGCTCCGAGGGGATTAGTGGGCCGTCCGCGCGGCTCGTCGGCGCGGGAGCCATGTTGACCGGGGGACTTGGCAACGCGTGAGACACCCGCGGCCCCTCCCGAGGCTCCGGACCCGCGGCGAGATCCGGAAGGCGGCTGTGGCGGCGGAGGCCTGCGCTCGGAGGTGCCTCACGTCTGCCGGCCGCTGGGACCCGGACCTGCATCCGGTCTCCGCGGGCGTCCGCGGAGTCGCTTCCCCCTGTGCCTCTCTTCGCCTCGCCTCGGGACCCGCGGTCCCCGCTCTTGCTGGTGAGTTGGCGGCCGGCGTCCGCGCCGCGCTTTCCCCTGGTGTCGGGTCGGCCCCGGGGCCGGGAGGCTGCGTGGGACAGAGGCGGGGGCGGGGGCGGGGGCTGCTGGGGGCGCGGGAGGCTCAGGCCCGGCCGGGAAGTTGAGCGAGGAGGCGCGGCGCAGGGGGCTGGCGTGCGCCTGTCATCCCTGGGGTCCAGCGAGGACCCTGGGTCGCCCGGGGATTTCCGGGGCTCGGGTGGGGTGTGAGTGTCTGCGAGCTGCTTCTCGGCAGGCGCCGACAGATACAGACGCAGCCGCCTCCGGTGCTCGCTGCAGCTTTGGTCTGCGGGGGAGGCCGGTCTCCCCGCGAGGCGGAGGACGGGAAAGAGGCAGAAAGTCCCCCGAGACACAAAGGTCCCCCTTGGCGGGGGTGGAGCTGGAGGCGCGGGCGACGCTGCCCGGGAGGGGAAGGAAGGGGCGCGGGTCCGCGGGAGGTGGGAGAGGAGGCGGCGGTCGCGGCGCCTGCAGCTTCTTGGAGACGCCGGGGCTATGCGCGGGTGGGGAGCGCGGAGGAGGAGGAGGAGGAGCCCGCGCGTGGGGAGCGGGCAGAGACAAAGATCAGGGCAGCCTCCTGCCGGCGGGTCACACCCCGGAGTGTTGGTCAGGAGCGGAGGTAGAGGGAATGTGGGAAACCCAGCAAAACGATGGGGAGGGAAAAATGGGGGGAGGAGGGTGCCTCGTGCTATCGTCTCCGTCGCAGTTGCTTTTCTCAGCTTTTTTGTACGCGATGCTTTTGCTCCCCAACTCAGCTGGATAGCTCCAGATTCCCTCCCTCCTATTACCCCCACACTGCCACATTGACTCTCCTGTGGTTTTTCCCCTCATTCTCCCCCTACTTTTCACCCACTCCTTTTCGGGTAAGCCGTATTTTGCTTTCAGCTTGGGAAACGTTTGTTAATGACAGGATGCCTGAGCTTGTTCTGACCCTGAACTGCCTTGAACTCCTCTCTTATCCTCCCACCCTTTCCTTTTCTGGGATCTATAATGTCACATGGCCGTTAACAATTAGCTTTTCTTTTGCAAAAGTGACAAAAAGCATTTAGCTGAAATCTGTGGCTCTCGCCTCCTTTATATGAATATATCCACCAAAGACACCTCGTTGGTTATGTTCTATCACCTCTTCGTCAAATTAGTATCAGGTCCTAACAGGTCACTTTCAACATAAAGAAGAGGCAAGTTTTGTTTTGAGACTTGATCATTCCTAGGGTCAGCAAAGTGTATTCCAGGCAGCCAGACCTTCAGTCACTTATCAGGAAATGCTTGACCTAAAGACAGACAATTCTTTCCCCAAACTTTGCTGTTTCTTTTTTGAGTCTTTGTTGAAAGATTTCTTTTAAAAGGCAAGTGTGAGAAGATCCCAGTAACAAATCTGACTTACTCTGTTTTAGACTTTCTTAACTCTTGGGCAGAAGAAAATGAATGGGATTTGAAGACCTTTGATACCTTGAGTAGACAAAGCTTCCCTTGAAACTAGAAATAAGACTAAACTAAATTTTAAGGGAAAAAATTTGCTAGTGGTAATATAATTGGTTTTGTTTCATTTTTTTTTTTTTTTTGAGTGAGGTTTTGACATTTGTTAAACGTTGGGGTGTTGCTTTGTTAATGAAGTCATTTCAGTTTTTGCAACTCTAACATCTGCATGCTTCCATAAACAGTGAGTTGGAACAAAAGATAATGTGACTATATTTAAGGGATATTCCTTAAATTCTTTTTTATGTTATGAGAGAGAATGCTGGACTGTAAAGAATGTTACTTTATCTGGTAAACCGTCTCATAGGCCAGAAGCACCAACAGTTTGGTTGGCTTTAAAACAACGCGAGTCTTTGAATTTAAGCTTATGTAAAATTACTATGCAGATATAGGTTATTTATTTTTACAGTGAAAATAAAACACTATTGAGGTATACATGGAAAGAAAATAAAAGCAAAGCCTGTTTGATGTAGGGACGTTAATGTTAATACCACTGTACGAACAGTCATAGCTTGCTGCTCACTGCCATTAAAGGGTTGACATATAAACATTGTGGAAGAGATTTCAGTTTCAGGACTAGTGTCTGAATTATGGGACTCCCTACCGCACCCCACCACTTAAAACATTTTAGAGACTTTTGTGAAATTAACAGGTCATATAATTAATAATTGTTGTTTTATGTATATTTATTGAAAGACAATATTGAGGATACATTGATTTTTTTTTCCTGCATATTTATCAGTATCGAATTAGAAAATTGAACTTTCAGTGTCACTGGATGGAAATCTACCAAAAAGTAGCAAGGTTTCCGAATGGTGGGATTTATTGGTGATTAAACATTTTTTTCCTGTATTTTACAAGTTTCACATTACATTTACAATGAGAAAAAAATGTAAATGTAGAATTAAAGTCTTGTTAATACCGTAATTTGCCTATTGCTGTACTAAAAGAAGCTTCTATAAAATGTGTCATCTCATCCTTAGATTCAGGCCCGAAAGTAACTTTCAGTGTTAGGTATTTGAAATAATGCAGCCTGTCATATGTACTCTGGTTACCAGAATGAAAAAAACAAAAAGAGATACATACATAGTAAGGACACATGAAATTGGAGGAATCGATCCCCATTGTAGCTTCCTATACCAGTAGTCTCTTTCTAATAAGTCACTGCTTTTATTAAAAAAAAAATAGAAAATTTAAATTTTATTTGCCCTGTAGCATAGGATAGCTGTGTTGACTAAGCACAGATTTTAATGCATATGTTTGTTGATATATTTAGTTTTTGGATACTAGTTCAGTCCTGCAATTATGGTGGAACGAGATGGCGTATAAAATCATTTTGTTTGCTTTGTCAAGGCTTGTTTTTCTCTTTATTTTCAGCAATATTTTCCTTCTTTTCTTTCACTGAAAAACAATGCAACTATTTTATTGTGAACAATGGAAGCTGTAATGGCAACTGAGGTAGCTATTCAAAAGTGGAAATGACGATGTCCCTTAATATTATAACAGTTATCTGTGAACACAAAAATTTTTACTCTATGATTTTATTTGTTATTGTCTACTAATGTTGAATATTTATAAGGCATTACATTTTGAATCTTTATTGATGTTTCCTAGTCTTTAGAAAATTTTACCGTCATGCGCTGGCATTCTTTTACATGGCATTTAGATTTCCAGGATGTTCTTTGTATTGTTTGTTTGTTTGTTTGTTTTGTTTGTTTTAGACTTTCAGGATGGATAATTACTTTATTGCTATGTTGTAAAAATTATATTCTCTAGGGAATTTTACCTATTTAAGAAATGGTCTGTTTTCATACTTGGGAAGGATGAATAGTTTTAGGTTCTTTTGAATTTTGAATGTATAAACTTTTAAATAGGAAATCAGCATTTAAAGTATATTTCATAAAGTGATTATGGTATTTTGCATTTTAAATACAGAAGATAAACAGTAGGTTTATGGCACTTAAAAATGTGCTTTATGTAGCATTTTTGCAGTGAAAAAAACTGCCTGTAATAGCGAACCTAGTGTAGTTCACTAGCATTCAGTCTACAATGTTGGCAATTTCTTTGAACTGATGGGGAGAGGACCAGTTAGACTGGCTTTTAAGAGTTTATATTGTCATCAGTGGATTCTTTGTCATTATTTTGCTTCCAGTATAGTTAGTTGGTGGTTACTTTTGATATCTGTGAAATATTGACCTGGCAAGAGGAATAGCCAAGGGCCAGAAAAGTGTATTGAATATACCTGAGTGTAGTTTATTGTTCCTAGCCTGTCTTCCTCTCCCCGTTGGTCAACATGGAAAATCAATAGACATCTACCAGTAAATCTAATTAATAATGTTACCATCTTCTGCAGTAACCTGTGATACTGAATACTGTTTGAGGATGTAGAATTACAGACCTGTGGCATATTGGGATGAGGTGAAAATTATCTTGCTCTCCAAAGTCTCCTTTTGAAAATATTTTTTGATACTGCCTTAGTTTACTTGGTCTACTATAACAAAATACCATATATTGAGGTGGCTTAAAACACAGACGTATTCTCTCACACGTCCGGGGCTGGAAGTCTGAAATCAGGGAAGCACCTGCCCTCTCAGCTGTCTTCTCCCTGGACACTCTTAAGACCTTTCCTCCCTGCCTGCAGGTGAAGTGGGAGGGAGATAGGAGGAGGGAGGGGAGGGAGAGGTGAGGATGTCTTTTTCTTTTCTACTTAAAAGGGCACAAATCCCGGCATGAGAGGGTCTCACTCTTAGGACCTAATCTAAACCTAATTGCTTCCCAAAGGCCCGCCTCTAATAGCCATCACACTGGGAGGTTTGAACTTCAACATGTGAATTTTGGGGGTATACAGATCTTCAGTCCATAACATAAACTTTGTGAAAGAAATTAACGTTAATTAATTACCTCTGCTAGGCACTATGCTAGGTATTATTTTGTGAAATCCTCACAATAAGTGCTTCATATAGGTATTCTGCCGGTTTCCAAACGAAGAGACAAAGACCTTAGGATAAGTCATTGTTTCCAGGGACCGACCTCTATGGTGACATTGACATTCCAGTTTAGGCATTCAGACCACTACTCTACACTGTCTCCATGAGGATGAGATGTTAAAAAGTCAATGTTACTGTCTGCACTTTATAAACAGGGAGTGAGAAATTAGAAAAGCTCATCAAAATAAGATTTAAAGTACATTGAACTGGTTTTACTACATTAAAAGATTGCAGTATATAAAATATGTAAGGTAGGACATGCTGCTCAAAATGAATTAAAAATCAAGATGCTAAAAAGATTTAAAACATTTATATGGGCCAGGCGTGGTAGCTCACTCCTGTAATCCCAGCAGTTTGAGAGGCCAAGGCGGGTGGATCACAAGGTAAAGAGTTCCAGACCAGCCCGGCCAACATGTTGAAACCCTGTCTCTACTAAGAATACAAAACTTAGCTGCGCGTGGTGGTACATGCCTGTAATCCTAGCTGCTTGGGAGGGTGAGGCAGGAGAATCGCTAGAACCTGGGAGGCGGAGGTTGCAGTGAGCCAAGATCGCACCATTGCACTCCAACCTGGCGACAGAGCAAGACTGTCTCGGGGGGAAATAAAATTATAGATTTTTTGAATAAATAATAAATAAAAATAAAATAATAAATAAATAAATATTCTTTGTCTACCCTTTTTTTTTTTTTTTTTCCCCCGAGACGTAGTCTCAGTTGGCCCAGGCTGGAGGGGAAAGGTGCAGTTGCGTGATCTCAAGCTATTCTCGGGTCGGGTCTCAGCTTCTGGAGTAGCTGGGACCACAGGTGGTGTGAGCCACCACGTCCAGCTAATTTTTGTATTTTTAGTAGAGATGGGTTTTCACCACGTTGACCAGGCTGGTCTCGAACCCCTGACCTCAGGTGATCCACGCACCTCAGTCTCCCAAGGTGCTGGGATTATAGGTGTAGGATACCGTGCCCGTGCTTGTCTACCTTTTAATAGCACAATTTTGTTTCTTTTTATGCATTTGTTAGTGTAAGTATGTTCAAGAGTACTCAAAACTTTGTGTACATGTTTGTAAACAAGGGAAAAGTACCCAAAGATAATTTCTCTTTCATTGTATTCTAGTTTCGTTACTAACTTTGGCCTTCTCAAGTCATATTTAATCCTACTATTCTTATATTTGGTGGGTAATGTTTATTATTAATATGTGTTAATATTCAATAATGTAAACAGAGTTGGTAAAAGTTGATATTAATACTTGTGAGAATTTTTTTTTTTTTTTTTTTTTTGGAGACAGAGTCTCACTGTATTGCCCAGGCTGGAGTGCAGTGGCGCAATCTCGGCTCACTGCAACCTCTGCCTCCTGGGTTCAAGCTATTCTCCTGCCTCAGCCTCCTGAGTGGCTGAGATTATAGGCATGCACCACCACCCCCAGCTAATTTTTGTTTTTAGTAGAGACGTGGTTTCCCCATGTTGGTCAGGCTGGTCTTGAACTCCTGACCTCATGATCTGCCTGCCTTGGCCTCCCAAAGTGCTGGAATTACAGGCGTGAACCACCGCGCCCAGTCTATACTTGCAAGAAATTATCACGTAACAGTATTGAAGCCCGTATCACTCCAAATTTAGACTCGCTCTTCTTTAAATTAGTTAATATGTATTTTTTAGTATTATTTAAAATAAGTATTTTTTGAAGTATAACAACTTTAGATTTTAGTATTTTGTATTATTGACTTGTAATGTTATTTCTGGTGGAAAAAGAAGCTTTTCATTGAGAGTGTGTGTGTGTGTGTTTGTGTTTGTTAAGATACAGGGTCTCACTCTGCCACCCAGGTTGATTGCAGGGGTGTGATCACTGCTTCCTGTAGCCTTGACCTCTGGGGCTCCAGTGGTCCTCCCACCTCAGCCTCCCGAGTAGCTGGGACTACAGGTTCAGCGCCACTAGTCCTGGCTAAATTTTCTATTTTTAGTAGAGATGGGGTTTTACCATGTTGCCCAAGCTGTTCTTGAACTCCTGGGCTCAAGCAATCCGCCTGCCTCAGCCTCCCAAAGTGCTGGCATTACAAGTGTGAGCCACTGTGCCCAGATTTTTCACTGATTCTGAAGTAAAATTGGATTCCTTAGTCAAACTTCAGCCCTTTGAGTCTGACCTATTAAATTAGTTTTTTTTTTTTTTTTTGGGGGGGGGGAACAGAGTCTCACTTGTTGCCCAGGCTGGAGTACAATGGTGCGATCTTGGCTCACTGCAACCTCCGCCTCCTGGATTCAAGAGATTCTGTCTGCCTCAGCCTCTCGAGTAACTGGAATTACAGGTGTCTGCCACTATGCCCTGCTAATTTTTGTAGTTTTTAGTAGAGATGGTGTTTTCACTGTCTTGGCCAGGCTGGTCTTGAACTCCTGACCTCGTGATCCATCCGCCTAGGCTTCCCAAAGTGCTGGGATTAAAGGTGTGAGCCACTGCGCCCGGCCTTAAATGAGTTTTAAGAAGTAGTCCTTTATGGCTCAATTTGAGTTAATTTAATTTTGCAATTCAGGTGTGTAGTTGGTAAGTATTTTTAAAGCATTTATTATGTCTTCAGTATTGTATTAGCCATTATCTGTGTTGTAACAATATAATTTAATGCGGCCATATTGTAACATAACATAACAGCAATGTTGGTTGTCTGAGTGTTCTGTCCACGGCCTTCTTTCCAGGTTTTTGTGTTTCTGGAAATCTCATCTATATTTAGGGCTTTGTTCTTATCACCCATATGCAATAATCTCCAACTCTTTATTTCTAATCTAGACCTTTTTTTCTGAGTTGCATTCTAGCTTCCTACTCGATATTGCCTTAGTGTGCTCACTTACCTAAGCTGAACTCAAATCCCCTACTTCTATTCCCACTCTCAGTGAATGGTACCACTGTCAGCCTAGTCACATAAGCCAGAAACTTTGGCAGCTTCTTTCTTATGCTTTTCTGTTATGCTCATTTCCCCTTAGTCCAGTTAGTCACACCAAGTCCTGTTAATTTTAATTCCTAAATATCTTTTAAATTTATTTTTTCCTGTGTCACTGTCTTACGTAAGGGTTTTGGAATGTCTTGTCTGATTTACTGGCTCCAGTTTTGTCCCATTTTAATCTAACCATATTCTTTCTTTATGTTTATATATGTATCTTATCATTTCATCCTTTTTTCCATGCTGCAATCCATTCAGCCATCCAGGTCTGAAGTACCTGCCTACTCTGTACTAGACACTATGGTAGGTGCTAGGATACAAAGATGAAGAAACTGGTATGTTAATATTACAATGCTATGACACTTGTAGAGAAATTCTCATTTTTGAGCCCAAACATTGCTTCCTCCAACGTGATCTTTGTTCCATTCTGACAGAGCTATGGTGGTTCTGCTATATAGTATTTGTATATACTGTAGTACTTAATATGTTATATTGTAACTTATTATTTTCAGGTCTCTCCCTCTTTTGGCTGGCTTTGTGCCCCAGAAAAGGCCGTGTTTTTTTCATTTCTGTATTTCTTCCCATATTATCATATTGTTAAATTGAATAAAGTGATGGAATTAGGAGAAACAACACCAAGGTGGTAAATTAAGGTCAGAGTAGGCTTAGAAGCAATCAAGAATACATTTTGATACAGTAGATAATAAAAAGCTTTTAGGTTTCGAATACTGGAACTATACAGTTTGGTGGTATTTGTGTGAGAGCAATCTAGAGCAGTTTGTAGGCCAACTTCTAGGGACAGAAACTTGGCATTATTGAGACTTTTTAATTGCATGTGAGCTGTACTAACTTGTTAGTGAAAATGGAGAGAAAAGGGGTGTGGCCTTCAAAGATTGTTGTCTTTTAGACAAAATGGAAATGTAAAATTATAATGTTAATATGTAAAGAAAATACTCATTTCTGAAGGTCTGAAAACATTAGTCAACATAGCAAGAGTAAAATTTGGTTTAACCGAAAAAAACTGGACGGCCGCGGTGGCTCACATCTGTAATCCCAGCACTTTGGGAGGTCAGGGTGGTCAGATCACTTGAGGTCAGGAGTTCAAGACCAGCCTGGGCAACATGGCGAAACCCCATCTCTACTAAAACTACAAAAATTAGCTGAGTGTGGTGGCGCATACCTGTAATCCCAGCTACTCAGGAGGCTGAGGCAGGAGAATTGCTTGAACCTGGGAGGCTGAAATTGCAGTGAGCCAAGATCTTGCCACTGCACTCCAGCCTGGTGACAGAGTGAGACTTCATCTCAAAACAAAAAAACAAAAAAACTTCTTCTATAGTAGGTGTGTTATAAGTAATAGATTTATTTTAAACGTTCGTTCGGGATTATGGCTTGGTAACATGTTGTTTGAAGTGTGACATTTCAAATGAATTTTCATAATTTGTGGGAGTCAGTGCCTTTTTAAATTCTTCAACTTTACATAGTCTTCTTAAAACACTTTTTATATTAAGCTTTTGAGATCATGGTTTATTAACCAACATTTTTCATTTTGGTAACCGTGGGGTGTTCTGTTTTGCAATAATTTTTGCCCATAAGTTGGTGAGCATGGATTTTTTTTTGTTGATCCCTCCCTTCTCCAGATATCATTTACATTTCCATTTTGCTCTGATCCTTTTTCTTCTAAGCTATAAAATGGTTGAAACATTTATTTCAGGTACAATTTTTTGGAAAAGATGTGCAACTTAGGTTTCTATTGTATAAAGTTTAGAATTGGTTATATATTTTCAATTTTCTTTTCATAAAGACTACTTCAGTAATAACTGATAATAACCATATTACTATAAGCTCATTACTTTAACTCCTGGCTGGGCAAGGTGGCTCATGCCTGTAATCCCAGCATTTAGGGAGGCAGACTGGGGAGGATCACTTGAGCCTAGGAGTTTGAGGCCAGCCTGGGCAACATAGGGAGACCCCATGCCTACAAAAATATTTAAAAAAATTAGTTGAGCATGATGGCACATGCCTGTAGTTCAGCTACCCAGGAGGCTGAGGCAGAAGGCTCTCTTGAGTCTGATAGGTCGAAGTTGCAGTGAGCTGCGATCATGCCACTGCACTGCAGACTGGGTGACAGAGTAAGAACCTGTCTCAAAACAAAACAAAACAAGAAAACCCTCAAAACAAAAAAAAAGCTCTTGAAGGTCAGTTTCTTCTTAAAGACGAGGAAGTAACAGAACCTACTTGATAGGGTTGTGGGAATTAAATGAAATAAAGCGTGTGATATAGTTTGGATGTCCCCTCCAAATGTCATGTTGAAAAGTAATCCCCATTGTTAGAAGTGGGACTTACGCAGGCTCAGTGGCTCATGTTGGTAATCCCAGCATTTTTGGAGGCCAAGATGGGTGGATCATCTGAGGTCAGAAGTTCGAGACCAGCTTGACCAACATGGTGAAACCCTGTCTCTACTAAAAATACAAAAATTAGTCGGGTGTGGTGGCATGCACCTGTAGTCCCAGCTACTAGGGAGACTGAGGCAAGAGGATCACTTGAACTTTGGAGGTGAAGGTTGCAGTGGCTCACGATTGTGCCTCTGCATTGCATCCTGGGCAACAGAGCGAGACTCTGTTGTTTGAGACTCTGTCTCAAAAAAAAAAAAAAAAAAAGTGGGGCCTGGTGGTGGGAGGTGTTTGGTTCATGGGGCAGATCCCTCATGAATGGCTTAGCACCATCCTCTTGGTGATGAGTGAGTTCATGTGAGATCCGGTTGTTTTAAAGTTTGTAGCTTCTTCTCTGCCCTCTCTTGTTCCTGCTCTCACCATGTGACATGCCTGCTCCCACTTGGTTTTGCACCATGAGTAAAAGCTTCCCGAGGCCTCCCCAGATGCCAAGCAGATGTTGGCATTATGCTCGTACAGCCTGCAGAACCATGAGGCAATTAAACCTCTTTTCTTTATAAATTACCCAGTCTCAGGGATTCCTTTATAGCAGTGTGAGAACAGCCCAACACAGCATGTAAAACATTGATTATTTTTGCTATGACTCTGTATAGGAACTATTGGTAGTGGTAATAAAATTGTTTAATCTATTGCTTCATGTTGAAGGAATGTCTAAATCAGTGATTCACAAGGACAGTTGAATCAGAATCATCTCTGGCTTTTTGAACTTTGCATATTTCCCAGGTTTTCTTACATGCCTCTACTCCCACCAGATTTGAGCGTAACTGTAGCAGTGGGTTTGCATTATTAATGGGTATGTGTTGCATCCTTCTTGTATGTTTGGGGGTGGAGGTGTCACATATAGACATACCAGTAGACTAAGATGTGCATTCTTGTTTCTAATCTAATGACCATTAGGAATAAATAGATCATAATCTTTTGTAAGCATATCTATAAGCTTTCCTTAGGGCCAACCAAATATTTCTTTGAACCATTTTCCCTGTTCTGTTTCACTTCTTTAGGCCTGTGCTTTATCATTTACTTGACATCTTAATAGTCTAGATAGTATTTGCTTTCCTTGTTAGTGACTCTTGTATGTGACTCTAGAGTTTTTCTTGTTTTTTTATGTACAGATGAGATGTCACTATGTTGCCCAGGCTGCAACTCCTGAGCTCAAGTAATCCTCCCACCTTGGCCTCCCAAACTGCTAGGATTACAGGCGTGAGCTACCACACCTGGCTGATTGTTTTTCTTTTTCTCTTTTATTATATTTTTTTTTTTTGGAGAAAAGGTCTTACTCTGTTGCCCAGGCTAGAGCACAGCGGTGCAGTCCCGGTTCATTGCAGCCTCAACCTACTGGACTCAAGCAATCCTCCCACCTCAGATTCCTGAGCAGCTGGGACCACAGGCGCACACCACCATGCCTGGCTAATTTTTTACTTTTTTTTTTTTTGTAGAGATAGGGTCTCACTGTGTTGCCCAGGCTAGTCTTGAACTACTTTACACAAGTGATTCTCGAGCCTCAGCCTCCCAAAGCACTGGGATTACAGGTGTGAGCCACCATGCCCCACCTCACATTTTTCTGAAATCCAAATAGAATAACTGGTTATAAAGCTTACCCATCAAAAGAAGAAACTGACTTTGCATTTTATTCTTTGTCATAAAATCTGCCTGGATGCTTAGTATTGTATTATTGTTTACTATTATATGTTATTCCAGAGTAATGGCTTTAACCTGAACTTCAGAATCATTCTTGTTGACTAAAAGAAGAAAAAATCTAAAGGCATGCTTGTGTGTATGTAATCTCAAACTCTGTTTCTGAATGAGAATCTCTGGGTTTGGGTTTTTAATGTTTCAGACAATTCTTGATGGGTCCTGGAGTTTTAGAAACACTGTTCTAGAGTTTAGCACAGTGTTAAGGGAAGGAATCACTCATACATTAAATTTAAAGTAGATTCATACTTCTAGTGGGTTGGTTGGTCCTTGGTTGCTGGATTCTGTGTGCTATTGGACCCAAAGAATGACGGCACTGCTAGGACGAAGCTCATGAGATTTTTGATGAAATGATTCATTAACCTGTAACCATTTAATTGAAAAGTGGAACACAGGTCCATGGAACAGTTACAGGTGTGGATGTCACCGTCAATACACATCTCGAAGCTGTGAAAATGACCCCGAAGACAGAAAACCTGTACAGTTGGAAACACAAATTTGAGGAAGTAACGTTAAATATTTTACTCTACCAGACAGTTTACCTCTGGATACACTACTTGTGGATGTTGAACCTAAGGTAAAACCTAAGAAAAGGGAAGGTGTTTGTTACAGGAAGAGGCCAGTGCAGAAGCAGAGGTAGAGGAAGAGCACATGGCCATGGCAGAGGAAGAGGGGGTCCTAGGTGATAAAGTCTCTTAAGATTACTGTTTCAAGGTAATATATGATTTGAGATATTTTCTGTACAGGTTTTCTTCGCTTATGTCAGTTTTTATTTAAATTTTTTTTCTATTAAAAAATTTACCGTTATGCAGTATGTCCATGTAATATGTCAGCTTTTTTGTTGTTGTTTTGTTTTTCATTTTGAGACAGGGCCTCTTTCTGTCTCCCAGGCTGGAGTGCAGTGGCACGATCTCAGCTCACTGCAGCCTCTGCCTCATGGACTCAAGATCCTCCCACTTCAGCCTCCTGAGTAGCTGGGACTACAGGTGCTGCCGCCATGCTTGGCTAATTTTTAAAAGATTTTTGTGGAGAATAGAGATGAGGTTTCACTATATTGTGCAGGCTGGTCTCAAACTTCTGGGCTCGAGTGATCCTCCCACCTTGGCCTCCCAAAGTGCCGAGATTGCAGGCATGTGGCACTGTGCGTGGCCGGTATGTCAGTTTTTAACAAAGAAATGTGTGGAAAAATTTTTGAAGTAAAGGCAAAGTGATTAAAACTTTCTGCCTGGGTGCGGTGGCTTGTGTCTGTAATCCAGCACTTTGGGAGGCTGAGGTGGGCAGATCAGCTGAGCCCAGGAGTTTAAGACTAGCCTGGGCAACATGGCAAAATGCCATCTCTTTAAAAAGTATTTTAAAAAATTGGCCAGGTGTGGTGGCACATGACTATAGTCCTGGCTACTCCTCTGGAAGGTAAAGGCTGCAGTGAGCTGTGATTGTGCCACTGCTCCCCAGCCAGGGCGACAGAGTTAGAGACCCCATCTCAAAACAAAACAAAAACCAAAAAACCTTCCCATCGTTCCATCTGATTTTTCTCCCTTTTTTTGTTCTACTTTGAGCCTTTTAGTTTTACCAGGGGTTGGCAGTTTTCTTAATTTTATGTATAATTGTCTTTTGTTTCAATTATTTTGTTTTTTCCTTTAGTGGATGTTTTTGTCTGACTCTTGTTTCTTATCGGTGATACTGTTTCCTATCTGTATGGTCTCAGTTATTAGTTTTAGAAAATTATTTTTAAAATGCAAGAATGTATAATCATATAAAAAATGTACAATGTACATTCTCTAGCACAGTGGTTATTATCTTCACATATTATCTTGGCTTTTCTCCAGTATGTTTTGTGTTTTTATTTAAGATCCTTTTTATGTTTTTTTTTTAAGGTACCAAATAATTTTGGCTGTTAGTGTTTACAGAAGAGGCTTAACCATTTCATATTGTTTGATAATTATTACTTTTCAGTTTTCATTATTTTGTTTTAAAAGTAATTTCAACTTTTATTTGTGATTCAGGGCATACAAGTGCAGGTTCGTTAGTATATTGCGTGATGCTGAGGTTTGGGGTATGGATGATCCTGTCACTCTGGTAGTGAGCATAGTATGTGATAAGTAGTTTTTCAGCCCATGTCCACATTTGCCAACCCCTTCTAGTCATCCCCAGTGTCTATTGTTACCATCTTTTTTTGTTCTTTGAGATGGAGTCTCACTCTGTCGCCTAGGCTGGAGTGCAGTGGCATTATCTTGGCCCACTGCAACCTCCACCTCCTGGGTTCAAGCAGCTCTCCTGCCTCGGCCTCCTGAGTAGCTGGGACTACAGGTACCCACCACCATGCCCAGCTAAGTTTTGTATTTTTAGTAGAGATGGGGTTTTGCCATGTTGGCCAGGCTGGTCTTGAATTCCTGACCTTATGATCCGCCCGCCTCGGCCTCCCAAAGTTCTGGCATTATAGGTGTGAGCCACCATGCCTGGCTTTTTTTTTTTTTTTTTTTTTTTTTTTTAATTCCTTGAGAAAGGGTCTTGCTCTCACTCAGGCTGGAAGGCAGCGGCATGATCATGGCTCACTGCAGCTTCGACCTTCTGGGCTCAAGTGATCTTCCCACCTCAGCCTCCCACGTAGCTGGGATCACGGGCACGTACCATCACACCTGGATAACAGTTTGATTTTTTATAGATACGGGGTCTGTGTTGCCCAGGTTGGTCTTGAACTCCTGGGCTCAAGCAGTCCTCTTGCCTCAGCCTCCCAAAGCGCTAGCATTACAGGCATTAGCCACCATGCTCAGCTGTTCCTGTCTTAGGTCCATGTGTGCTCAATGTTTAGCTCCCAAATATAAGTGAGAACATGCAGTATTGGGTTTTCTGTTCTTGCAGTAATTCACTGAGAATAATGGTCTCCAGCTGCATCCATGTTGCTGCAAAGAACAAGATCTCATTCTTTTTTTATAACTATATAGTACTCCATGGTGTATATGTACCATGTTTTCTTTATCCAATTCACCATCGGTGGGCACCTAGGTTGATTCCATGTCTTTGCTATTGTGAATAGTGCTGCCATAAACCTATGAATACATGAGTCTTTTTGATAAAATTATTTGTTTTCTTTTGGGTATATACCCAGTAATGTGATTGTTGAATTGAATGGTAGTTCAGTTTTTAACTCTTTGAGAAATCTCCAGCTGCTTTCCACAGTGGCTGACTTAACTTATATCCCCACCAACAGTGTGTAAGCTTTCCCTTTTCTCTGCAGCCTTGCCAGTATCTGTTGTTTTTTGCCTTTTAATAATAGCCATTCTGACTGGTGTGAGATGGTATTTTGTTGTGGTTTTCATTGCATTTATCTCATGATTAGTAATGCTGAACATTTTTTTCATGTGTTTGTTGGCTGCTTGTATGTCTTCTTTTGAGAAGTGTCTGTTCATGTCCTTTGTCTACTTCTTAATGGGGTTGTTTTTTTTCTTGTGGATTTAAGTTCCATATGGATTCTGAATATTAGTCCTTTGTTGGATGCATGGTTTGCAAATCTTTTCTCCCATTCTGAAGGCTGTCTGTATACTCTTGATAATTTCTTCTGCCATGCAGAAGGTCTTTAGTTTCATTAGGTCCCACTTGTCAATTTTTGTTTTCATTGCAGTTGTTTTTGGGGACTTAGCCATAAATTCTTTGCCAATGCTGATGTCTGGAAGAGTGTTTCCTAGGTTTTCTTCTAGGATTTTATAGTTTAATGTCTTTAATTCATCTTGAGTTAATTTTTGTATATGATGAAAGGTAGGGGCCCACTTTCATTCTTCTGCGTATGCCTATCCAGTTATCCCAGCACCATTTATTGAATGGAGAGTCTTTTTCCCATTGTTTATTTTTGGCAACTTTGTTGAAGATCAGATGGTTGTGGTTATGCAACTTTATTTCTGGATTCTCCATTCTGTTCCCTTGGTCTGTGTGTCTGTTTTTGTATTAGTACCATGCTGTTTTGGTTACTTTAGCCCTACAGTTTAGTTTTAAGTTGGGTAGTATGATTCCTCTGGCTTTGTTCTTTCTGCTTAGGGTTGCTTTAGCTATTTGGACTCTTGTTGGTTCTGTATGAATCTTAGAAGAGTTTTTTTTTGTTTGTTTGTTTGTTTTGAGACGGAGTCTCAGTCTGTCCCCCAGGCTGGCATGCAGTGGCGCAGTCTCAGCTCACTGCAAGCTCCGTCTCCTGGGTTCACACCGTTCTCCTGATTCAGCCTCCTGAGTAGCTGGGACTATAGGGGTCCGCCACCACGCCTGGCTAATGTTTTGTATTGTTAGTAGAGACGAGGTTTCACCTTGTTAGCCAGGATGATCTTGATCTGCTGACCTCGTGATCTGCCCGCCCGCCTCGGCCTCCCAAAGTGCTGGGATTATAGGTGTGAGTCACCACGCCTAGCCTGTTTTTTTTTTTTTTTTCCCTAATTTTGTGAAGAATTACGTTGATAGTTTGATAGGAATAGCATTGAATCTGTATGTTGCTTTTGGCAGTATGGATATTTTAATGATATTGATTCTTCTAATTAATGAGCATGGAATGTTTTTACGTTTGTGTCATCACTGATTTCTTTCAGCAGCGTTTTGTAGTTATTCTAGAGATCTTTCACCTCCTTGGTTAGATGTAATACTAGGCACTTCATTTTTTGGGGGGCTTTTGTAAATAATATTGTGTTTTTAATTTGGCTCTCAGCTAGAATGTTGTTGTATAGAAATGCTACTGATTTTTATTCATTGATTTTGTATCCTGAACCTTTACTGAAGTCGTTTCCAGTTCTAGGAGCCTTTTGGTAGAGTCTTAGAGTCTTTAAGGGTTTTCTAGATACATAATTGCATCTGCAGAGAGAGAGTTTGATTTCTTCTTTCTCTGTTGAGATGCCTTTGATTTTTTTTTTTTTTTCTTGCTTGATTGCTCTGGCTAGGACTTTCAAGTACTATGTTGAATAGGAGTGGTGAGAGTGGGCATCTTTTTTTCTTGTTCCAGTTCTCAAGGGAATTGTTCCAACTTTTGCCTATTCATGAAGAGATGCTGGGTTCTATCGAAAGCTTTTTCTGTGTCTCTTGAGAAGATATGTTTTTGGTTTTTAATTCTGTTTATGTGGTGAATCACATTTATTGTTTTCACAAGTTGAAGCAACCTTGCACCTCAGGAACAAAGCTTACTTAATTGTGGTGAATTAACATTTTGATGTGCTGCTGGATTCCATTTGCTAGTATTTTGAGGGTTTTTGTTCCTATGTTCATCAGGGATATTGTTCTGACGTTTTCTTTTTTCATTGTATCTCTGCCAGATTTTGGTATCAGGCTGATGCTGGCTCCCTAGAATGAGTTAGGGAGGAAGCCCTCCTTGATTTTTTGGAATAGTTTCAGTAGGATTGGTACCAATTTTTCTTTGTACGTCTGGTAGAATTCGGCTGTGAATCCATCTGGTCCCAGACTTTTTTTGGTTGGTAGGATTTTCTTTTTAATTACTGATTCAGTTTTGGAACTTGTTATTTGTCTGTTCAGGTTTTCACTTCCTTCCTGGTTTAATCTTGGGAGGTTGTGTGTTTCCAGGAATTTATCCTTTTCCTCTAGATTTTCTAATTTGCGTGCACAGAGGTGTTGATAGTAGGCTGAATATCTTTTGTATTTCTGTTTTCACTATTTTAAATTGGTGCTGTGACAGACTTGAACATGTGATAGCCCTTTCCCACCCACCCCCACCATTTTGCATTTCCTTAGGGTAGATAGATATCTAGAAGTGGAATTCCCAAATCAAAGTCTGTGAACCTTTTTCTGATATTCTCTGTTGTATCAGTACCACGAGTAATGTGCCACATCTGTTTTTAGTGATATGATTATCTAAAATGTTTACTTTTGATCATTGGTTTTAGAAAAATATATTTGAATTTCTTTGATTTCTGGGATGTTGGTCCTCCTCCCACCCCCATTATCCCCACAAATTGCTAAGGAGGAGACTTTGACTGCTCCCTGAATCCTGGCATCTTTTTAAGATTTTTTCTGATATTTGGTTTCTATCAAATTATTATATATAAATAAAAAAAACTAGATGACTTGGTGATCCATCTCTTTTTGTATTCATTCCAGCTTATTTTAATTGTCAATGCTTTGTAATGTATTTTAATATCTGGTATGGCAAAACACTTAATTTTTTCTTCTTATGATTTTGATATTCTTATATATATATATTTTTTAATTCTACTTTAGTAAATGGCAGGCAAAAAAAATGTAGACCTGCAGGCGGTAGTAAAGTTTATGGGAGGAAAATTGCAGGTGGTACTTTCAGCTCCCTGAAAGTCTCTATTGTTTTCTTCAAAACTGGTCTCCCTGCTATAAAATTTGAACTGGAGGCATGTCAGCTTATCTATAAGAGTTGCATCAGGAATTGAAATAGACTTCCTGTTACCCGTTGTCTAAGTTGTACCCTGTAAAGAGTATCTTTTTTTTTTTTGCAGGAAAAAATGGTTTTGTACATGGGATGAAACAATATAAACTCAGAACTTACAGGGTTAAACTTAAAACTTATAAGGGTTAGTTCTGTCACTCATCTCTTTAAAAAGTTTAAACTAATATCCAGTGTTATCTGTATGGATTTCCAAGGAGACCATAGGACTGTATACTGTCTTGGAATGTCCTCAGGAGGCTTAGAGAGCATCTTGATAAAAGGTTAGGTGGCTTATGATAGAGTGTATTAGTTTATTTGTGTTATTACCAAAGGTGAACTTATGGTTAAAGATGAATTTAGGATTATCATGAAGAGGAGAGAGTAACATTTAGTTGAGGGTATTAAGTAGATGTCTCAGATGAAGTGATGCTGAAGGTAATTAGCTTTACAAATAGATGAGAGAAGAGAACCACTTCCTAGGTAGGATGAAAGAACATGTAAAAAAGGAATATGAAAAAAAATTTGTGTTTCTTTAAAAATGTTGTTCTCTACCAGCCTAATGAGTATTTCCATATGATAAAAATAAAGAGATAAAGGTTGCTCATAGAGGTAGTGGCGGGAAATGAGGTCAAAGAGGGAGATATTCCAGTAAGGAGGCTGTTGAACACTTTTTAGGCATAATATCATTTTTTTTCTACAGCGAAGCCATTGGGAAAGTTGTGTACAATTGCAAATGAACTTTTGCAAGTTAAATGGACAATCTTTTGTGATGTTGGTGCTTCAGAAGCACTGTCAAAGGGTTGCTTTCCAGTATTGAAAATACTAAAAAATGGCTGGGCACAGTGGCTCATGCCTATAATCCCAGCACTTTAGGAGGCTGAGGCGGATAGATCACGAGGTCAGGAGTTCAAGACCAACCTGGCCAAGATGACGAAACCCCGTCTCTACTAAAAATACAAAAATTAGCCGGACGTGGTGGTGGGCGCCTGGGCATCTGTAATCCCAGCTGCTTGGGAGGCTGAGGCAGAGAATTGTTTGAACCCGAGAGGCGGAGGTTGCAGTGAGCTGAGATTGCACCACTGCACTCCAGCCTAGGCGACAGGGCGAGACTCCGTCTCAAAAAAAAAAAAAAATGCTAAAAAGAGCTACTTGTGCCTTTTTTGGGTAATTTTTTGGTTTACCTCAGAGACATGAGAATTATTAGTGCTATCATGGCTCACTGCAGCCTCAACCTCCTGGGTTAAGTGATCCTCCCTCCTCAGCCTCCGTCGTAGCTGGGATTACAGGTGCATGCCACCATGCACAGCTAATTTTTTGTAGAGATGGGGTCTCACTGTGTTGCCCAGGCTGGTTTCAAACTCCTTGGCTCAAGCGATCCTCCTGCCTCAGCCTTTCAAAGTGTTGGGATTAAAGATGTTAGCCACGGCACCTAGGGAGAATTGTTTTACTGTCTCTTAGGAACATTTGGAAATGTGTGTTTAATTTAGAAACTGTGATTTTTGTCTTCCGATGAGGAAATGTTTCTGTATGTTAGAAATTGGTTTCACCATTTTGTTTGGGGAAATAAGAGATATAAATAGTAGATTTACAGCTGGACACCGGTGGCTGATAGCTGTAATTCCTGCAATTTGGGAAGCCGAGGTGAAAGGGTTGCTTGAGCCCGGGAATTTGAGACCAGCCTGGGCAACATAGTGAGATCCCCATCTCTACAAGAAGTGTTTAAAAAATTAGCCAGGCATAGTAATGTGCGCCTGCAGTCCTAGTTACTCAAGAGGCTAAACCTGTGGAAGGATTGCTTAATCCGAGGAATTTGAGGTTGCAGTGAGTTATGATGGCACTGCACTCCAGCCTGGGGGACAGACTTGAGACCCTGTCTCAAAAAAAAAAAAAAAAAAATTAGGTTTACAAAATGTAGAAATGATAGATGCTTTTATTTAGCTATAAATATCAGCATATCTTATAATCAAGAATATAAACATTAATTGTGTTTCTGTAAGTTATTTTTGCATTTCTTTAGCCTTTATCTCCCTGCTAATGTAGGTGATCATAAATCACTTTCCATTTAACAGTAATTCAGTAAACTTACATACAGGTTCTGGTCATACGTTAATTTTAGCAGCTGTACTGCATTTCAGCACTTTAAATTCAACTGAGTTTGACTTGAAATACTTTCGTTTTACTAAACTTAGATTTTTTTTGGTACATAATTGTCCCTAGGTTCGAGCTACTTTGTCTCATAGTATGCATTCATGCTTCAGAAATTAATATCTTTTTCTTTCTTAGTATTTGAACCCTTCAGATTCTTCCACTATTGTAACCGTTTTAAGTTCTTTTTAAAATTAAACTTATTTTTGGGGATAGATAAAACTCAAGTATATAGAAAGATGTACACAAAGTCTTATTTCCTCCTTTGCTTGCTACTTTGTTTTCCTCCCATACTTTTTGGTATCCTGTTTATCCTTCCAGTGTTTGCCTTTTGTAGTTACAAACAAACGTATATTTTATTCTGGAGGTCTTTCCATATCTAGATAAAGATCTTTATTTTTAATAGCTGCATAGTGAATGTACCATAGTTTCGTCACTCAGTCCTTTGTGGCTATTTGGGTTGTTTCCTGTTTTTTGCTGTTATAGTGCCAAATGAATAACAATATACATATAACATTTTCTATTTGAACAAGCCATTGTAGAGCTTTAGGTCACCTATTTTCTTCCTCTGTCAGCTGAGAGAACCTAGAAGCAACAATAATCCCGGTAGCAATGAGCACACCTGGTGCCCAGATCTTGGTTTCTAACACCATTCTCTAGTAAAAGGAACCAGGCCTCTGTGGAGAAATGGCTGATTCTAGGACTGGGGCAGGCAATAAAACTGTAAGATTAACCTGGAGTATCTTGTAATGCTGGAAAGGAAGGAACTATTCAAACAAAAACAGTGAATGAGTTATGTCAAAGGGACACAGCCAACTGAAAGAGTTCCCAGTAGCCTATACTGGAATAATTTGAGCAACAAAAAAGTAATATTGAATTATAACCCACAGTATAAAATAATATCCATGAGTTCATGCTGATAGAAATAAATCATTTACTAAATAAATAAATGGGGAAGAATAGACAAATCTGTGCAGAATTAGATACACAGCCCTCAAGGAAGTATAATACAACTCGCCACTTTTCAAGTGTGAGCTACATGAGGTGACTTCTTGCCAGTGAGTACCATAGTAATGTAAGATCTTACCAGCAGAAACTGAGTGTGTGGTCTAAGGGAACTCTGTTTACGATTTTTCTGTAAATCTAAAATGATACTAAAAGTTCACTTTTAAAAAACTGCTTCTGTAATTCTGCTAGATACTGCCAAATTGCCATTTTGTACTACCACCTAAATGTGCAACAGGCCTGTTTCCCATAACCTCAGCAACTGAATGTGCTGTCAGACTTTTTGAATTTTGCATTTGATAGACGAGAAGTGGTGTAACTCAGGTTATTGTATTTTTCTCATTATCAATGACATTGGACATTTTTTCATCTGTTCAAGGGGCATTTTACGTTTTTTCCCTTCTTTGAACTCTGATGTCCTTTATATTTTTCTCTTAGGTCATTGGTCTGTTTTCAGGAATTTTCTGTTGGGAGATTAGCCCTTTACTTGTGATGTGGGTTGCAAATATGTATATTTTAGGTTATGATGTTTTTTCATGCATAACTTTCGACTTTTATATGGTAAAGTAATTTTTTCTTTTATGGTTTTGGATTTTGAAATATATTTAGAAAAGTCTTCACCACTCCAGGGTTATAAAGAAGTTCATCCACGTTTTCTTCTAATACTTGTGGTTGTGTTTTTCACATATGGATTTTAAAATTTGGATCCTTCAATTCCTCTCAATCTTTGAGGCATTTTAAATACTTACCCCTTGCTTTCTAGTTACACTTGCATCAGCATGATTGTGGCCATATAGGTGATTTAAATGACTTACAGTAAAAGAATACTTAGGCATTTACTCTCGGTAAGAAGTCTTAACTTTCTGATTACTGATAAGTGATTATTATAGTAAATGGAAACTCCTTTAGAGTTTCTTTTCACTGTTAAATTGTATATTTCATAGTACTTTTTCTACTCATTTATCAGTATTGTGGATTATTCATGTATCAATTGGTTTTATCCTTATCCTGTTTCTCATAGGATTCCTTTTTAGATTATTAAGCCTCTCTGTGATCTGTTTCTCATCTTCCTTAGAACTCCTACTGGTTTTATGGTCCTCTGATTACTAAACTCTATTTTATAATCTTCAGAAGTTTAATTAGTAGGCCAGTTTACTGTTGTAACTCATTAAGAAACTGGCCAATAGTGTTAGTGGATACTACCTAATAAAGGGTGATGATTTATCTTAGTCTTTTATAACAGTATTAATATTTTCCCCACATTGCTTGTGATGAGACTAGTGTCACTGAACTGAGCTTTTAATAGACATTTGGGAAGCTGTCTGGTAGTACTGTGGAATGTTGGCTCCCGGAAAATACCACCAAAAATTATCTGTTGAGTATATTGCTTATAAGCATTTGTAGGGGGCCATGTGGGTGTTGATAAGAATGGCAAACCAGAAAGGAACATCAAAGTTGGGGTGTTTATTATTGAGGGTTTGGAGTCTGGTTTAAGTATTTTAATGCAAAACTTTATTAGAATTAGATGAGGATCATGATATAATAGTTTAAGATTGGACAGACATACCAAGGCAAGAGTTTTGAGGTAAGCTTTTTCAGTGTCTTAGAAAGTGAACAATCATTTGCTGCTATTTATTGAAAAATTGAATAGTCTGATGTTGGTTTATGTGGGTTTTTCGGGAAGTTCCTGAAATGAACAATGAAGTTTTTTGTAACTCTTATCTGCCTGAGCAAGAGTTTCCTGGAATAGCAAAGTCATGTTGTTGAAGACAGTTGTATAGTGATAGTTAATATAGATTGTAAACTCAGTGTAGACAGTTTCAGTTCTCAGTGTCCATTTAGAACCACAAGAAACTTGAACATGTATTTATAAAAAGTCTGATTCTTAGGCTAGTTTGCAAAGACAGTACATTCTCTTGGTTAATAGTTTGACTTTCAATTTTTTCTCCTGAGGAGTGAGGTCTGACTTTGACAATTCAGTGTCAGACATGCCCAAGTAGGCAGTTGGATAGGTGAGTCTGAAGCTTCATAAAGAGGTCAGGATCACTGTAATACCAGCAATTTGGGAGGCCAAGGCAGGTGGATCACCTGAGGTCAGGAGCTCGAGACCAGCCAGGCCAACATGGTGACACCCCATCTCTACTAAAAATACAAAAAATTAGCCAGGCATTGTGGTGGGTGCCTGTAATCCCAGCTACTCAGGAGGCTGAGACAGGAGAATCACTTGAACCCAAGATGCAGAGGTTGTGGTGAGCCGAGATCGTGCCATTGCTCTCCAGCCTAGGCAACAAGAGCAAAACTCTGTCTCAAAAAAAAAAAAAAAAAAAAAAAAGGTTAGGATCAGAGATGGAAATTTGGGAGTTACTGCGTATAGATGTTGTCCACCCAGAATGAGCCTGCCTAAGGAGGAAACATAGAAGAAAAATGCTTGTGCCAGGACTTAGGCCACACTGGTGTGTGTATGTGTGGCTGAGGGTGGGGTAAAAGGGTGGAATAAATTTACAAAGGGGTGGCCAGAGAGGTTGGAAGAAAACCAGGATATTGTTATAGAGAAGCCAAGGAAAATGTTTTTAGGATGATGAAGGACTGGTCAAACTCCTATAATTATAGGCAGAAGCAGTGAAGATAACTGGTGTAGGTTAGTTGAGGAAATTTCTACCTGAAAGCTCTGTTTAACTCATTTTTGTGTGTATATGTATACACACAGGCACACAGTATGGGTTAGGGAAAGGGTCATGATATAATTGTGGATATTGGAGCTGGTTTGAAGTATACATAGGGAAGAGTGGGAGACCAAACAACAGAGAAATAGAGTAAGATTATTGGCCAGTGTTGAGGCCCATTTGGGTTCGCTGATCAGACTGCTCTGTTGTGTGACTGACTATTCAGCAGTGCTGAGACGAGCTGGTGCTGATGTGGAGAAAGTCTTAGGTGGATTAGGATTGGGATGGACTAGGATATATTTGTGCATTACAGTAGACCCAAGTATATGTACCTTTCTACCTTTGGAGTGGCTGTAGTGCTGTGTTGCTTCATGTATTTCTGATGGGCTCTCCTGATGACCTCACTTGTTTGAAAGCTTACTGCTTGACTGGTATTCAGCCCATCTGAACTTATTTTACTTCAGTTGAGAAGTAAATTAGTTCCCCCCTTTTCCTGGTTTCCACAGAGTCGTGAGATCTCCGGTGTTGCTTCTTAGGAAGAAGGGACATTTGACTAAATTTATAAAGGAAGTATAAGAATTTGCCAAGAGGTCAGAGAATGGGATGAAGGGGAAGGGGTTAATTGTTCCTGGTAGAGGGATATGCTTGTACAAAGTTGAGAGGTCTGAGCAAAGCACCTTAAGGGAATAGAAGCTACAAATAATTTCTTTGGGGCAATGAAGCGCTTACTCACTGTGTATCTCTGGAGATGGAGGTGAAAAGTAGTGGGGTCAGAACACAAAGTTCTTGTAAGCCTAGGTGAAGAATGACCTGTTGGCCCCAGAGATTTTTACTTAACAGTTTTTCTATGCATGTGCAAAATAAAGGCTGTTCACAGAGCTATTCAGTTCATGACATTCTTCATGTAAGAATTGTCTAGTGGGAAAATCTGTTTGCAGATTAGTTATCTGAATTTGATAATATTTTCTTAGAAATAATAATTTTACCAATTTGGCTGCCATGTTACTCCATAAAAGTTACTTAATTTCTCATTTTGGCTGTGATTGGGGAAAAGGTTAGTGATACATAGCTTGCAGTTTTATATACAGTACATAAATTGGATGTTCATAATTTGGGAGTATACAGTGACAAAAATAGTATATGTTAAATGCTTACTGTGTGTTAGGTACAATACATGCATTCTGATTTAGATCTCACATCCTTTTGAAGTAATTGTTTTTTGTTGTTGTTTTTTGTTGTTTGAGATGGAGTCTCGCTCTGTCGCCCAGGCTGGAGTGCAATGGCGGGATCTTGGCTCACTGCCACTTCCGCCTCTCGGGTTCAAGCGATTCTCCTGCCCCAGCCTCCTGAGTAGCTGGGACTACAGGCATGCACCATCACACCTGGCTAATTTTTGTATTTTTAGTAGAGACAGGGTTTCACCATATTGGTCAGGCTGGTCTTGATCTCCTGACCTTGTGATCTGTCCGCCTTGGCCTCCCAAAGTGATGGGATTACAGGCATGTGTCACTGTGCCCAGCCATTGAGGTAATTGTTAATTCCTTTCTCTCTCTCTCTCTCTTTTTTTTTTTTTTTTTTTTGAGATGGAATTTTGCTCTTGTCACCTAGACTGGAGTACAATGGTGCAATCTTGGCTCACTGCAACCTCCGCCTCCCAGGTTCAAAGAGATTCTCCTGCCTCAGCCTCCCTAGTAGCTGCAATTACAGGTGCCCGCCACCATGCCCGGCTAATTTTTTGTATTTTTGGTAGAGACAGGATTTCGCCATGTTGGCCAGGCTGGTATCCAACTCCTGGCCTCAGGTGATCTGCCTGCCTAGGCCTCCCAAAGTGCTGGGAATATAGGCACTTTGGGAGCCACCGCACCTGGCTTTGTTAGTTACTTTCTCTGAAGAGGAGACTAATGCAGTTTTCTCAGTGTCATACTTCTCACTCTCTTCAGTGTTCAAATGAAGGAATCAGGATTTAAACCTAGGTTAGGCTTACCCTAGAACTTACTCTCATTTTCTCTTAAAGAAAGAGAACTTCCTATGTGCTATATAAACCCTTTTTCACTAGTGCCAAAGTTGTGTGTACCATAATTAACATTTCACTGTAGGTGTTAATTAAATGTAGGGATGTGTTAACCTCTAAGCTTTTGAGAAGACTGAACAGATAGTAAGCAATAATGAAGCAAAGAGAGAATCTAGGCTCATATAGCCAATCTTTGGTAAACTAGAATCCATTTAATTCACCTAATGGAAAATTCAGATAGCCCAAACAGTATCCTGTTTGTCAGAATTCTGGTTAATTCAAATATTACTGTTTTTAAATGTTTTTCTATATCCTCATAGGAAATCTTTCAACATGGTTTAAAGACTGTCGTTTGTAATGTATATGCATGTTTTACTCTCTTTTTCTTCACTTTGTGTTAATACTTTATTTTTTTCTGTTTATAATATACTGAGGTTTCCTAAATAAGTCAAATTAGAAGAATAGTTCTACAAATAAAAATGAAAACCTCTGGAAAAAAGTTGTGGCTGTGGAGTTTTTTTCAGTTGGTTATTCAGGTATACCTTTTCTTACTGTTTTGGTGAAAATCTACAACTTGGCCTTTACCTTAGATCTTATAAAGATGGTAGAGTATGCTTGGAAATTGGTTCATTGTTATGCTGCCTTCCTGTTAGGATTGGTATGTGAGCAATTTCTAATTTTCCACTTAGCAAGTAATGTGAAGGAGGATTAGAGTGCCTCCTACCCGTCACCAAATCACAAAAAAGCTTTTCCGAAGATAATGGTAGTTTTATAGTTTTGAGATCAGTTGATTTGGCCCTAGGAAGACTCTATTTTGAGGTCTCTTTTCAGTATCTTTGAAATTAACTGGCCATATAAGGGAGAGATTTTTTTTCCTTCACAGCTCTTCTTCCCCCAAAGAAAACCTTTACCAGAAGATTGAAGAATGCTGGCATTTTTAATATGTTGCCAAGTCTTCTACTGTTGCCAAGGAAAGTTGGCCACTACTTAGTGGAATTTGTCTTATAAAGGCTTTAGTAGTGTTAGTTTTTAAAAAATGTTATAAATATTATTGTCATAGATTACAGAATGACAAAATAGCATTTGTCCAGTTCAGATGCCTCTTGGAGAGAAAGACTAGAAAGTTCACACACACACACACACACACACTCTCTCTCTCTCTCTCTCTGTGTCTCTCTCTCTTTCTCCTTCCCCCGTCTTTTTAACACGATAAGCAAATCATATTTACCTTGTGCCAAGTATGCTAATAACATTCTTAATGAAACCTACATGAATGTTTAGAAAGTAGGTGATTTTATGAGATTTGCAGTTTAAAAACATAAAAGGCGATACATAATACTATTTGGTCATGACTGAAAAATATGTCATGTGATAATTCAGTTATTTTTGAAGGGAAATGAAATTTCATTTTTTTAATTATTATTGAGACAGAATTTTGCTCTTGTTGCCCAGGCTGGAGTGCAATGGCCTGATCTCGGCTTACCACAATCTCCGCCTCCTGGGTTCAAGCGATTCTGCTGCCTCAGCCTCCTGAATAGCTGGGATTATAATGTTGGTCAGGCTGTCCTCGAACTCCTGACCTCAGGTGATCCGCCCACCTCAGCCTCCCAAAGTGTTGCGATTACAGGCTTGAGCCACTGTGCCCAGCCGAAATTTCATTCTTAACAGTAGCTGTCGAATGTGGCCTTTTAAATATTTAAATATATATTTAATTCTTCCTGTTAAAATTTTGAGGCCCCTTAAAATGCTGTTTTAATTTTTTATTGTTGGAGTTAGGAGGTGGTTAAAGGGTGAATAATTAGCTGGGCTTCACAGGATATCTTTATGTCAGTGGGTCATCATATGTCACCGTGTGAAGTCTGATCTTTTCAGCAGTTCATTTTGCGATAATCTGGTATTGTAGAATCTCTTATGCTAATTAGAGGATAAAGTATAAATGTTAACTTAGAAGTACATAATGAGAAATAATCTGGCTTGATATAACAATGTTTTAAGGGGGGGATGTGAGTGATGCAGTGGGGGCAGGAAGGGACATAAAGATTTTTAAAAAAATGTTTCTTTCCTTAAGTTTATGATATGATGAAACCCAGGAAGTTTTTATTTACATAGCCAACTTGATCCTGGTAAGTAAATCAATTTAGAAGACCTGATTTCAGATCTGAGGGTTGGTTGAGAATAGCTTTAGGGTAGTGAGTTTTCAACCTTTTTGGTCTCAGGACCTCTTTATACTCTTAAATGTTACTGAAAGAGAATATGAAAACAGAACTTTTAGGTTACAAACAATTGTAATTTACTTAAAAATAACAAATATTACGAAGTTAACAAATCTTAAAATTAACAAATCTTAAAAAACTATTTTCAAAAATATGAGAATAGCATTGTTTTACATATTTGCAAGTCTCTTTAATGTCTAGCTGAATAGAAAACAGCCAGATTCACACATCTGCTTTTGCCTTTTAGTTTATTACAATATTCAGTGTGGTCTCTGGAAAACTCCATTGTACACTAGTGTGAGAGAAGTGTAAAAAGGCAAATAACTTAATATTTTACAAAAATAGTTTTTACTTCAGGATGCTCCCATAAAGGTTCTCCAGACCCCACATACTTGGAGAATCTCTGCTTTAGAGCAAAATCAAGTGGGTTGCCTATCCTACCTTTGATCTTACTCTGAATTGGATATTCTTACAGGCTGTTTCTCAAGCTGTAGTAACTCATTAAATTCCATTTCTGGAATCTACTCACAGGTAACTTCTGTGACTAGTTGGAGCCATAGGCTTTGTTGGAAATGGCAAGGCTTGCTAGCTGTGTCATTTCAGGTAAATGTATTCACATTTTGGAATGTTTTCTCTTTTGTAAAATGGGTTGGGTAATACCAATTCATAAGACTTTGGTGTGAATCAAATAAAAAATTAAAGCAATATGCAATTGCTAATCAAATCTTGCTGTTAATAGGAGTTGGAAGAAAACATTGCCTGACATACATTCCAATTTTCTCATGTACATTTTGATTAAATTTGCAGAATATCCTGAACTCTTGATAAGATTTGTGTCTTCCTTATTTATAAGTTACTCTGCAGGGACTTATTTTTAAAATGCCCTCCGTTTTGTCCTTCTGTCCAGCTCTTACACTCGGGGCTTCTTAGAGCCAGTTCCTTCACAAATAAATGGGAATTTTAAAACAAAAACAGCAAAATATCCTTCTCTAGGGTGTTCATAGTCTTGTGATTAAAGAAACAATTAAGGAGTTGTTATATAAAAGATACATAGGAGGGCTGTGTGTGTGGTGTGGGGAGTACCAGTTCTGTCTAGACAGATGTACAGTAAGGAGAGGAAGGATTAGATCATGTGTTCTCAACTGCTGATTTTTTTTTTTCTTTTTTTGAGACGGAGTCTCGCTCTGCTGCCCAGGGTGGAGTATAGTGGCACGATCTTGGCTCACTGTAAGCTCCGCCTCCCAGGTTCATGCCATTCTCTTGCCTCAGCCTCCCGAGTAGCTGGGACTACAGGTGCCTGCCACCATGCCCGGCTAATTGTTTTTGTATTTTTAGTAGAGACGGGGTTTCACCATGTTAGCGAGAGGATGGTCTCGATCTGCTGACCTTATGATCTGCCTGCCTGTGCCTCCCAAAGTGCTGGGATTACAGGCGTGAGCCACTGCACCCGGCCCAACTGCTGGCTTTTTTTTTTTTTTTTTTTTTGAGACGGAGTCTCGCTCTGTCGCCCAGGCTGGAGTGCGGTGGCCGGATCTCGGCTCACTGCAAGCTCCGCCTCCCGGGTTCACGCCATTCTCCGGCCTCAGCCTTCCGAGTAGCTGGGACTACAGGCGCCCGCCACCTCGCCCGGCTAGTTTTTTGTATTTCTTAGTAGAGACGGGATTTCACCGTGTTAGCCAGGATGGTCTCGATCTCCTGACCTCGTGATCCACCCGTCTCGGCCTCCCAAAGTGCTAGGATTACAGGCTTGAGCCACCGCGCCCGGCCAACTGCTGGCTTTTATAACTCCTAAAAGAACATATTTTCAAGCACCTTATATTTTATATTTTAATATCTTATATATATAATTTATCATATAAATTATTAATATTTTTATATCTTATATTTTAACACGATTGCTAGATAATTATATAGTGTGAAAAGTTAACTGTATTTTTTCATTCTCTTATTAAAGCATATTTTACTAAAAGGAGAAAATAATACAGGATCAAATCTTTTAGTAGTTAGAATGTGTTTTACCTAAAAGTCATATTAATGGTTTTTAAGTACTTTTTTTCCTTGAATTTATAGGCATTTTCCTTATGTTGATAGAGGAACTGATGGTTAGGGGAAGTGTCTAAACTTAAATCTAACTTATTTAGAGAAAAATTGTACATTGATATCAATATGTACTAGTCATTTTCTGTTTATTTTATTTTCGAGGCAGAGTCATCCTCTGTCACCCAGGCTGGAGTGCAGTGGTGCGAGCTTGGCTCACTGCAACGTCTCCCTCCTGGGTTCAAGTGATTCTCATGCCTCAGCTTCCTGAGTAGCTGGGACTACAGGGCCACGCCACCACGAATTTTTGTATTTTTAGTAGAGATGGGGTTTCACCATATTGGTCAGGCTGGTCTTGAACTCCTGACCTTGTGATTCGCCTACCTCAGCCTCCCAAAGTGCTGGGATTACAGGTGTGAGCCACCGCACCAGGCCTATTTTATTTATTTTATTTTATATTTTATTTTATTTTATTTATTTTATTTTTTATTTTATTTTATTTTTGAGACAGAGTCTTGCCCAGGCTGGAGTCCAGTGGCCCCATCTTGGCTCACTGCAACCTCCACCTCTCAGGTTCAAGTGATTCTTATGCCTCAGCCACCAAGTGTAGCTAGGACTACAGGCGTGCACCATCATACTTGGATAATTTTTGTATTTTTAGTAGAGACTAGGTTTCTCCATGTTGTCCAGGCTAGTCTCAAACTCCAGACCTCAAGTGATCTGCCCATCTTGGCTTCCCAAAGTGCTGGGATTACAGGCATGAGTCACTGTGCCCAGCCAACCTTATTATTACTATTTTTTAAAAGAAATCCTTACCACATATACATGAGATGTATCTATGACATTATTAGGATAACTAGATGGGCTGATAGAAAGATTGCTCAGCACAATTTTCATTTATAAGAAATACTTAATTTGGTTTTTTCCTTTTTCTTAGTGTTGTCAAGTTTTTTCTTTTTTTTTTCTTTTTTTTGAGACGGAGTCTTGCTCTGTCGCCCAGGCTGGAGTGTAGTGGCCAGATCCCAGCTCACTGCAAGCTCTGCCTCCTGGGTTTACGCCATTCTCCTGCCTCAGCCTCCCGAGTAGCTGGGACTACAGGTGCCCGCCACCTCACCCGGCTAGTTTTTTTGTATGTTTTTTAGTAGAGATGGGGTTTCACCATGTTAGCCAGGATGGTCTCGATCTCCTGACCTTGTGATCCGCCCATCTCGGCCTCCCAAAGTGCTGGGATTACAGACTTGAGCCACCGCGCCCGGCCAAGTTTTTTCTTTACTTTTAAAGAAATCAACCAGAAATTGTAGAGACCATGTTGGTTTATGTAAAGAACTCCTTTCATGAATACAGGGCTTCATCTCACAGCAAAAAATTAGTGAATTTGAGTGTTTTAACATGTTTAAGGTACATAGTTATATAGATATGTATATAGATATATACTTTTTTTGTGTGATTGTTTGAATTACCAATTTGATTAGTGGACGGGTCCTGAGTTATTTGATTCACTAAATTCTTGTTTTTTGGTGAATACACCTATCACAGACCTACTTTTTTGAATTCTAACTTGAAAGTCAATAGTGGTACTGAAGCCCTTTTTCAAACTTTAACATGGATTTTGTAGTAAAATTGAATAAGACAGCAATTTCATAATACCACTTGTAGCTTCCAGCAACTATCATGACATTTTGTATTCAAACTGTTTCTTTAAAGAAGACTTTATAGTTACTTAGGGTTTGGGACTCTATTGTGCTCCTTTCCAGCCTTATTCATTGTGCCTGTCCATCTCTCTGTCTGTCTTAGAGTAGCTTCTTTTTTTTTTTTTTTTTTTTTTTTAGAGTAGCTTCTTTTTAAATTTCTTCTTCCAAGGAATCAGCTGATGCTTCTAAGGCAGAGTCTGGAGCCAGTATTATGGTTTCATATTGAAGTGTCAAAGTACTTCATTTTGTAGTGAATGTTAGACGAAAATGTGGAACACATCAACAATTGGAATATTAAAAGGAGGATATTTCCTACTTAGATTTATTTTACTTATTAGGGAACTGAAAATACCTTTTAAGAATGAGTGGCAACAAGATTGGCCTGTGCTCAAATTTTAGGAGGCACAGTGCCCAGAGAGGGCTCCAGAGCTCTTTTGCTGGCTGCCTCCTCTGGAGCAGCTGACTGGCCAGCTGCAGAGCACATTGATCTGGTCATGATTGCTTTCATCCTGGAGTAGAGCAAGTTCACACAATTTAAATCAAGAGCCACATTAGAAGCTCCTGACCTCAGGATAACCTCTCATTTCCTACCTTTGAAAGAGGGAACAAGAGGGAACAGTTCAGTCACTTCCTAACATCTAGCCACAAAAATGCATGGGAAGATACAGCCACATCTAAAGATTGTGATCTCCTGATTTTCTTTATAACTTAGGTAGATTCAGAATACCATCTTCCAGTTTTCCCTCGGAATAAAAGGAACAGTAGTCCTAATCTACGGTTCTGTGTTGAATAGAGAAATAATTCCTTCCCTTCCACACGCTCATTTTTATTCCTATTGAACTTTTCCTAGGCCATTCATATAGATGCAGCCTAGATGAAATAGACTTGGACTGTTTGTAAACTCACCCTTTTCCTAAAATATCATACTGGAGTGTGACATTTCTTACCTGTGTTAGATAGCAGACCAGTGTTTCTTGACGTATACATTTTTTAAATGCATGCTTTCTTTTGGTAAATTTAGGCCTCCTGTTATTCTCTGAGTATCCCTACCAGTCACTATAAGGGATTTTTTTTTTTTTTTTTTTTAAAGTAAAGATGAGGACTTGTTGTGTTGTCCACGCTGGTCTTGAAATCAGGGCTCAAGCGATCCTCCTGCCTTGGCCTCCCAAAGTGCTGGGATTATAGGAATGAGCCACTGTGCCCAGCTCATTATAAAGGTTTTATTGAAGTTTATTTTCTAGAGATTTCAACTTTGCTTCTGCTGTGACTCACATGCCAGGATAGGTAATTACACATATGGAACACTAAGTTACTGGATTGATAAGAGGGACTGAGAATTGTGAGTAGTTTCTCACCTCTTAAGTTGTAATTGTACTCTTTTCTCCCATTCATTACTGAGAATAATATTAAATAATAGTTCTGAATCTGCTCTAGTTCATTAAGTATAATTCACATTTTCTTATTTCACCTGTTAGTAACAAATTCTAATGCTCAGAATGTGAGCACTAAATAGTAATTGAAGAAATTAACCACAGACTTGAGAACTATTTTACTATAAGTTTTTTGTTTTTTCTTTTTTTTGAGATGGAGTCTCGTTCTGTCGCCCAGGCTGGAGTGCAGTGGTGCAATCTCGGCTCACTGCAACCTCTGCCTCTCGGGTTCAGGAGATTCTCCTGCCTCAGCCTCCGGAGTAGCTGGGACTACAGGCGCACGCCACCACACCCAGCTAATTTTTTTGTATTTTTAGTAGAGACGAGGTTTTACCATATTGGCCAGGCTGGTCTTGAACTCCTCACCTCATGATCCTGGGATTACAGACGTGAGCCATCACACACAGCTATAAGATTTCTTAATAACAAAGGAACTACTACTTTGCTAGAAGTCTCTGTGCTTGACTTGGAGGACATACTGAGTTACAGCGAAAAAAGTAAGAGCAAAGGTGTTTAATTAGAAATGTCATGAAATGAAGAAAGAAAAGGAAATAAGGTTAAAATGTGCATAGGTGTTTTATAACTATTAAAATTCTGTTGACTTATGTAGTCAGTCAATATCTTTCTACTCAGAAAAAAGAGAAAAAGATCCAGATATTTAACAGAAGTTGCATATGTTTGTGTACCTTCCTGGTAATTGATGGTATTGAGCTATCTGTAATCTTGGTTAAATCCTTGTAAGACCACTGATAACATATTAATATTTACTACCTCCGATTGTCCAGAGTTATGGGTATATTATATCCCTAGTTGAAAATCTGACTGATTTATTAAAAAGGATCACACTGTGGGTGTTAGCCTTAGTCAAACAATGTAAACAAGCATGGGGTACTACAAACTGATTTTTTAAAAAATGTGGGACAGTGCTGCTTAAGCCACTTATAATTTCACTTGTTTTTCAGAGATGATTTTTACTTGATGTCTGTTTGTCCCAGATACTGTGATACACTAGACATAGTAATATATGAGATATATGATAGTGGCTGTGATTTATTACACCTAGAACTAAGGGAGGTTTTCAGATGGATATTTTACTTTCCCTTATGTGAGGGACTGGGTCATACTGCTTATAAAAGAAATGACTAAAATGGCCTGCTGTGTAGGAAGGGTAACATCTGTGTTCATACAATAAATGGATGTGGCCTAGTTCTCTGGTGGAATGTCTGACACTTGCCAGTACTGTTCTTAAAAAGAGTTGGTTAATAATTTTAAATAATTTGATTTCATTTAAAAATACACTGGTCAGTCTAGGAAAGGTGGATAACAATGGAAGGTATTTGCTAGAGGCTTTTTGGCCTTCCCCGTGTCTGAAATCTCTTCTCAGAAGTGTTGAAATGTAACCAGGAGTAGAAAAATTTTCCTTACTAATTGTGGAATTGAGTCTGGAATTTGTCTTTTTGATTCTGCCAAAGGAGAGATATTCACAGGCCTACCAAAGGAGGAAGGAGGAATACTTATAGTCTCCTGTAGAAGTACTATTGAAAGTATTATCTGCTTTATATAAACCTAGTTTTTAAAAATAAAAACTTTTTTTTAATTGATACAGGGTCTTGCTATGCTGTCCAGCTGTTCTTGAACTCCTAGGCTCTAACAGTCCTCCCACCTCAGCCTCCCAAGTAGCTGGGATGATAGGTGCATGGCACCATGCCCAGTTTCTATAAACCTAGTTTAAAAATACATAAGAGAAAAATCAGATAAGTTGATCTCATTAGGAAATAATTTGTCAAACACATTTTGGTAGCATAGTAAGTGTGATTTGTTAACTTTCATATAATTTGATATTGCTAAAATTGCTTTTAGGTGTAGGTTTTCTTTTGAAAAAGATTATCGAGGGTTCTGACTATTCAGAAATATTGCTTAATTTCACAAAAATTGAAAGGAAAGGCAGTTTGTGTTTCATTCATAATCTACACATAAACCAACTTATTTGTGTGAGGTTAGTGAAGGAACACACAGGATTTGCATTTTGTCTTATCAGGGTTTACTAAATAGTGATTCTTGGGTGAGTCTTAAGTTTTGAGCTTTTGTTTTCTCCTTTATATAACAGGAATGGTAAATTATCTTTTTTACTTAATAGAATTGTTTTAAGAGTCAAATAAGATTATGGATGTAAAGACACTGTAAACTCCATAAAGCTAGGTATATAGTGATGTTATTCATGTTATTTTAACAGTAAATTGATGAATGAATTATCTACTTTGTGGAATAATTATTTTAATGATTGGCATAGGGAAGATAATGTACCATTATCAAATATCTCATCTTTGAGAAAAAAGCAATTTTATTTTTATTTAACATTGATATATATTTAAGGACAGTTTTAAACTCTTTAATTTTTATGGATAAATGTACAGCAAATATTAATAAAATGTATAGACATTCAGCAATTAATAGATTGGCAAACCTATTTGTGATATATATAAATAGACAAAAGTTTGGTGTCTGAAAATTTCCTCATAACCAAGTAATGCTTTTGCCCAGTTCTGCACCTTTTTTATATACCTTGATCCTGTCTCATATTTGTGAGGATTTCCTGAGTCCTTGAATATGCTTTATTGCTTTTCCATGGTGCTTGATGAAACTAAAGGTAGGACCAAATTCCCAGCCCAGTAATTTTGTTTTCAAGGAAATTGTTGAAGTTCATTTGTGAAACATAAAGAAAAATATTTTCTGTTTTTAGGGACTCAAGTAAAGAGCAAACCTATGGAAGTGATATCCTATAGTGTGTACCATCTTGATGGTACTCACCTGAGAGTGGTTGTTGTAAGGAGTAGATATTTAAAGCACAGAGGAGAAAACTATGGGAAAAGAACAGAGCAGCCAAAAACCAAACAACACAGCCAAATGATTTAACATAAGTGTGATTGGAGTTCTCAATGAAATGGATACGTGAAAAGATGATTGGAGACATTAGTCACCAGGAACATACAAATTAGAATTACAGTGATATATGTTCATCAGAGTGGCTAAAATTTAAAAGGTAATACTTGTGTTTATGAAGATTTGGATCGCTGGAACGCATTGCTGGTGGGAATACAAAATGGTGTGGCCGTTTTGGAAAACCAGGAATTCTTTAGAAAGTTAAACATGTATCTGCCATGTGACCCAGCAGTTTTACTCAGGTATTTACCTAACAGAAAGGAAGACATTTGTCCATAAAATGATTATACAACAATGTTCATAGCAAATTTAATTGCAGTATTGACAAACTGAAAACAATGTTCATTAACAAGCAAATGAGAATATGTCATATCCATATAGTAGAATACTCTTAAGCAATAAAAAGAAACAAACCACTGATACACAGAACAACATGGATTAATCTCAGAATTCTTATGCCAAGTAAAGAAGTTACATGTATAAGAGTACATATCCTTATGTGATCGATTTATGTGAAATTCTAAGGAGGATCATGCTGTAAGGGACTGAAAGGAGGTTGCTAATGGGACTACTTGGTTACCTTCTCGCACTGTGAACCTCTAGCATTTTGAGATGTGTAAAGTTCAAAAAACAGTATTTATTTATTTGTTTGTTTGTTTGTTTGTTTTGAGATGGAGTCTTGTTCTGTCGCCCATTCTGGAGTGCAGTGGCACATCTCGGCTCACCGCAACCTCTACCTTCTGGGTTCAAGCAATTCTCCTGCCTCAGCCTCCGAGTAGCTGGGACTACAGGCGCGTGCCACCATACCCTGCTAATTTTTTGTATTTTTTTAGTAGAGGCAGGGTTTCACCGTGTTAGCCAGGATGGCCTCCATCTCTTGACCTCGTGATCTGCCTGCCTCAACCTCCCAAAGTGCTGGGATTACAGGCGTGAGCCACGATGCCTGGCTCAATGATATTTATTTTTTACAGTCACAGTCTCTTGAAAAAGTAGCACTTCATGAAATACTAGAGTGCTGTGGAAGCCCTGTACAGGGGGCTCTATTTTTTTTTTTTTTTTTTTTTTTTTTTTTGAGGTGAAGTCTTACTCTGTTGCCCAGGCTGGAGTGCAGTGGCGCCATCTCAGCTCACTGCAGCCTTTGCCTCCTGGGTTGAAGCAATTCTCCTGCCTCAGCCTCCCAAGTAGCTGGGATTACAGGCGCCCAACACCACGCTCAGCTAACTTTTGTACTTTTAGTAGAGACGGGGTTTCACCATGTTGGTCAGGCTGGTCTTGAACTCCTGACCTCAGGTGACCCTCCTGCCTTGGCCTCCCAAAGTGCTGGCATGAGCCACCGTGCCTGGCCAGGGGGTCCTACTTTTAAAATGCTAATTGATGACCTATTTTCTTCTTTTTGTAACTGGAGGTGATATGAACTTTGATTAGAGATATAGAGTGTATATCTATGAATCATTTCTGTAATTATCTTTGTCCCTTCAAGTATTTTTTTTTTTTTTTTTTTTAGATGAAAGAGCTCATGAATTCTTGATAAATGTGTGAGGTCTTTCTTCTTTCATCACTGTACCTTAGATGCTGAGAAGACACATCTAGAACATCTGATGTATGGTATGGAAATCATTTTAGTCAGTGTCGAACCCTCTATCCCCCTAACTCCACCAGCAGAATGATAGGTGAAATACATTCCTCCAAGATCATGTTTATGTTTATGTTTGGTGTCCTCTCGTTAATATCATCATTACTGTGGGCTACGTTTGGACTGCTTGCTTTCCAAAATAAAAAAATTGTATGTGATTAGAGCCGAGGGCCAGAGATACATCCCTAGAGCTAAGAATTGCTTTACATTTTTGAAGGTTGCTTAAAAATATTTAACAGAGACTGTATATAGCCCACAAAGCCCAAAATATTTACTGTTGGGTCATTTACAGACAAAGTTTTCTGACAACTAAACTTAGAGAATCCTCCAATAGTTTTTTTCAAAACCAAGATTTTATAAAAATCAAAGTGGAGGCTGGGCATGGTGGCTCATACCTGTAATCCTAGCTTTTTGGGAGGCTGAGGCGGGCATATCACTTGAGGCCAGGAGTTTGAGACCAGCCTGGCCAATGTGGTAAAACCCCCTCTCTACTGAAAATAGAAAAATTAGCCAGGCATGGTGGTGTGTGCCTGTAATCCCAGCTACTCGGGAGGCTGAGGCAGGAGAATTGCTTGAACCCGGGAGGCAGAGGTTGCAGTGAGCTGAGATGGGACCACTGCACTCCAGCCTGAGCGACAGTGAGACTCTGTCTCAAAAAAGAAAAAAAAAAAAAAAGTGTGCTGTAAATATCTTATGTTCAATTAGTTGTTTTATTGATTTGAGGAGGCAGAGTTTACAATAAAATAATTGAGCCTTTGTTGGTCAGGTGCGGTGGCTAACGCCTGTAATCCCAACACTTTGGGAGGCTGAGGCGGGCACATGAGGCTGTGGTCAGGAGTTTGAGACCAGCCTGGCTAACATGGTGAAACCCCGTCTCTACTAAAAATACAAAAATTAGCCAGGCGTGTTGGCGGGCACCTGTAATCCCAGCTACTTGGAAGGCTGAGGCAGGAGAATCACTTGAACCTAGGAGGCGGAGGCTGCAGTGAGCCGGGACTGTGCCACTGCACTCCAGCCTGGGCGACAGAGTGAAACTCTATTTCAAAAAAATATATATATATTGACACAATTTATGTTCTACAAAGCTCACGCCCTTAGTGTGTATAATTTAATGTTTTTAATATATTTATCGTTGTGTAGCCATCACTGTAATCTAATTTTAGAACATTTTCATCACCCCTAATAAAAGCTGTGTACCAGTTTCTCTCCATCTTTCTTCCATTCCCCTATCCCTCTGATCCTATAAATAATAAATGAGGCCGGGTACGGGGTGACTCATGGCGTAATCCCCAGTACTTTGGGAGGCCGAGGCGGGTGGATCACCTGAGCTCAGGAGTTTGAGACCAGCCTGGCCAACGTGATGAAGCCCTGTCTCTACAAAAATAAAATTACAAAAAAAAAATAGCTGGGTATGGTGGCAGGTGCCTGTAATCCCAGCTACTTGGGAGGCTGAAGCAGAATCGCTTGAACCCGGTAGGCAGAGTTTGCAGTGATCCGAGATTGTGCCATTGCACTCCAACCTGGGAGCCTCCAGAGGAAGACTGTCTGAAAATAATAATAATAATAAATGAAGTTAGTTAGTCCACTAGTTTGAAATTAACAGAAGTGGACCACCATTTTGCTGTCTCTGGAAAAAGGGGTTTGTTGAGTAAATAATAAGGTAAACAAAGCTACCAGAAAAAAACAGAAGTTTGAAAAACCAAAATATTTGTATGCACTCTAAAAATCAATGTAACTGCAATTGGCAACAAAATGTAATGAAAACATATCCTGAGATAATATCCCTTAGCAATGCATTAGGTTATTAATATAGGAGAGTTCTTTAAGTTTTAAAAGTCCATGAAAGGACACATGAAGTCATAGTTTAATTTCCATCATTTTTTCTTTCGTTTATTCAGTAATGCTGTATTCTGTAGATTTGGTGAAATGTGGCATGTTTGATTCAAAATAAATATTAATAAAAAGTTAACTATTACAGGAAGACTCAGAACATCTCAGGCAATAAAAATATCAAAATAAATTACTAGAAGAATATTTGGTCTAAAGAAAAAACCTACTTATATTTGAAAGTAATGAAATGACATTCTTCTAAAATTTTAGCAATTTAGTCCTTTCACTAATCCACATTAATCTTCTCTTCTGATGATTTTTGAGTAAGTGAGAATTTCAGGTTTTCACATAAACGCCAAATTTGGGCCTTAAACATTTTTCCATCTTGGTATGCATGGGTGTGGGGAAAATTTTTTTTTTCCCAATTCTTAAGGTTTTGATTCTGTTTTGTAAGATCTGCATATTGCCTTTATTGTAGAAGACAGAAGGGTCATTTTTTTCAAAGTTTGGTGTATTAAAATAGATACCCTTATTTTGGTATTGATTATTTAATTTCCTCTTAAGTCATGAGAAAACTCAAACATCCTAGTTTAACTAGATTTTGTAACTGTAAATATTTGCAAAATATTACCTTAAATATTTTAAATGGAGAAAAAAAATCATAGCGGTATTAAGCTATTTTCCTTCAGCTTCAAACTTACCCATTGAAACTGCTTTGTGAGGTTGGAGCTGGGATCCTACAGACTATATTTCTCTTTTGTAACTAGTTTCCTGTTACATTTTGCCAATAGATGGTACCAGTGGGAGATAGGAAAGTAAAAGAGGAGGGACAAGGGACTTTTCTCCTTTTTGTTTACTTCCTCTTCCTGTTCATGTCTTCACAGCAAAAAAGCTTCACCCTGGTAGGAACAGGAGTGGCAAATGGTTCCAGTTTGCAATTTTTCCACACTCATAAAACCATCTTCATCACATCCCCTCATAGATGCCAGCATCAACTAGCCATTTCCTCCCTCTCAAAAATCTGGGTTCCAGCTTTGCAGGGTTCCCCCTCCAAGCTCTTGACATGTAGTTTTCTTTTCAGAGGTCTGGATCCCAGTTTCATAGGGTTTCTTCTTCAAGCCTCTGAGTTTTCGTAATTCCTACAACTTCTCTTTGTTCCTCTCAGCTCTGGTACTGATAGTTGCTTTTTGCATTACTGTGTCTATGATATTTGTCCTCCTTTTTGCCTCTTCAGTTCTCCAATTTTCCTAGTTAGTAACTTTTATTAAATTATCTGTTAAAATTACAGGTGTAGTTTCTCTCTCTTGACTGAACCCTGCGTAATATACTGGTCTAAATACGAGGCCTTTGCCAACCAAAGTCCCGGAGATCACATTAATAGCTACTGAGCCTCTGCAGTGTGCTGGCCTTTCCCTGTTCTCGGTATCCCGTTGGATGTCTTCTGTGGTCCCAGAGCTGCCTGGGTATACGTCATTATCACACTGCATTGCTGTTGTCTGCTTTTCTGTAGTGTTTCTCATCTTGAGGCCAGTGCTGATGTCTTTAGTCTCTCTGTCCTTAGTTCCTAACACAAGATTCATATAAACTAGGTGAATTGTGACAAAATTATCTGATGAAGGGAGAGATCTTATTTTGATAATTTTCGGCATCTAAAATTCTTCAGAAAATGAGATGTTTAAATCAAATCTTAACCTGGTATCAAAGATTATGTGATACCCTCCAGAAGTCACATACCTGAGGCTTGATTAGGTTTTTCTAGTTCAGTTGTTCCCGAGATTGAATATGCCTCATTCTCACCAGCGTATCTTACCAGCTCTTGTAAAACTGTTCCAGAGAAGAATGTAAATCTGTCAGTCAAGATACCTTTCAAATGATCAGGCCTCTGCCCATCATCTCTTCCACCTCCAATGCGCTTGTAGGGTGAACCCTGTTTCCTTCAGTGTAATTTCTTCATTAGTACCTAAATGTATGCTGGATGCAGAGTCACGCTGAGAGTTTCTAAGACTTCTAGATATTTTGATTACAGTATACTTTCCTCTCCATTATTTAGTGGGGTCACCTTGGCCTGTATACCCTTCCAGACCGCTTCCCCCATCATAGTGCATGTTATAGCCCCCCGTGTCATTTCTGCCTTAATACTTTTTAGTGTAGGTTACCTTCCCCTAAGTATAATTAAACAAATTTATAATTACTATGTCTATTCCTGCTTTATTTCCTTTATAGTGGAGATTTGTCGACTAACTATGGATAGCTTGAATGTCTTAGTTTACTTTATGTGGATTTTTAGAGGAAAAAGTAAATATGTCTTTGAAATTTCTATGTACTTGTTAAGGGATGTAGATAATTTGTTTTCTATCTTTCAGAATTTTGATGGGGATTTGGTTTAAACCTTTACTTTTTTTGCTGTTTGAGTTTTATAGTATAAATCTTTTTAAGAAATTGTGTTTATTTTTGTTTACTCTTGAATTTTAATACATCATAGTATGCTAATTAATATAGTGTTTGTCTTCACATGCCAAAATGTTGTGAAATTGTGAAAATTGTTTAGATATATTCTTTTTCTTGGGAATATGATAGGAATTGCTGCCTACTTGAAATTAGGCATGGCCGTGTGACCTGATTTAGCCAATGAAATCTGAGCAAAAGTAATGTATAATACCCATAGATGGACACTTTAAGAGTGAGTTTGTATAGGTAGTACTTTGCCACTGTTTATCCTCTTGCCATAGTGGCAGCTCCTTCACCCTAGATCCTTGAAGACTTGGAGCAGAGCCTCTAGTCAGTGCTCAGTGGATGTATAACATGAAAGATAATAAAATCTTGGTTATTATAACCTAGTCAAATCTGACTGCTACAGTTGGTATCAATTAATATGTCTTCTTTAAAGGAATATTTCTCAAATAAACACATCTCAGATAAAAACAGTTGTTCTCCCATGGTGTGTATAGCTTCATGTTTGTCCTTAGTGGTTATAATAATCTGTATAAATTATGAAGAGAATCTGCTGGAATGATTAGTTAGGTGCTTTATTTGTGGGTCAAATAGTAGCAGGTGTTCGATATGTTGGTGGGCCAAGAAACAAAGGGAAGCCAAGAATGGAATGATACATCTTCCAAAAGAGAACAAATTTCATACCCGATGACATCAAATTTTGTACCTGATGATGTCAGATATAGGCCATTTGTTTCAGGAAGAAAAAAAAAAGCCATCTGACCAGTCAGTTTTGGAAAGTCATCTGTTGAGAATATACAGTTACCTAGTGGCAGGTCTGGAAAAAAGAAATTCGCTCTTTTGACTCTAGCCATATATCCTTTTTTTTTTTTTTTTTTTTTTTTTTTTTTTGGCGGTCGGTGTGGGCAGGGAGTGCGGAGACTGAGTCTCACTCTGTCACCCAGGCTGGAGTGCAGTGGCTTGATCTCAGCTCACTACAGCCTCTACCACCTAGGCTCAAGCCATTCTCCTGCCTCAGCCTCCCAAGTAGCTGGGGTTACAGGTGTGTGCCACCACACCTGGCTACTTTGTTTTGTATTTTTACTAGAGATGGGGTTTCTCCATGTTGGCCAGGCTGGTCTCAAACTCCTGACCTCAGGTGATCCGCCTGCCTCGGCCTTCCAAAGTACTCAGATTACAGATGTGAGCCATGTGCCCGGCCCCTGTATCCTTTTTATTATCAAAATATTTCACCTTGCACACTTAGTAAGAAACAGGTAAATAAATATATGTATACATTTCACTTACTCTCTTAAAATCTACTTTTACTTTTTAATTATGCTTCTGTTCTTATTCTTTTTTCCCTAAACTTTTTTTTTTTAACAACTTTGCACAGAATTTTGTTAATCATAATTCTGGGCTTATGACAGGATCCTCATTGGTCCCTGCATAATCTGCATATCTGTGTGTATATAGTTATACAGCAATAAAATAATTAATATCTGTGAACCCAACTTCTTAAATATTGTCAGTAACTTAACTTTTTATGTGCTCTTCTCCTTGCCTCTCCCTAATTGGTAACTATCATCATAAACTTTATTTTAATCCTTTGTATTTTTAGAAAGTATTATATATAGTTTACCTAAACAATAAATATATTGTGGTTTTTTTATGAAAAATACTAAATGTAGTCTTCTGGGACTTTTTGTTAAAGATCACATTACTAATATTCGTCCTTATTGCATGTGGTTGTAGTTCATTCATTTTCACTGCTGTATAATATTCCATTCTGTGAATTACCATAATTTTTTATCTATTATCCTGTCTGTAATAGACATTTAGGTTGTTTCTGGTATTATGCTATTACAGACATGTTGTTGTGATCATTTCTGTTCATATTTTTGGGTAAATGTGTTACAGTTTTTCTTGGTTATGTACCCAGGGTTAAAATCTCAGGATACCTTTCTCAGGAAGAATTTGAATTTACTGGCCTAATAATATTACTAGTTAACTTTTCACCAGATAAAATAAGCTGGATTGCTCTCACAGAGAAGGTAGGGCATGTACAGCCCAGCGATGCAACCTCTCAGTGCTTGCTTTATCATTTAAAAAGGTTGGTTTTCAAATGACTAGGTAGGGTCATTTGAATCTCAGAATTATCAGTAGTCTACTATAACCTTTCTGTAGTTGTACTTTGAGAAATACATTACTTATATGCAAGCTCATGAATAGGAGTGTTCATCACATAACTGAGATGTAAAATAAGTGCCTTCTCGTCTCTCCTGTTTTTGTTTATTTTTTGAGTCAGGGTGTCACTTTGTCTCCCAGGTTGGAGTGCAGTCATAGCTCACTGCAGCCTTAAACTCCTGGACTCATGTGATCCTCCTGCCTCAGCTTCCTAAGTTGCTAGGACTATAGGCACATGACACCACATCTGGCTCTTTTTAAATATTTTTTTGTAGAATTGAGGATCTCACTGTGTTGCCTAGGCTGGTCTCAAACTCCTGGCCTTGAGATGCTCCTGCCTCAGCCTCCCAAAGTGCTGGAATTATAGCCATGAGCCACAGTGCCTGGCCTGAGCTTCCTTTTAATGGGCTTTTTTTCTCTTTTGTATATAACCATTTGTAAATCAACATGAGGCACTACCTCAAGTGGTTACAATTGTTCTCTTGGTTCTGTTCTGAGTAAAACCATTATTATCAAAAGCATCAGATGACATTAATAGATCACTTTCTGAAGTCTCTCAAACTGAACAGCTGTTTAAAACAAATGCCCTTTCTGTGGGGATTTATCATCTACAAATCAATTTATCATTCATGATGGAAATACTTACATTCTGAGTGACATTTAAGTCAGATTTTAATTAAATTTTGAATTTTAATTTATTGCCCAACAATGTATACAAAAATATGTTTAAAGAAAATAATGAAAATAAGTTTCAGTTGAAAAATATTATCTTGTGAAAGTCAGAGGGATCTAAGGGATTATTTATACAAATGATGGTGTTGAGAAACAACCTTAATAAACCTGCTCGAAGCTTCTCAGCTACTGGTTATTTTTGTCTAAGTTCTTACTGAACTCGGGAGGTAATGGGTAGGGATGTCATTTCATGTAGAGGTTCAAATATAGTGAACTATAATGTCTTGATCTCTACAAGCTTAATAGAGGCAGCCAATTAAATGTTAAGGCTTAGCGCAGTAACTCATGCCTGTAATCCTAGCACTTTGGGAGGCCCAGGTGGGAGGATTGCTTGAGTTCAGGAGTTCAAAACTCCATCTCTACGAAAACAAATATTAGCTAGGTGTGATGGTGCATACCTGTAAGTCCCAGCAACTTAGGGGGCTGAGGCAAAAGGATTGCTTGAGCCCGGGCAGTGGAGGCTTCAGTGAGCCATGATCCCGTCACTGCACTCCAGCCTGGGTGACAAAGTGAGATCCTGTCTCAAAATAAATAAATTTTATATATGTTCTCACATGACTCAAACAATTTTCATGTAAAGTTCATTTTGAGTATGTGTGCTATTATTTGAATTTTTGGCCTTTGAAATAATTATGAAAACATTTATTGTTATTATCTTGGAGTTTCACTCATTTGCAGAATAACTTCTTTCTGAAAATGATATAACACCTCCCAAGACTAAGTAATATTAACAGAGTTAATATTTTATCTTTTTGCCCTCAATGCCTCATATTGCTGGGGACATGATAGGGCCTCTGTGTGAATGTTTGTTGAAATGAACAAATAATACTCTTTAACATATCGGAGAAAATCTAAGCACAGCAGTTTGTGAGACAGTGATCAGAAACTTTGCCAGTTAATAGATTGACTTCAGTAAGGGAGACAGAACCTAAGTCAAAAAAGATGAGTACTCTCTAATACTATATTAGTATTTGCTATCATTCATTCATTCTGTTGTAGGTATTTATGAGTACTTGTTGAGTGCCAGGATTTGTTCTAAATGCTGAGAATACAATAATGAGCAAAATATATTAATTCCCTGTTCTTAAGGAGACCACATTCTGGTGGAGGGGATCAACAATAGACCAATATAGGCTGGGCGTGTTGGCTCACGCCTGTAATTCCAGCACTTTGGGAGGCTGAGGCGGGCAGATCACAAGGTCAAGAGATTGAGTCCGTCCTGGCCAACATGGTGAAACCCCATCTCTACTAAAAATACAGAAAAAATTAGGTAGGCATGGTAGCACGTGCCTGTAGTCCCAGCTACTCCGGAGCCTGAGGCAGGAGAATTGCTTGAACCCAGGAGGCAGGGGTTGCAGTGAGCCGAAATTGCACCATTGCACTCCAGACTGCATAACAGAGTGAGACTCTGTCTCCAAAAAAAAAAAAAAAGGACCAATATAGAATGTTAGCAAGACTGTGGAGAAAATTAAAGCAGTTAAGGGGAATACAGTGTTAGCTGGGTGTAGAGTTCTCACTGTTTTGTATAAGGTGACCGGGGAAGTGATATTTGAGTAGAACCTAAAAGGAAATAAGGAAATGAGCCATTAACATCTTGGAGAAAATGCATTCCAAGCAGAGGAAGGGCAAGTGCAAAAAAAGAAACAGCAGAGACTGCGCTGCTATGGTGGAGTGGGTAGGAGTGGAATGGCAGAAAATGAGGTTAAAAAGGAGATTGGCAGACAGGCCACTTATGAGGCTTAAGAGGACCTCATAAGCCATTTAAGAACTTTGGGTTTAACTGTTGAGTAAGTGCCAGTCATTGTAGGGTTTTGAAGAAGAGTGATTATGTTATTTATAATTTAATATGTTTTCTCTGGCTGCTATATAGAAATACACTATGGGCAGTGGGGCAGGGAGAGCAGAGGTGTTGGGGTGGGAGCAGTAAGACCAGTTAGGATGCTTGAATTTTTTTTCTTAAGAGTTGGGGTCTCACTCTTATTACCAGGCTGGAGTGCAGTGGCGAGATCAGAGCTCACTGCAGTCTCAAACTTCTGGGCTCAAGTAATCCTTCTGTCTCAGCCTCCTGAGTAGCTGGAACTTCAGACACGTGCCACCCTGCCTGGCTAATTTTTAATTTTTTTTTTTTAAGAGAAGGGGTCTCACTATGTTGCGCAGGCTGGTCTTGGAACTCTTGGCCTCAAACAGTTCTCCCACCTTAGCCTCTCGAGTCACTGGGATTACAGATGTGAGCCACCATGCCCAGTGGGATGCTCTAAATGTTAAATTCTAATCTAAGAGATGATGAGACTGGGCTTAGATCAGGATTTTAGCAGTTCACGTGGTCAGACTCTGGATACATTTTGAAGGCTTTGGTGATACATTGATTGTGGAATGTGAGAAAAGGAAAGAGCAAATGTTAGACTATAGTTACCATCCATTTATTGCCATAGTGAAGACTGCAAGGAGAGCAGAGTTTGAAGGAGTAGAGATACATGTGCTATTTTCTTCTTGAAATCTGTCTCTCATGCTAGATTTTAATTCTTCAGTAGTTAGCAGGTAAAAGAGTTGCTTCCTAACTCTGGAAATGTGCTACTGTGGAAAGAAAGTTAAGTTGGGATCCCAAAGGTGAAATTTTAAGATCTGACTCTCTCAGAGGCTTGGCCAGATCACTTCACTGTTTTGAGCCTCTTCAGGCTCTGTTTCTTTAATCATAAAATAAATTGTTTGGCCCAGGTTGTCTCTAATGTTTCTTCAGTTGTCAGAATTGGTGTCTCTGTCCATTCTGTTTGGAACAGCATTGATTACTCTTCTTACTCGTCTACTTGTTAACTATAAGCATTCCTTAAGTTTCTGACCTTCCCTCTTGTTACACATACCCTTCCTGGCTTCAGTTGGTTTTATATAAGTGCAACTCTCAGACTCACACTTTAAACATTGACTTTTTTTCTGAGTTCTAGATTAAATTTGTTCCAATAGATTCGATCCTTAATTTACTTTTTTCCCCCAAACTTACCTTCCTGTGCTCAGCCATTAGTAATTTTGATGATGGTTACTATTATTACTAGCCATTACATTTCTTATTGAATTATTAATGTTCAGTTTACTAAGACAGGTGAACTGAAATTCAGCTTGGGAAACTAACCTAGCAAATCTCACAGTGTGATTTGTGATCCTGAGACACTTTCAGAAAGCCCACAAGGTCAAAACTTAATTTTCATAATACTAAAATATTGGCCCCCCTGCCTTTTAAACTCTGTTGACATTTGCCCTGGTGGTACACATGCAATGTGTGTAAAACTTCTTCTGGTTCCTTATTTCAAAATCATGGCAGTGGCATTCTTTACTTCACACATACAGGGAAAAAAACAGAAACAGTTTCACTTAAGAATGTTCTTGATGAAGGAGTAAAATTTATTACTTTTATTAAATCTCACCATGTCTGTCTTAATATCTTTATGATGAAACTGGAATAAGACATTTCTGCTACATGGTATAGCCATACAATGGAATAGTAAACATCCATTTAGAAAGATGATGCATAGCTACATTTATTTACATAAATGGATCTCCATAAAATAGTTGAGGGGAAGTAGCTGAAATGTAATACTTGATGGGAAAACAGCCTATGAAACAGCATGTGTGGCCTGATGGAATTCATGTGAATGTATTTATGTATGTTTTTTTGAACATTAGGTTTTGTAAAGTGTTAAAAGTATCATTGATAATACATGGCCAAATATATTTGGAGCATCAATAGTACTTATTAGTATATTGAAAGTCTCTGCAAAATTTTATAGTTTTTCTACTTTATTAGATTTAGCTTTCCAGATTTGACCAAACTATTGATAGTAGTGGGACAGGTGGTTTCTATGATGTATGAATTCTGTACACCACTTTTAATACCTTATATGGGAAAACAAACAGTATTCATTCCCAAAAACCTGTGTCTGATCCAATTAAACTATTTCATAAACTCTAATACTTTAAAAAATTATCATCTATTTGAGTAGCAGAAGAGCTGTAATTTGAAATGTTGATCCTGAAAAACTTCATATTACATTTTTGCTCTTGTTTGGGTCACATTTTTCTGTTTCTTGGTCTCTAATTTTTTATTTGCTGTCAGACATTGTGAAAAAGGACAGTACTGACTGAAGTATTCTTTCAGGTCACTAGTGTTAGGGGCTGAGCCGGTTCAGTTTGGGATGGGACCTTGTTGCAGTTTTACCACTGGTATCACATGTTGTGAAGGCAGAATGAGGACACTCCCTTTGTTAGAGTTTGGGATCTGAGCACCTGTTTGATTCAGGAAATCTCGCCATCCTTTATAGCCCACCCCAGCCTTTATAGCCCAGTTTCTTGTACTGTGGGAGATCCCTCTCTTTCACAGCCCAGCTGTTGGCATTTTGAGCAGCTGGGACATGTTTTTTTTTTTTTCTTTAGACCCACTTCTGGCTTCAGTACTCACCTCTGGAGAGAGTGCTGAACTAATACCCTGCCACCTTCCTTTGGCAGGCATGACCTTGCACTTAGTGAAGGCCCTGTGCCACTTGAACAGGGGTTTCTCTCAGCTCTCCAGCCTTGTCCCCAGCATTCGGTGGTCCCATCGCCTCACCTTCCTTTATTCAGCTTCAATGCTTGGAAGGGATCCTGTTAGGAAAGTGCAGATTTGCTTTGTGAATGAGGCATCTGAGATTTTAACCTATCTTGCTAGCCCCCATGTTCCCCTTGAAAAGTCTGTTAAAAGTTGGCTAGTTTCCCCCTGCTGTTGCAGGTTCACTTCTCCTTTCACCATGATCCCAGCCCTGTTTTCTTTTTCCAGAAAGGGCTTGTTCCTCTAGAATTTAGTTGATTTATTTTCTTTGCATCCTCAGCTTTCTGAGTTTAAAAAACTATGATTTTATAATTTGTCTGGCTCGTTCTTATTGTTAAGCTGGGAGCAACAACAGTCTTGTGTGAGCGTCTACATCATAACCATGAAGCACTAATCCTGGTATACTCTGTTGTGTTCAGCATAATTGGTATAGGTCATATTGAAATTATTTAGCCAATTCTTTCAGTAAAGCTCCACTCAAATGAAATATTGGCCATATTTAGGCTTGGTGGAAAACTGATATAAATGCCTGCTAACACAATAGTTAAATTTTTTTTATTGTGGTAAAATATACGTAACAAAATTTACCATTTTAGTTATTTTTAAGCATAAAGTTCAATGACAATTAAAATCAAAATTTTGTGTAACCATCACAACTATTTCTAGAGCTTTTTCATATAAGTAGAATTATACAATATTTGTCATTTTGTGTCTGACTTAGTTCCCTTAGCATAATGTTCTCAAGGCTCATCTATGTTGTATCATATGTCAGAACTTCATTTCTTTTTATGACATTGTATATATATGCCACATTTTGTTTATCTGTTGATTGGCAGGTTGTTTTCACCTTTTGGCTGTTGTGAATAATGCTTCCATTAACATTGGTATACAAGTATCTATTTGAGTCCCTGTTTTCAGTTTTTCTTTTTCTTTTCTTTTTTTTTTTTTTTTTTTTTTTTTTGTATATCCCTAGGAGTAGAATTACTGGATCATATGATTATTCTGTGTTTAGTTTTTTGAGGAACTTCCAGTTTTTCACAATGGCTACACCATTTTACAGTTGCATCAGTGTTCCGGTTTGTCCACATCCTCACTGACACTGCTTTCTGTTTGATAATAGCCATCCTAGTGGGTATGAGGTGGTATCTCATAGTGGTTTTGGTTTGCATTTCTCCAGTGAGTAATACTGTTGAGCATCTTTTTATGTGCTTATAGGCCATTGGTATATCTTTGGTGCAATGTACATTCAAAGCCTTTACCCATTTTTAAATTGGGTGTTTGTTTTTTGTTGTTGAGTTGTAGCAGTTCTTTCTGGATATTAAACTCTTATCAGATATATGATTTGCAAGTATTTTATCCCATTGTGTGGGTTGTTTCACTCTCTTTACTATCATTTAATGATATCATTTTAAATTTAAAGTCCAATTTTTTGGGGGGTCTTTTTTTGTTGTTGCCTGTGCCTTTGGTGTCATATTTAAGAAATCATTGTGAGGCCGGGCGCGGTGGCTCAAGCCTGTAATCCCAGCACTTTGGGAGGCCGAGGCGGGTGGATCACGAGGTCAGAAGATCGAGACTATCCTGGCTAACATGGTGAAACCCCGTCTCTACTAAAAATACAAAAAACTAGCCGGGCGTGGTGGCGGGCGCCTGTAGTCTCAGCTACTTGGGAGGCTGAGGCGGGAGAATGGCGTGAACCCGGGAGGCGGAGCTTGCAGTGAGCCGAGATCACGCCACTGCACTCCTGCCTGGGAGCACAGCGAGACTCCATCTCAAAAAAAAAAAAAAAAAAAAAAGAAATCATTGTGAAATCCAACATCAGGATTATTTCTTCTAAGGGTTTTATAGTTTTAACTCTTATATTTAGGCCTTTGATCCATTTTGAGTTAACTCTTGTACATGGTGTAAGGTAATGGTCCACTTTCACTCTTTTACATGAAAACATCCAGTTTTCCCAGCACAATTTGCTGAATAAACTGCCCCTTCCCTATTTGGTCCTGGCATCTTTGTCAAAAATTAGGTGTTAGAGTCTGTGTTTGGGCTCTCAATTCTGTTCTGTTGGTCTGTATATCTATTCTTATGCCAATACCATAATGTTTTGATTATTGTAGCTTTTTATCTTTTTATTAAGTCTTGAAATGAAGACAGATNTTTTTTTTTTTTTAAAAGAGACAGGGTCTCACTATGTTGCCCAGACTGGTCTTGAACTCCTGGACTCAAGTGATCCACTTGCCTTGGCCTCCCAGAGTGCTGGGATTACAGGCATGAGCCACCACACCTGTCCTATTATGTTTTGATTTTAAAAATCACTTTAACTATTTTATAGTCTTCTTAGATAATTATATTTACTGAAGTTCCTAGGGGTTTTATTCTACTGCTCATTTTATGTGCTTACTCTTCGGATAGTATATTATTTCCAAATGTGTTTCTTTCATTTTGGGAGTATGAGCTTATCTACAGTGAGGTTTTTTTCTATGAGAAATGCATATTGCCTTTATCTCTGTAGGTGTATCTCTACAGAATGGTGTGCTGGAGTTGGCTCACACTAGTTCATGAGAGATGATTGTTAAATTTTCAGGAACTTTGCAAACTGGTTGTGAAACAGATATTAACTTTTAAATTATATAAGTTTACAAATAAGTAAACTAAATTAAAAACAAAGGTAATGAATACTCAAAAGTCGTTGCTTCCTAATTTTTTACCACTTCTAACTATTATCTATGCCACTGGGATTATTTTTTCTATTCTAGCTCTATGGTCAAAAACACTATATGATGGTGTGTTACTGCACATTTCTTCCCAACCATATGGTCAGTGTTGTCATGTTGGTAGCCTGAAGTTGTCCATGGAGAGAGAAGTCAGAAAACACTATAGATCAGGCCTTGGCTTATTGTTTTCTTGTTTATCTAGACCAGGGGTTTGCAAACCCTTTTTTTAAGGGGACAGTTAGTAATAAATGTTTTAGGTTTTATGGACATATAGTCTCCATTGCATATTCTTCTCTGTTAATGATCCTTTAAAAATACAAAACACATTTTTAGCTCATGGGCCATATAAAAAGAAGCCACACTTGTTCTAGACCTTTGTTCTAGAATTAAGACAGTGTATTGAAAATGTTAGTAATGCAGATTAAATTTAAAGGGTATTGTGCTGAAGGAGAAAAGTATATTGTATATGCAGCTGTTACATTACCTGATCAGCAAAGATATCCCTCTCCCCTCGACAGATGAGTAAAGTTCTAACAAGCCTTCATTGTTTCACATTTGTCTTGATGGAAATGAAAATACCAACTGGTAATCATGTCAGAACTCTGCTTGTTTGTTAATGACATGAGTAATTTCTTGTTTGGGTCAGATGGTACTCAAGTATTTATTCAGTCTGAGATTAGTAAGCTTTCTTTGTCATCCAGTTCCTTGTGCAACAGGACAGATTTTTTTTTAAGTGTACTCTTTAAGTCTCAAAGGTGTAGCACTTTTGGAGTTGAGCCTTTCTGTGGGAAGGTCTCACTTGTAACTCAGAAACCCAGGGCTTCATTGTTTATCCCAGTGTGGAAGGTAAACCCAGGGACCTTCTCATCAAGATCAGCAGCCTCTCCCAAGACAGTGATAAGAGTCAATTTATGCATAACAGCTTTGGGTTTTCAGTCCTCTCTTTGTTTTTGCTTCCTAGGTATTATTGATACATTTTTGCACATTCAGCTCTACGTTTTAAAATATTATATTTTAGTCAACATTTTCTTGAGGAAAGGAAGATTTTCATATCTCACTAGAAATGGAAGGCATCATTAAATTATTTTTAACATTTTGAAAGTGTGACAGAAAAGATTATGTGACCTCAGATGTGTTATATACCAAATTTTAAGAGGTTAGGAATGCATCACCAATACATTACTTTTGCTGCCAAATTAATTTTTTGTTCACATATCACTATAAAATTTCTCCAGAAATCTCAACATAACTGACTGAAGTGTATTCTTAGATTACATATTGAGCTATTAAAAATCCATTATCATTTGCAACTGCTTATGAATATTAATTGTTTTCTCAATATTGAGTTAACCAAGACAAAAATACAGACATAAAGTGAGTTCTAAGATAGAGTTGATATGAGACCCATGAGTTCATATTTCTCCTTAATCTAAGCAGTTCTCGTAATTTTGTATGTAAATATTTTAAAAAGTTAACATACTTATAAAATACTATTTTCAATTGTCTCACACATTGATATTTCATATAACTTCATTTGAAAAAGAGATCTAGTTATCTAGGCCGTTCTTTGATTGTTAGTTAATATGCAGTTCCCTTGAATACTTGTTAAGCACCTTCTAAGTGCCAGACGGTTGGTTAAGTTCTGGAAATAGAAAAGTGAGCAAGCTAAATCCCATCCCCAAGGATTATTATAAAATCATATGCACAAAAAAGTGTTCTTCAGTGCAGTGGGTGGGGGCACAGTAGTCAACTGTGTCTGAGATTAGAAAAGACTTCACTGAGTGATGACACATGAGCATAGTTTTGAAGACTAAGCCTGATCTCACAAGGTTGATAAAATAGGAAAAGGCATCTTTTAAAAATGAGAAAAAGCATGTGTTAAAGCAATGCAGTGTGAAACAACATAGTTCTTTTTGGAAAATGAATACGTGTATAGAAAGTAATAGTGGCAAGAGAGGAGTTCTAGAGATCTAGCATTTGTTTCTGGTATACTCTTCTTGCTAGGTTATTAGAGAATGACTGACAAATGCAGGTATATAAGTATGTAACTTGGCTGGGTGTGGTGGCTTATGTCTGTAATCCCATCACTTTGGGAGGCCAAGGTGGGTGGATTCCTGAAGTTGCAGTTTTTTGAATTTTTGCAATCAGACCTTGGTGATGACCTTGAGCAGTAGGATATAAGTAACTCCCACATGCGCTTAGTGTTCCAGTAATGGAACACTAGGCATAAATTGCTACAAGTTCAAGATGAGCCTGAACATCACGGCAAAACCTTGTCTCTACAAAAATAAAAAATAAAAATAAAATAAAAATAAAAAATAATAAAACAAAACAAAACACCAGATGTGGTGGGTGCCTGTACTCCCAGCTACTTGGGAGGCTGAAGCAGGAGGATTGCTTGAGCCTGGGAAGTAGAGGCTGCAGTGAGCCATGATTGTACCACTGCACTCCGATTTGGCCAAGAGAGCAAGACCTTGTCTCAAAAAAAAAAAAAAAAAGAAAACAGTATATAAGTTTGTTTTTAATATTTTCAAATGGAATTTATCTTCCTCGCCCTACTTCCATTTAACTTTTATCTCTATTAAACATACCATAACCCACCTTTATTGTAATATGTTTTTGCTCTGAACAGATTTTGAGTATTTGAAGATCATAAACTTGTTTTTATAGTTCTCGTCCAAAGCAGATATTCAGCAAATAATTTTTTGTTTTATTTTTAACACTGAGGGTGCAGGGAGGAGAAACTGCATTAGCAGCTTTTAAGAGGTGTTTTAAAGAACATTGAAAGAATTAGCTCCATTTGACCATAGACCCAGTGACACATTATTTAATGGAAAGAATACTAAATAAGAGGCAAATGACCAGGCATCTATTCTAGCTCTGCGTCCAAGCCTTGTGACCTTTTGAAAGTCATTTAACCTTTCAAGTCTCAGTTCCCAGATCTAGAAAATGAGAGCACTGACTCATTCTCAGAGATATTATTTGCAGTTTATATTATATACTCAATATAATATATTTTATTATAGTAATATTATATTACTCAACCCTTGATAATAACTTGAATGTTAATTTTTTTCATAATTTGAAAGTGTAAAAAAATTTCATACTACTATTTTAAGACATTTGAGTCATATTTTCATCTACTAACTGCATACCTGTGGCACCCAGAATGTAAATGACTTTTATGCTATGATTTTTACTTGTTGGCCTTCCATATTTTACCCATAGTGATAATAAATTATATATTAGAATATAGTGTATCTCTTTTAATGTTTCATTTTTTAATATAGATATTGTTCATGAAAATCTGAAAATGGGATCAGATGGTGAGAGTGACCAAGCTTCTGGGACATCATCTGATGAAGTCCAGTCACCTACAGGTGTTTGTCTCAGAAATCGTATACATAGACGGATCTCAATGGAGGTAATCATTTAAAAAATACAAATATACCTGTGAATATGTGTGTTGGTATATTTTATATATGTGTATCGTATACATATCGAGTGGAGTAAATGCCCATTTAAAAATTTTCATGAAGACACATGACACTTGTAAGAAAGTTACTTCTTTGCATTCATAAATTGCAGTCTGTGAATATTTCCACTCTTTACATTTTTATCCCAACATAGATATGCAGTATAATAGTTGCTCACATTCTGTGAAACATTTATTTTAATTTTTGGTGAAACATTATTTTAGTTTCTCCATTAAGGAGAAGTGAATTTTCAAAAATTCTAGAAATACAGGTTGATACATTAGCAATGTCTTCTTTTTAGAAAATATTATTTTAATTATATTTTTGAGATTCATTTGGGTAATTAGCATTTTATTTTCTCTATTTCAGATTTTAAGAGGTATAAATAAAATACACAGCTTTTTTTCTTGCATTATATTATAAAAGTGGGTGTCCTTTCCTTTGTGGTTCACTATACCTACTAATCTCTGAAGCACATTTATTTCTCCATGTAAAAGGATGAAGAATTCATTTTCTTTGCTTTGTAAGCGTTGTGGTATAACCTTGAGGATATAAGTTGATCGTGACTGTTATTTCAGTACATACTGTAAACTAAAATAGGTTTCTGCAAAAAAAATTGAACATGTTTTGAAATAAAAGTATTGTTGCTTTTTTGATGCTGTTGAAGTGATGATTAGGGTATCTGTCCTATTGGTTGGTTATATTTTCATTATAAAAGGATTGCATCTTGATCAGTTAAGGAAAACTTACCAGTTTTCTAAATGATAAATTAATATTTTCAATTGTTGAAATCAATGATATATTTATGTGACACAATACTAATGAAAATATTTCTTATTTTTCTTCACCTTATAGATGATTTTTTAAATCATTTGTTTTATTTAGTATTAGGGTCTGTATCTGGAGTTTCTCATTCTTCATTGAGCTGTAATTTGTTTCCCCACCACTAAGGAGGCATGCTCTAGATTATATTCTTTTTATAGTATGTATTTTTTTCTGTTTTATGAGACAGGGCCTCATTCTGTCACCCAGACTGGAGTACAGTGGTGGGATCTCAGGTTACCACAGCCTCAACCTCCTGGCCTCAAGTGATCCTCCTACCTCAGCCCCCCAAGGAGCTGGGACTACAGGCACACACCACCACGCCTGGCTAATTTTTTTGTATTTTTTTTTAGAGACTGGGTTTCACTATATTGGCTTCCCAAAGTGCTAGGATTACAGGCTTGAGCCACTGCACCTGATCTATAGTATATTTTAATATCTGGAAAGACTTATTTTTGTATCTCTCCCCCATATACACATATACTTTTTCTTATTATAGAAGGTTTTTGGATTTTTTTCTGTTTATTCTATTATTGATACATTTTAGGCATTTTATTTTGTTCTAAGAATAAGCTTATTGTGTTTTCTCAGTGGTTATATAACTTATAAGATTAATATAGGGAGGACCAGTATCTTTTCATTACTTATTCTTACCATTTGGTGGCATTGTATGTTTTTATACTTAAGTCTTATATTTCTCAGTAAATATTTATGCAGTTCCTATACCTCTCCATTCTGTTTCATGATTTGGCTGCTATTATGAATAGGAGGAATTTCTTTTTATAGGGCTTAAATTTCTTGATGTAATGATATAGGCAAGATTCTTTTCAAGTTTCTCCCAGCTCACATTGTATAATTAAATAAAGTAGAAATGCCATTAACATGGCAGTAATAAATATAATTCTCTTTCCCCATGTTGCATACAGGATCTTATGTACTTGGTTAGTTATTTAAACTGATCACAGAGTTTGTGGTAGTCTTTACCTATTCTTACTATAATAATTTTAAAGTAAATTTCAAGTTTAATTTACCAGTGAAAGGACTTAAAAATTACTGGGGTTGCAAAATTTCATTTCTGTAACACTTCGCTGTATATGTTTGCTTACAGTAAATGTTTTTGCCATGAGTGTGTCACATATAATCCATGTAGGTAACTTTGCAACTGCAATAAAACTTTACAGTTACTTATCGCTAAGAAATAATATATTAGAGCCTATGAATACAAAAGCCAAATGCCCTTGCCTTTTCTATTTTTGATTACTTTTTTTTTTTTTTAAAGGATTTAAATAAGCGGTTATCGCTGCCTGCAGACATCAGAATACCTGATGGGTATCTTGAAAAGTTGCAGATTAACAGTCCACCATTTGACCAACCAATGAGTCGAAGGTCTCGTAGAGCTTCCTTAGTAAGTTTTTGGTCTCCTGTACCTCCACCATCAATCAGATCTGCTTGTTTGATTCTTCTGGGTGTAAACATTTTGAATTAACTTTTATATTTGACCTTGGAATAGCTAAATTTTATTATATTGCCTTCTCGATTTTATTATTTCCCATTCTTAAAGGTTTATTGGAACCCTTAAGATGCATTCAATAGAATGCATATTGGAATAGGATTTAAGGTATATTATATTTTATTTTTGGTAAATATTAATATGTGCTAGATATATAAATACATACTAGATATATAGATATACTAGATATGTGCTGGATAGATAAACATACATATTAATATATACTAGATATACAGAGAAGTACACAAACCATAATTGTACAGCTCAGCCAACTTTTGAAATGTTAACATACCTGTGTAACTAGTACCTGGATCAGTAAAAGAAAATTTCAGAAATCTCAGAAACCCCGTGCTACTCCCTTTCTCTTTACTTAGTATTCCTCACTTCCTCAACTGTAGCCATACTCTCTGCCTTCTGATGCTAAAGATTAGTTTTACCCATATGTGTGACACTGTTCTGATCATACTGTTTTTATATATAGTATGTTTTGATATGTGGATCTTTTTAAATCCCATTCACATATATTCTTATTTATTTTTTAGATGTGCAATATTATCTTTCTGATTATCCTTATTAAAACTTCTGAGCTTTGTGTAATTATGAATATGTAATTATATTAAAATATATTTTATATAAATATATAGAATTATATACTTATATAAAGTTTATATATATATTGCACAATATGTATCCCAGTATGTATGTAAGTTATACATATGTATTATTTTTGTGGTTGGCTTCTTTTGTTCAGTGTTACGTTTGCGAGTTTCAGCCCTATTTTTGCGTGTAATTATAGATAGTTCATTTTCATTGTTGCATAATATTCCATTTATGAGTGTACTGTACTTTATCCATTCTCTTGTCGATGGGCATTCTGGTTGTTTTCAGTTTTTGGCTATTACCAAATAATGCTTCTATCACCGTTGCTGTGCATGTTTTTTGGTTAACATATGTAAGCATTTCTGTTGAGTGCTTACCTAGGAGTGGAATTGTTGCATTATATTGTATGTGTATGTTGTGCTTCCCTAGATACTGTCAACAGCTTTCCAGAGTGGTTGTACCAACTTATACTTCCATCACTAGCATATAATAGTTCTGGTTGTTCTCCTTGCCAACTTTTGATAATGTCTTTTAAAAATTATTATTTTAACTTTTCTAGTGAGTTGATAGTGGTCTCTTGGTTTTGTTTTGCATTTGTCTGATGACTAAGTTGAACACCTTTCTATGTGTTTATTATTCATCATATGTTTCTTACATGTTTATATTTAGATACTCTCTTTGTGAATTAACTACCCAAGTCTGTTTTTCTTCTCTTTCCTATTGGGTTTTCTGTCTTTTCTTATTGGTTTATACGAATTTTTCAGTATATTTTGTATAAAGGACCTTTGTCATTACATGTCTTACAAATACATTTTCCTAATATTTAGTAATTAACCCAGCACCATTTATTCAAAGGATAACTTTTCTTATTGCAGTATCACTTTAACATAAATTCAGGTGGTTGTTTATGTGAGAATCTCTTTTGGATGATGATAGTCCTATAGTAGAGATACATATAAAGTGCTTTGGGACAACAAAGGAGGCAGGAAGTAAAATGCCTTGGTAAATTAGAAACTTACAGAGATAGCAGTTGTGCTGGTCCTAGAAGGATGGGCAGAAATTTGTCAGTTAAAAATGGTCTATGAATGAAGGTCTGTGTTCTAAGCAGAGGAAAATTTGTGTACTAAAACTAAAACCCAGAGGTTTGGGTGTGTATGTCATGTTTGGGAAATTAGAACTGATATGAAGGGTAATATGGAATAATATAAAAGCTATGGCTTGAACGGACAGGACAGATCCAGAATGAAGCCTTAGATGTCAGGCCAAGGAGTTTGGACTTCTTCCTATGTAATGAGAAGACATCAAAGGTATTTATTTAAACAGAGGCTGACATGATCACATTTTTGTTTCATAGCATTAGCTTTAGGAAAAGTACAAACAATGAATTAGAAAGACTAGAGGCAAGGAGAATTAGGAATTTATTCAAAATTAAGGGTGATGTGGCAATCAGATGGAAATAGAAAGTAGAACATAAATCCTAGGGACCAGGAAGGGATAAAATACCACCTAATATCCAGTTGGACTTTGCACCTGAAGGAAGAGAAATTGATGATGACTCTTGGATTGCTAGCAGTTGATGTATCTCCTTTTTTTACATTATTGTTGTTATCATTATTATTATTTTTTTTTTTTTTTTTTTTTTTTTTGGAGACGGAGTCCTGCTCTGTCACCCAAGCTGGAGTGCAGTGGTGCAATTTTGGCTCACTGCAATCTCCACCTCCCCGGGTTCAAGCGATTCTCCAGCCTTAGCCTCCCAGGTAACTGGGATTATGGGTATGCACCGCCATGCCCCACTAATTTTTGTATTTTTAGTAGAGATGTGATTTCACCATGTTGGCCAGGCTGGTCTTGAACACCTGACCTCGAGTGATCCACCTGCCTCGGCCTCCCAAAGTGCTGGGATTACAGACGTGAGCCACTGCATCCAGCCTTTATATATTATTATGTAATGGAACTATTTTCTTTGGAGACAAGGTCCAACTCTGTCACCTAGGCTGGAATGAGGTAGCACGATCATAGCTCACTGTAATCTTGAACTCCTGGGCCCAAGCAATTCTCACATGTCAGGCTCCTGAGTAGCTAGGACTGCAGGTGTACATCACCACACCCAGCTAATTAAAAAACTTTTTTTTTTGTAGAGATGGCATCTCACTGTGTTGCCCATGCTGGTTTCCAATGCCTGGCCTCAAGCAGTCCTTCTGCATTGGTTTCCCAAAGTGCTAGGATTATCGGTGTGAGCCACCCCACAGCACCTGGCCCAAGTGGGTCAGATTAGATATTCCAGTTAGATATTCTAAAAAATATTTTGGTTACATACTCTAAAAAAATAAAATCACTTTATGCTGTATATACCATGAGCACATTGTTATTTGACATTCACCAATATATAAATATGGTAAAAAGTATAACACAGACTTGATTTTGGTATAAGCTTATGATTATCATAATTCAGCATCACTACTTAAGACATTTTTTTGGGGGTGTGTGTGTGTGAGAGAGAGAGAGAGAGAGAGACAGAGTGTCACTTTGTCACCCAGGCAGGAGTACAATGATGCGATCTCGGCTCACTGCAACCTCTGCCTCTGGTTAAGTGATTTTCATGCCTCAGTCTCTTGAGTAGCTGATATTATAGGCATATGCCACCATGCCTGGTTAATTTTTGTATTTTTAGTAGAGACGGGGTTTTGCCATGTTGGCCAAGCTGGTCTCGAACTGCTGACCTCAAGTGATCCACCTGCCTCAGTCTCCCACAGTGTTGGGATTACAGGCGTGAGCCACTGTGCTTGCCCAAGACATTTTTATTGGGATGATTTTGCCATTTGATTGTCAGGTCAAAGTTTTCTTTGGCTATCAATTTTTATCAAAGATTGGTACTTAGGAGAAATTTTGAGGTTGTATTTGTTCCAATGGGGAGTAAAAATTGATTTAATCACCATGTAATTTTTTAAGCTATCATTTAAGAGCATCTTTTACAGTCTACATGAAATTAAGGAAAACAGTGCCCTCTAATGAATGCTAAGTGATTAGAGTTTTTATTTATGGTTAAGTGTTCCTACCTACCTCCCCCCCTTTTTTGTTGAGATGGAGTTTCACTCTTGTTGCCCATGCTGGAGTGCAATAGCATGATCTCGGGTCACCACAACCTTCGCCTCCTGGGTTCAAGCGATTCTCCTGCGTCAGCCCCCTGAGTAGCTGGGATTACAGGCATGCGCCACCATGCCTGGCTAGTTTTATATTTTTAGTAGAGACAGGATTTCTCCATGTTGGTCAGGCTGGTTTTGAACTCCCCAATTCAGGTGATCTGCCTGCCTCAGCCTCCCAAAGTGCTGGGATTACAGGCGTGAGCCCCTGCGCCTGGCCTGGGCTTACAGATTTCAGATAAATCATGCCAGCTATGTTTTGGATTTTACTGATACATCCATTTCATTATTCATCTACCTTACTAAAGCATACTTTTTGGAAATACATTAAAAATTATTCTTCAAAATGAAAATCTCTACCCTAGGTTTATATTTGAACATAGGCAGTGAAGGAGGGCAAGTGAAAGTTAGGGATGGATGGAAAAGGAGTGGGAAAAAGAAATTCATTCTTTCACATGTATTAGAATTTGTGTATCTATGGATAATATATTCTTTATATACCTAAAAAGTAAAAGTTTTTTCAAAGAGATCAGTTTTTCAGCATAGAAGTCTGGACCCTAGGTTTATGTGTAAAAGAGATGGGTAAAGATTAGGGATGGATGGAAAGGAGGCAGGAAAAGAAAAATATTATTCACGTGTACTAGAGTTGATTTTTTCCATGGATAATATACCCTTAATCTAAAAAATAAAATGTTTTTTAAGGTAAAATGTAAAATTTAGCCTTGTCTTCTAGAAGTTTTAAACTTTCAGTGTGGTGTTCTCATTTTTTTTAACAAATTATTTGTAGAGACAGGGTCACACTATATTGCCCAGGCTGGTCTTGAACTCCTGGCCTCAAGCAGTCCTCTCGCTTTGCCCTCCCAAATCATTACAGGTGTAAGCCACCTCTCCTGGCCTGTTTTCATATTTTCTAATGGCAATATATAATGAGTAGTGAAAATAACATAAAACCTTTGCTTGAGTAGGAATTAAGAAACAATTCATTTTTCCTGGAGAAGTTATACAGTGGTGCTCATTGGGTCTAATATAAATTTATGGTCATCAGCCTTGCATAGATCCCCAGTGTTGCCTGGCTACTCCACTGTCTTTCTCTGATTAACTCTTCCTCTTCTTACTGTAAGCAGATGATCTCTCTTCCTACATCAAAAAAGAGAGAGGGCCAGATGCTGTGGCTCATGCCTGTAATCCCACCACTTTGAGAGACTGAGGCAGGAGGTTTGCTTGAGCCCAGGAGTCCAAGACCAGCCTGGACAACATAGTAAGACCTCCATCTTTACAAAAAATAAAGCTAGCCAGGCGTAGTGGCACACCTTTGTAGTCCCAGCTACTTGGTAGGTGGGAGGTGAGAGGATCACTTGAGCCCAAGAGGATGAGGTTGCGGTGAGCCATGATTGCACCACTGCACTCCAGCCTTGGCAACTGAGCGAGAGACCTTGTCTCAAAAATAAAAGGGGGCCATTAACTGGAAACTCCCTCCTTTTCTGTATAATAAACTTGAAAATCTACTATACATATACTCATTCTGTTCTTTGTTTTTAATTTTGAGAAGTTGTCCCCCTTACTATCCCATCTTTTCAGGATGCTTAAGACTGTTATCCCTATAAACTCATGTGTGTTCAGTCTCCCATTCCTTATCTTAATCCTTTCCATTGACTTTTTATTTACATAAACTTACAATTTTAGTTTTATATTTACAGAAAAAATTACAAAAATTATATAGTTCTTATATATCACATATCCAGTTACCATATTACTAACATTTTATATTACTTTAATACATTTGTCACAACTAAGGAACCAACATTGGTACATTACTAGTAACAAAACTCCATAGTTTATTCAGATTTTACTAATTTTTTGTCAGTGTTCTTTTTCTGTCCCAGTACCCCATCCAGGATACCACATTACATTTAGTGATCATATGTCATGTTAAAAATATTGGCTATTGGATTGGTGAAGTGCTGTTTAGTAGTACTTTATGATTGATAAGAAATAAAATATTCTCAGCATATTTAGTTAAATATTAGAATAGTGGGAAAGCCTATATGTAGATAGTCAGGATTCATCAGCGCTTCATTGCCCTTACGATAATGGTATATACCCAGTGGAAGTTTTGTGAGACTGAGTGCAGCTTCAATTAGAATGAAGGTCATCCATATATAAAAATTTGTCTTACTGTATTAAAATCATAGGTTTCTACATTTTAAGAGCATATTCCTTCCTAAACAATGAATGTTTGGATTCTTCATTCCTGGTTTTACCAATGTAGACCATATAGACCTTTCTTATTTCTCAGAGCAGGTGAGAAAATACAGTCAAGTCCTTACATTTGTCAGCAATTAGAAAGATAAGATGGAATGTGGAAGTGAGGTTCAAAGTCCCACAGAATTTACCTTTAGCATATTATGTACAGGTATACAGGATTAAGGTGGTATTGTGGTGATGATAACAGCAATTTTTGTAAGATAAATTGACTCAGTAGAATAGAGATTCTCAATCTCTCCCCCTGCCCACCAAGTCTAAGGGATAAAACACATTTCTGTCATTAACAGTAACTGGGTAATTCCCACAGGGAGGGAAATGAATGTTTGAAAAAGCCTCCCTCTTCCCCTGCTGTTTCTTTTTTTGTTGTTGAGACGGAGTCTTGCTCTATTGCCAGGCTGGAGTGCAGTGGCACGATCTTGGCTCACCACAATCTCCGCCTCCCAGGTTCAAGCGATTCTCCTGCCTCAGCCTCCCGAGTAGCTGAGATTACAGGCGTGCACCACTACACCCAGCTAATTTTTGTATTTTTAGTAGAGACAGGATTTCACCATGTTGACCAGGATGGTCTTGATCTCCTGACCTCGTGATCCACCTGCCTCAGCCTCCCAAAGTGCTGGGATTACAGGCATGAACCACTGTACCCGGCCCTGTTTCATATATATTAATACATACTCACTCTTAAAATGTCATCTATATATCCTCTGTACATAGAGAAGCTTCCTCCTTTATCTCTGGTTTCATTTTCCGCAATTTCAGTTACCTGAGGTCAAGCACAGTCTGAAGATAGGTGAATACAATGCAATAAGATTACTTTGAGAGTGAGAGATAGAGACAGCATTCACGTAACTTTTATTACAGTGTATTATTATAGTTATTTTATTGATCTCTTACTCTGCAAAATTTATAAATTAAACTTTATCTTAGGAATGTATTGATATGTATAGGGGAAAACCTAGTACATACAGGTTTCAGTGCTATCTGCTGTTTCAGGCATCCACTGGTGGTCTTAGAAGTATCCCCTGTGGATAAGGGGGACCTCCTGTACTTCATTTGTTTCAGTGCTCAGTTAGAACAGCATCTCCAGCATGTGATAGAGTAATTACGTTGCTAGATCCAAAGTAGACAAAAAATTTTCCATAAGGCTTGGTATTGCTTACAAGTTACACTGAATTCTAGGAATACTATTATAAATTATAATTTAATTTATATATATATATTTTTAGAATTTTCGTATGCTTATGCTCTAAGAGTCATCTAAATAGGAGTTTGCTTGGGGCTGCCAAAAAGTGAAGTATTTTCTTGGAACAGTGAAATATCAGAAAAAATTCTCTTTATTTGTCTGGAAAGCAGCATTAAGGGGGCTTTTATATTACATGAAAATACAAGCTTTGAGCAGTGGTAGTATCATGCCCGAGGTTTATCCAAGGCGCAGTTATTGCTAATTGAAAATTTTTCCCAAATACCCCACCATGACAACTTGCAATATAGTTGGCACTGGCATTGAGTTTCTACAGAGACTGAAACAACAACATATACATTATAAAGTTTATTGTGCTATTTCTTTAGCTATTATTTCTTTTTCTATGAAACTTTTAAAATATTCTAAAATAATCTAGGATGGAACTCAGTCTAGATTGTGAACTCATGAAAGTGGGAATCATATCTATCTGTCTTCTCTAGCACCTAACATTGTGCTGGGTAAATGTTGAATAAATGAGCTTTGTCCTCTGTCCTCTGAATAATTTCTGTAGGAGAGCACGTCAACAAGCTAGTCATTATATCTATTGTTAATCTTGTCGTGTTCAGCAAATAAAAATGCAAGCAAAATTTTCTAAAAATTTTATTTAAAGATTCAGTAAGTACTATTTTGATGTAATCATTAAATCGTAAGTTGGAGATTTCTAAAATGGGGGCTACGCTTTTACTTTTTGAATTAGGATCTGACAGACAATTCACTAGTGTAATTGTGCCTTTGTCTGAATTCTCTGCCTGCCTGCCTGCCTGCCTGCCTGCCTGCATGGGTGGAATTCAGTAGTGTTGTTTATTTTCTAGACTGATTATTCAAATTTAAACCTAACCTCATACATTTTTGTCTTTGCAGTCTAATTTGTAGTCCATTTACATAGTCTTTAAAGCAAACCTCGACATTTTGTCATAGTAACCATTGGACCCTAGTGTGTTTGATGTTTTAAGAACATAGTAGTGTTCATTCATTCCAGATAAAAGGATTAATAAGAAAATTTCTCTACTCCTGAGAAGAAAAAATGCCTAGCTTACAGTCTTATTTCCTGTGCGCTTCTCATTGTTGTAATGACATTTTAAATATTTTTTTCAGGAATATTCATTCTTTTGTTCATACTAGTTTGCATTTATTCTCAATATAGTGTTTTTCCCCCCGTAAAATATGACACAAAACCTAAAATTCATGGCAAAAATGCGATAGTTCCATATTCATGAATTTATAAATTCCAGAGATAAGTATCAGAATAAAGATACTTTATTAGTTTCTGTGATCTTGGCAATTAGCTTTTTTTATGAAGTAAAGTGTTTAAGATCATATATAAATAGGCTATATAAAACATATGTGAATTAAAATATTATTCAGAATCAGACTGTCATGTACCAGATAGTGGGCTATTTGCCGTGTTTTTCATACTGATTTTAAAAACTTCACTTGTATTTTTAAAATGTTATCTATTGTAGTTTTACTTCTTTATTTTGCATAGTTATTGATACCAGAAAGCAAAGGACTTAATACTGAGTCATGTACAATACATGGATGAATAGTGCATGATGGTTGTAAAACTTCATTTTTAATTTAATGTTTTATGAAAAATGTCATATATAGGAAAATGTCATAAAGAGTACAAAAATAATTTTTCATTCATTCAATAATACCTGTAACCGAAGTTTTAATTAGTTTACTAAAATTGAGTTAAGTACTATTGGATGTGTAATTTTCCACATGGCTTTTAATATGATATATATCATTGTAACAAAAAGATAAAAACAGTTCTTTTGAGGGGCCTCTGCTACTTTTTCTCATTCTGTTTTACTTTTTTAAATATTTCTGCTCTCTCAGTCCCTAGTTTTCAATCTATCAAAAATTTTTTTTCCTAAATGTTGTTACAGTTTTTTCTTTTTCATTTTAAATATTGGGTCTGTATTACATATTTAGGTATATTTCATCTGCCCTATTTATCATCTCCATACACAATAGGCAGGCAAGCTCAAGGTTTTTGAGAACTCACTTTTAAAGCATTTTCTCTTGTTGTGGGTTGTTGTTTTTTTTGTTTTTGTTTTTGGCGAGAGGGTGTAGCCAGAATTAGACTTACATTGCTGCTTCTATGTTTGCCATTTCCTGATCCGCAGTAGAGCATGATTTTCAGTTGTCTTTTTCATTATATTTTGATTGGAAAGCCTGAAACAAATAGTATTTTATTGTTTGCACGGCTTCCTTGGGAATTAAGATTGGTGAGGGACAATATATAGGAAAAATATTTATTTTGCAATTTTGTTAAAAAGAAAATCCCAAGTAGTTATCCTTGATAAGATTCTTTAGTATCTTAAAATGCCTGTGGTATCTTAGAATAAAACAAAATATTTTTCATGACAGAGTGTTAACTACGTGTATAGAGGTTGGGTTGACAATTTTGATTGTGAACTTTGATATTTTTGAACCTTTGAATATTCCAACATTGGGTTTATTTTAAAACTTGATAGATATTCAACCATTTGATTATAATCAGATTTTTCTATTCTTAGTCACACTTTAGAGTGGAAAAGTTTCAAAAGTTGAGGAAGAGATGAATTGAAACTTTAAGAATAAATACTAGGCCAGGCGCGGTAGCTCACACCTGTAATCCCAGCACTTTGGGAGGCCAAGGCAGGCAGATCACTTGAGGTCAGGAGTTCGAGAACAGCCTGGCCAACGTTTTGAAACCCTGTCTCTGCTAAAAATACAAAAATTAGCTGGGCGAGGTGGTGCGCGTCTGTAATCCCAGCTGCTCCGGAGGCTGAGGCAGGAGAATCACTCAAACCCAGGAGGTGGAGGTTGCAATGAGCCAAGATTGTGCCACCACACTCCAGCCTGGGCGACAGAGTGAGACGACGCTGTCTCAAAAATAAAAAATAAAAAATAAAATACAAAATTTATCATTGTTTACTTTTCAGTCAGAAATCGGCTTTGGAAAAATGGAAACCTACATCAAATTGGAAAAGCTTGGAGAGGTAAGTAAATATTTATTTCAAAAATGTAAGACACTTTTTTTTCTTATTCTTCATTCTCTGTTACTCCACAGTTTTTGTTAACCTGGAAAAAATATAAATACTGATGTCTACAAGATTATGTACTTGTTCTGGAAAGGTAACAGAGTTTCTAGGAGTTAAGAGTCTTCAGTTCTTGAAATTATCCCATCAGTTTGAGAGGAAATGGATTTTTTTTATAGCTTTGAAATTTTTATTGCAGTAGAAGTATTATGTTTTCTTGATAACAAAGTAGGCATTTGTCACTTAGTCCACTGGCATTCTACTGTCTGTGCCATTATGGGAAATTGCATGAGTTCAGACCTGTGAAAAATCAGAATAAAGATAAAAACACATTTTTTGAAAGTTAAGGGAATTCTTAAGATCTTGGTTTTCTTGGACTTGCTACTGGTACTACTGATTTAGAAGTGGCCTACCTTCTATAGTAAGAAAGGGCAAAGAAAATAATAGGGAAGCCTTAAAGGAGCTTGAGGGCTGTCCTGGCAATGATAGAAGAGATCCTTGTTTTTTAAAGGAGAGTTAATGTACGAAAATTCTGAAAAGTCTAGAAACATGGGTAGAATTTTTATGATTGCCGGGCGTGGTGGCTCACGCCTGTAATCCCAGCATTTTGGGAGGCCAAGGCGGGTGGATCACGAGGTCAGGAGTTTGAGACCAGCCTAGCCAACATTGTGAAAGCCCGTCTGTACTGAAAATACAAAAATTAGCCGGGCGTGGTGGCGGGCGCCTGTAATCCCAGCTACTCGGGAGGCTGAGTCAGGAGAATCGCTTGAAACCGGAAGATGGAGGTTGAAGCAAGCTGAGATCGTGCCACTTGCACTGTAGCCTGGGCAAAGAATGAAACTCCATCTCAAAAAAAAAAAAAATTGTGATTTAACAATATGTATATTACGTTTTCATTTTTCAATTAATATGTTCAATTAGTGTCCATCAGTCTCCATATACCATTGCAGGTAAAGCACCTTTGATTTTAAAGCTGTTGATCTAATTGTTAATCTGAAATAAGGTACAAAAAGTAAATATTCTGTCTATGTTTTTATACTCTTGAGGTACTCTGTAGTGTTCACAGAAGTGTGGAAGCTGTGCATATGAACTGAAAGTCCTGTTTGCAGTAAGAAAAGCCAAGGCTGATCATTGTGTGTTTTTCTTTGCAAGATGGAATTTAACAATGCTTAGAAATTAGAAATTCAGGTAGAGCTCTTTATTATAAGATGGTATTAAATAGACTCTTATGATACTTTTGATGTGTCCTTTAAAAATATATTTTATAGGGTACATATGCAACAGTGTATAAAGGAAGAAGTAAATTGACAGAGAATTTGGTGGCATTAAAAGAGATCCGATTGGAACATGAAGAAGGTGCACCCTGCACAGCTATAAGAGAAGGTATAATAATTATACAGAACATTTTAAAATCAGAGTGGTGGAATAAGAGTTTATTTTTTATAAGTAAAAAGAGCTCAGATATACAAGTAATAAATGACTGGAAGATATAATTAAACCTTTAAAAAGCTAATTTCTAAAGCAGATATTCACAAGAAAGGAATTATATTAGTGTATAACATAATGAAATCTGAATTCATTAAAAATCACTATCATAGACAACTATGTGTCACAGGGAAATGTTATACATTGGTACATGGGGAACATGGTAACTATAAATTAGCCAGATAAACTAAATAAATTAAAAAACAGTATGTAAACATATTTATATCATAGTACCATTTTATAAAGAAAATATTATTCAGAAAATGGCTTGAGGCAACCGATTAGTAATGTGGAGGGGAAAAATGGTTCCATGTACTTTATATCTAAATTAATCCCAGAAGTTTCAAAAGTTAACATTTAAGAAAAATACAGAAGGTGATATGAGAATATTATAATATTGGGAACAATTTTAAGTATTATAGTATCAAACCCGGTAGTATAAAAGAAAAGAAAAAACTGATTTCCATGAAAATTTTTACAACCAATCCCCTTGGTAAATTATTGTTTTAAACTTAAGAGAATCTTTTTTTTTTTTTTTTAAAATAGCACTGTTTTCCAGGCTGGTCTTGAACTCCTGGGCTCAAGTGATCCGCCTGCCTCAGCCTCTCAAAAGTGCTGGGATTATAGGTGTGAGCCACTGCCCAAGACCTGAACTTAAGAGAATCTTTTAATCAGTTCATATGTTCAACTTACTTCAGGTTTTTATAAAGACTACCACAAACTAAACAATTGTCTTTCTTTTTCTGTTTTGCAGTTTCACTATTAAAGGATTTAAAACATGCAAATATAGTAACCTTACATGACATTGTTCACACAGATAAATCTTTGACTTTGGTGTTTGAGTATCTGGTAAGCATCTCATAAAAATTCAGTATTTAACTTTGCTTTAGAAAAACATAGTAAACTGGACTTTTAGTTTGTTTTTTATTTTTCTTTAAACTGCAACTGTGCTTAGATAAATTGGACTTTTTAACAGCCCAAGGAACTTTATTGTTTAGTTATCAGTTTTTAATTAAATTAAATTATGTGTATGGTGCATCCAATATCTTTTCTTGAAAAACGACATATTTTGAAAAACACTATTAAGTGAACCAGTCACAACATTCTGAAAACTGTGTATCACATAGCAGAGTACTGTGTTTTTCCAGGATAAAGACCTGAAACAGTACATGGATGACTGTGGAAACATCATGAGTATGCACAACGTAAAGGTATGTTTTCGTATGTAATTTTAAAGTTTTGTTTAAAGCATAGGTGAACCATTATATAATGAAATGTACCAGCCTCATAACTCTTTTTCAGGGTTTTCTGTTTGACCTTTATAGGTTATTGTCCTCTGAACATGCAATATTTACCCAGAACTTCTGTTGACTATACTATAGCTTTCTTAGGATCAGACCTTTTTGTAGAACCATTTTATTCTTTTGACATTTCACATTATAACTGATTGTCCTAATATAGAATATATGTACAGGTATATTCTGCTTTAAAAAAAATGCAAAATAAATACAAATGATGGGTGCATTCTGTGAAAGGCCTTCTTTAAATAGTGAACTCCCCAAATAAATGGTATTTAATTATAAAACAACAACTTTTCAGGACTAATGAATAAGGCCAGAACATGCAGGTTTTGTGGACCCTATGCTGGAAATACCAATCTGTACTGTTAGGAAGCAGAGTAAGATAATTGGTATGTTTTCTTACTACAACATATTTAAAAATTTAATGCTAAAAAAGTTTGCCATAAAATCAGTGCCAGATGACACCCAAAAGTTATCAACTGAGTAACAGCATCAGGCATAGTTTGTATTCTTATAGTAGGTTTCTTTGACCTGAGTGGTGTATCCAAATTTAGCAAAGATTTATTTATCCAAACTTAGTCAACAATATGTAAGAACCTATTCTGAAAATAGGCTGTCACAGCTGTGCACTTCAGACATTTCTAATTCTGTAGGTAGTAATTTTAAACTTACATTTAAAAAAATATTAAGTTTGGTGGTTATAAGAGAGAGCCAGTTTCTGTTACTAAAAGACAGCTCAGAACATATGGATAACACATTGCTAAGGATTTTTTAAAAGGGCTTTAAATGTACTTCCATATATATTCTGTCAGGGTTGTTTTCATCATATTTTACATTTTTTGTTTTCAAAGTGTTATAACTGTCATTTTGTATCTTTTTTTGGTTTTAATTTTGTTTTTCCTGCTTTTTATTAGCAATAATTTGAAAATAAAACAAGGTCCTTCATGATGTTAATTTCACAAATGTTGAGACGTTTATTTCTTTAATGCCAGGTTTACATGATTAGCTTAAGTTGGAAAGCATTTATTATTTATTTGTTTAAATGGCCTTTATACTTGCAAAATACAAAGTGTAACAGGAATTCATTTATAGTAATTTTAGAGTTTTAAAAACATAATTATGTAGACTGCAGAGACTTTGGCACAGAGAATTCATTCAGGCGTACCATTGACCTGCTGCCTTGGCTGCCTCAGTATTCTGATGCTCTATTTTTCACCTACAAATGAACTGAGGGGAAACTCTTGAATCCTCTGTACTTGAGGTTCTTTTTGTTAACCCCAGAGAATCAAAGGTCTTATGTGTTCCAGAAGCCTCTTTCTACCAAAATCTACAACTAAAACCCTACCATTAGCCTTATAGGAATTGCTTTTTTCAGAGTCATTCAGAACACTATAGGGCTAATGCCCCTTTGTGAATCACAGTAGATTTTGAAGGCTGAGTAGGACGTGCTGAAAGTAAAGTACCCAAGAGGTGGGTGATAGAAGCTGGTTTAGGTTATTTTTATAGTAAGTAATTTGCCAGAGCTGTGCAGCAGCATTATCTTTGATACCTCAGACTTTTCATAAAATCACCAACTCCAGTGCCTTATTTTAAAGACACTGCCCCAGATCAGAGTTTTTCTTTTTGTTTTTTTAAGGAGCGTTGAGTGGGAGAGGGATTGGTTGGTTGTTTTGCCAGAATTTTATAATTAAACTATGTAAACCTTAGTAGGCCTGTAAGTTTATGAGGATATGTTTTTTAAGTCATTTTCCACAGTAAATCAACTGTTACTGCTAGGAGGAAGTTTCATTTTAAAAAATATTTCCATAGATACTGTTAGACTAAAAGAAGTGGGTGCTTCAAATAGAATAATAAACTATTAAATTCAGAAAGCCACTATAAAAGGAAATAGACATTGTACTTACGGATGCAATTACTTTCTTTTTCCTGTTACAATGTTCTAGGCCAGTTGCTTTTCTGCTTACTATCATTTATGCTTATACTAAAGCATGTTTCATCTGTAAGACTAATTTTTATTTATTTGTTTCTATAGCTGTTTCTGTACCAAATTCTACGTGGTTTGGCATATTGCCATAGAAGAAAGGTATTGCATCGAGACTTGAAACCACAGAACCTCCTCATTAATGAAAAAGGAGAATTAAAGCTAGCAGATTTTGGTATGGAATGTATGAGATATCTATTAGTACTTCCAGGTTCTTAAATTTAAAAGATCAACCACTGTCATAATATGCCATTGCTTTTATGTGAGTTTGGAAATTGTCTTGGTAGCCCACAGAATAAGATATTTGACAGAACTTTGGTGGGTGATTTATGTTGGTTATTAACAGCAAATTGTAAAAGGCACAGGCTGTTCTCAGGTGTGGCCATAGACCCCTAGGGCTCCTGAGACCCTTGTAGGAGGCCTCTAAATGTAAATATATTACCAAAATTGTACCATCTGTTATTTGCCTTTTTCACTGTGTTAATACTTGCAATGATGATCCCAAAGTAATAACACATAAAACTATATATCAAAGTAGTGGCACCAAAATAAATCATTGTATTCTTTTTGTTTGTTTGTTTGTTTGAGAGATGGAGTTTTGCTCTTGAAGCCCAGGCTGGAGTACAATGGTGTGATCTTGGCTCACTGCAACCTCCGCCTCCTGGGTTCAAGTGACTCTCCTGCCTCAGCCTCCCAGGTAGCTGGGATTACAGGCATGCGCCACCATGCCTTGCTAATTTTGTATATTTAGTGTAACCACCATGTTGGTCAGGCTGGTCTCAAACTCCTGACCTCAGGTGGTCCACCCACCTCGGCCTCCCAGAGTGCTGGGATTACAGGCGTGAGCCACCGGGCCCAGGCCATCATTGTATTCTTTACCACTACATTTACGTAAAGGGAAAACCGTCAGTTACACTTAAAAAGGTACATGATGAAGCAATAAAATTTATTAATTGTATTTAATTTCCATCCTTGACATTTCTTTTTAATATTTTATGTGATAAAATGGGAAGTGTACATAAAACACATTTGCTGCACACAGAAATAATGTGGTTGCCTCTCAAGGAAGAGTACTCGTGATTATTTGAGTGCAAATTGAACTAGCCCCGTTATTTGAAGGGACACCATTTTTACTTAATGACTGACAGACAAACTATGGTTATTCAGACTTAGGTATTTGGCAGACATTTTCCTGCAAATGAATGAAGGAAGCCTATCATTTCAAGGACAAGAACTCACAATATTTCTTGCCAATAATAAAATTCAAGTTTTCAAGCAAGAATTAGAGTTTGGAAATTGGGATCTGCTTTGAGTTTGATGGCTTTTTAGTACTCAGAGACTTTTCTGATGAGATCGATGTTGATGTTAACACGATTTTTTGATATGCTGAAAAAGTGTATAAACATTTGGAATGTATAACTCAGGGAACCAGTGTTTTCCAAATGGCCAATGCATGACATTACAGAATCATGCATGGATAAAAGACCCATTTAAAGTACAAGATAGATCAATGAATTTTAGTGCAACAAAAGTATGAGAGGTTCATCGTTATAATTTCTGTTACCACAAAGCTTTAAAGAGACCACTTACTTTGTAGTTCTGATGTAATGTCAAAGAAGACTATTCGTGTTTATCAGAAAAGGCTATTAAAATGCCCCTCCTCTTTCCAGCCTCATATCTGTGTGAGATCTGATTTCCTTCCTATATGTATGTATGTTGTGATATGTATATTTCATCTACTGTGATACATGTTGTGATATGTATCAAAGTAACATATCACAACACATCGAATGCAAAAACAGATGTGGAATCCAATTGTCTTCTATTAAAATCAACTTTAGGCCAGACATAGTGGCTTAGGGGTGTAATCCCAGCACTTAAGAGGCTGAGGTGGGAGGATCACTTGAAGTCAGGAGTTTAAGACCAGCTTGGGCAACATAGCAGGACCCCATCTCTACACCAAAAACAAGATTTCAAAGAGATTTACAAGAAGGCCATTCTTCTTACTAAGTTTTGTTTTTATATAAAAAAAGTTTTCCATAAAAATGTCATTCATGCTATATATAATGGGTGGTGTTTTTAAAGAGAAAATATTTTAAAATTTGCTGTTTTAATTTCTAATGTGGCAAATATCAGTAAATATATCCACAAAAATAAAAGCTCTTTAGGTCTTTGATAATTTTCAAGAGTAGAAAATGGGTCTTGAGAGCAATGAGTTTAGAAGCAACTACTGAAAGGAGTTCCCTTAATATACCTGCCACCATTACTCTGTATTATATGCTCAATAATTTAATTGCAGCTATTTATCTATATCTTTTTAGCTAATCTGGTTTTAAGGGAATTGAAAGTAAAATTAAATGCTCTTTTTGCTTCTAGAAAGTAAACTTTTTCGTATCGAAGGAACTCTGTAGAGTAGCTTTGAATTTTTTGTATTCCACATTCTGAGAGTTTGAATACTCTTAGAGAACTTACTTTTTAAAAACCCATGCAGTTTTCCATAACTAGAATTTATAGTTCTTTTTCATAAATGATTATGGTAGTTTTTTTGTTTGTTTGTTTTAAGACAGGGTCTTGCTCTGTCACCCTGGCTGGAGTGTAGTGGTGCAATCTCAGCTCACTACAACCTCCGCCTTCTGGGTTCAAGCGATTCTGGTGCCTCAGCCCCCAAATAGCTGGGATTACAGGGGTGCCACCACACCCAGATAAATTTTGTATTTTTAGTAGAGATGGGGTTTCACCGTGTTGTTCAGGCTGGTCTCAAACTCCTGGCCTCAAGCAATCTGCCTGCCTTGGCCTCCCAAAATGCTGAGATTACAGGTGTGAGCCATCACACCTGGCTTTGATTATGCTAGTTTTATGTTTGGAGTATTTCGTTAAATTTGATAAATACAAGTGTTTCAGGTATTACTCTTCACTGTTATTAAACGGTGAATTTGTTCTGGAAATGCCTATACTTTTGCTCATTTAATACTTTGCCATTTGAAGGGTAAATTACTTTTTGCATTTCCTTCTTTAAAAAGGAAATGTGTGGGTCACCTGTGTTTGAATAACAATTATAAGCTATTTACATATGCTTTCATAGATTATAAAGTCTCTTCTTGGGCATAGTTTATGTTGTTATTTCCCTTATAATAATTGTTACTCTGTCTCTCTTTTTTCTTTCTCCTTCCCTCAGCCACCATTTCCTTTTCACCCTTTTTCCTTCTTCTCTGTCTTAGCTACTCTGCATTTAATGCTCTTTAGTCCCAATCCCAAAATGAATGTCAGTGAAGAGAAATACTTTCGCGAGGCCAAGGCAGGTGGATCACATGAGGTCAGGAGTTCAATACCAGCCTGACCAACATGGTAAAACGCTGTCTCTACTCAAAATAGAAAAATTAGCTGGGCATTGTGGTGGGCACCTGTAATCCCAGCTCTTTGGGAGGCTGAGGCAGGAGAATTGCTTGAACCCGGGAGGCAGAGGTTGCAGTGAACCAAGATCATGCCACTGCATGACAGAGCGAGACTCATCTCAAAAAAAAAAAAAAAAAAATGCAAAAGGAATGTCAAGGACTATAAAAAAAAATCTACCTTTGGTTGGGTCCGGTTGCTGACACCGGTAATCCCAGCACTTTGGAAGGCCCAGCAGGCAGATTGCTTGAGCTCAGGAGTTCAAAACCAGTCTGGGCAATATAGCAAATACCTGCCTCTACAAAAAATTTAAAAATTAGCCAGGTGTGGTTGTGTGCACCTCTAGTCGCAGCCACTCGGGAGGCTGAGATAGTAGGATCAGTTGTGCCTGGGAGGTTGAGGCTTCAGTGAGTCATGATCAAGCCACTTCATTCTAGCCTGGGTGATAGAGCAAGACCGTGTCTCCAAGAAGAAGAAGAAGAAAAAAACTACTTTTTTCAGGGAATACTCTTGAGTGCTTTAAATTTTGCTTCTAACCTCTACAAAGCAAGCTAGGCAAATTTTACCTACAGGGCAACAAGAAATTCTGATTATTCCATGAGATAGTATATTCAACTCTGTCTCTATTTCTTCCTTTTTTTGGTTGCATAGTAAATATGACTTCATGTGAAGGAGGGTCACATAACTTTGAGTATTTATCCTATAAGGTGTTCTCTGTCCCTCTGAAAATTCTACCCTTTTCCCATGATCAGTGAAAATCAGAAGTCTTGGAACTAGTGATATAGATATTTTCACTAATGATAGAAAATGGCTTATATAATAATACCATATCACATTTAATTATTTTGGTTTAGGAGAGGTTGTTGCATTTCATTCCAACCAATATTGAAATTCTAATTGTGAACTAGAAGCCCATGTAGACAAACACTGTAGTTCAGAATCCTCTCAGGAGTGGGAGAGTAGGATACAGAGGAAACTATAACTGGTAATTTGCCTTGATATGGTATGTTGTGGGATAAGCACATTAGCAACCCTGTCCTTTGCCTTCCTATAACCCACTTTTAATATCAAGAAGAGAGATCAGAAACCTACCTCCATCTTGTTAATTAATTACCAAAATCAGTATGAAAATAATTTGTCGGTCGGACTTACTTCACCAAGTTGAGATGCTAGAGTAAAACTTGTAATTAAATGAAATAATGTCAACATTGTTCCAGTTATACCCTTTCCCCATTATACTGAACTAAAATACTATATGAGTCCTGCCTCATTAAATTTCTGACATTGTTTATGTGACCTTATTCAGTAAAATAAAATATTGAGTTATTTTGTGACATTTTTATTTAATATTTTAATCAGATATACAAAGTTATATATAACAGCAATCTCAGCCTAAAAAATTCTTCCTTGTTTTGGCCAAATAAATTAATAATTTTCCAGATATTTTTCAAAGTTGCTTCTTCAGATCGTAATTTAGAGGCTTAGAGATAGTAACAACTCTCTCACACTAGTAACTCGAGATAAAGTTGTAAACTCTAGCCTTTATTTCTGGATTATCAATGGATTCCATATTAAATTAGCAAAGGAATGGCAAATGTTTTATATCACTTACAGCAGGCTTGTCTGACCCATAGCCCATAGGCTGCATGTGGCCCAGGATGGCTTTGAATGCAGCCCAACACAAATTCGTAAACTTTCTTAAAACATGAGATTTTTTTACGATTTTTTTTTTTTTTTTTTTTTAAGGTCACAGCTGTTGTTAGTGTATTTTATGTGTGGCTTAAGACAGTTCTTCTTCCATTGTAGCCCAGGGAAGCTAAAATATTGGACACCCCTGACTTAAACAGCAATTAATAATATCCAAGGACAATGAAGTCTGTCTTACTCCAAAATCATCCATGTAACTTAAAACCTAAAAAGGGAGTACGGAACAGCATTGTAATTTTATTCCGAGGAAATTGTCTCTAAGTCGAGTTCTGCAAAGAAATTGTCAGTAAATCTCAGTGAGATTATGGATCAGTAACTTCACAGTTTTTGATAAAAAATGGTATAGCACATGAAAGTTGGAATCAGGTTAAAAGGTGACAAAAGCTCATAGCTGTTAGAAGTAAAATTGTGTGTCTCAATGTCATTGGCTTATTTTTGATTAATTTAATTGCAGTTGAGAAATAATTTTGGCATCATGATTCATGGACAGAAGGAAAACATCTTAAGTTTAGATTCACCCAGAACACTTCACCAGGTGTATTCAAACATAAAAGCAAGCATAGTCTCTGGTTGTGGAATTCTTGTTTAGTTCACTACATAAGGATTTGCTGACTCAGGGCCACTTGCACTCAACAAATTCCTAAAGCTAATTGTGTTGAAGCCTCAAGAAGCTACGAATTAACCATCTCAGGCATCCCTTTGAATGGAGTCATGGTGAGAATAGGGTCTGAGAGATCCATTATAGCTTTTGCTTTAACCCTTTGTTTTATTTTCCCTATGAAGGACTAGCCCGAGCCAAGTCAGTTCCCACAAAGACCTACTCAAATGAAGTTGTCACACTATGGTACCGGCCACCTGATGTGCTTCTTGGTTCCTCGGAGTACTCAACACAGATTGACATGTGGTAAATATATACAGATGTCACTGACATTTATAATTTTGAAAGAATGTAACTGTTAATGCAGGGTGTATTGATAAGTATTTGACTTTTAAGGAGGTATGATTTTAAAGAGCCATAATATGAACAGTGATTAATGAGTTCTGGCATGGGAATTAGATTACCTAGGTTTAAATACCAGTTCTGCCATTTAGAACTATGTAATAACTTTATTCAAATTACTGGCCTTTGCCTCTGTTTCCTCATTTAAGGAAATGGGAATAGTAACAACTACTTTGAAGTGTTGTAGGAGATGTTAAGATTAAATGAACACTCAGAAGAGTGCTTTATGAGACACTCAAGAGTATCTGATACATAGTAATTTAAAACAAAATTATCATTTTATCATCATTTAATATTCACCAAAATCTTTCTGCTTTAACTTGAACTAAAGGTAAAAATTAAAATATTGTAGTTATCTTTTTCACACACCACTTCGATCCTGACACTCTTCTACTCAAACACCATTATTGCCACCTCCTTCATTACCTATAGAATAAGGTACAATTAATTCCTCAATCTGATACTTAAGGATTTCCATAAGATGTCTCTAAACTACCTTTTCCAACTTATTTCAGACTATTTCTCAACAGAAATGTTCCCTTTTAGCAATATGGCATACTGACTACATCTCAGGAATAACGTGGACTTTCCTACCTTTGCTCTTGGTGTTCATACCAGTCCACCCATCTGGAATGCCCACTCTGGTGCCCTAACTTGGGCTCATTCCTAGTAACGTTCAGAACACAGCTTTTCGTAAATCCTTTTCTGAATATACTGTAGCCTCTGGTGGCAGTTCCTTCCTCTGAACTGTGGTTGCATTTATTTTCTGTTCTTCATGTGGTAATAAGTCATATACCTATTTCTGTTGCTATCTTGAACAATTATATAAAATGTCTCATATAACTTTTTAAAATTAATTTTTAATATTGTAAAATAGTTATAAAATTTATCATTTAAACCAATTTAAGTGTATAATTGAGACATTAAGTACATTTATATTGTTGTGCAACTATCACCACTATTTCTCTACCTCCAGAATCCTTCCATCTTGCAAAACCAAAACTCTGTACCCATTTAACAATTTCTTCCTATCCTCCTTCCCCACCTCTGGTTTCTGGTAACCACTGTTCTATAATACTTTCTGTCTCCATGAATTTGACTGTTCTGAGTACCACTTACGAGTAGAATCATGCAGTATGTGTCCTTTTGTGACTGGCTTATTTCATCTGGCATAATGTCTTTAAGGTTCATTCACATGGTACCTTATGCTAGAATTTCCTTCCTTTTTAAGGCTAAAAATACTCCATTAAATATATATTCCACATTCTGTTACCCATTTATCCATTGATGGACATTTGGGTTGCTTCCACCTTTTGACTATTGTAAATAATGCTGTTGTGTACATGGGTATACAAATACCTTTTCAAGACCTTGCTTTCAATTCTCTCTCTCTCTCTTTTTCTTTTTAAGAGACGTTGTCTCACCATGTTGTCCAGGCTGGTCTTAGACTCCTGGGCTCAAGCAGTCCTCCTGTATTGGCCGGATTTCCGTTCTTTTAGATATATATCTAGAAGTAGAATTGCTGGATCATATAGTAATTCTGTTTTTAATTTTTTGATGAACCACCATATTATTTTCCATAGAAACTATATCATTTTACTTTCTTACAATATGTAAAATTAACTTTTATATATAGCTGCTAGATTACAAGCCCTTTAATGGAAGGATTATGTCTTAAACTATGTATGTACATACAGTTCCTAGATGACTATTCTAGGAACCACCATTCTATTCGCTGAACCACCATCCATTTCTTTTCCTTCTCTTACACACACCACCTTGTACCAACATGTTCTATCTCTGCTTCCTGCATCAAAATGTCTTGAATCATTTGTTTCTCTCCATTTCTCCTGCCTAGCTTAGGTCACTGTCATCTCCTAGGTTACCAGAATATCTCTTCAGTTGTTTTTCCCACCGCCTGTCTTTGTTGTTCAATCCATGGTCTACACTATTGCTAATACAAGGATTCAGTGAGATAACTGATGCACTTAAAAAACATTTCTAACACATAGTAAATCTTCAGTCACTGTTGTTAGTGTTATTCTTCAAGGATTGTGCAAAGGAGAGTTGGACATTTTAAATGGGAAAAATAGATATAGCAATATAGAAATTGAGACAAATAGGGTAAATGTGAACAAATTAGTTAGATCTAAAATATCTCTTCAGGAGGTTTTCCAACAGGCTAGTGCAGAATTCTGCAGAGAGGCAATCTTAAGGAAAAGATTCTTGTGCTTCATAATATGTAAATGAATTGCTAAATTATTTTCATGATCTATTTTAAAGGGGTGTTGGTTGCATTTTCTTTGAAATGGCTTCTGGAAGACCTTTATTTCCAGGATCAACTGTGGAAGATGAACTACACTTAATTTTCCGACTGCTAGGTAACAGAAGAAATCTTTTCCCAGTGATTTTGCACCCACAATTGATTAGCTTGATAAGACTGTATCTCTAAAATACATATTTTAAAATTTGATACTGAGACTAACATAAATAGCTGTTACTTAGAAGAATTAGAATGAACGCTATGAAGATAGATCCTTCTAGGTAACTTCATCTGCTAAATTTTATCTTTGCAATAAAGATTCAGTGGAAAAACAGAATATAATTAGTATGGAAAATTGGATATCGGCATATTATTAAGGAATATTGCTAACTTTGGTGGTATCAACTGAATAGAAAAAGGGCCAGGCATCTGTTTTACAGTATCATTGCGAAGTCCAAACAAAAAGTCCATGTACATTTATTTCTGTTATATCAATTGCAGCTGAAGTAGTTAAGTCATCTGGTAAATGTAAATTGTTCTCTAAGACACTTTGTTATATATGCGCATATATAGTTTTTATATATAAATTTTATATATATTTATAAATATATTAAATTTTTTTTTTTTAATTCAGGAACTCCATCTCAGGAAACTTGGCCAGGTATTTCTTCAAATGAGGAGTTCAAGAACTACAACTTTCCAAAATATAAACCACAGCCTCTAATTAACCATGCACCCAGGTATTTTTTTTTTCTTACATGAAAGGGGAAACTCACATGATTCTTTTCAATCTTTTGAAGGATTAGCCACAGTAAGGATTCAGGAAAAAATACATAATACACATAATCCTTACATATTTTAGGATCTTATTTAATTTGGAACTGTATATGTATTAGAATTCTAGAGTTATGTAGATAGTTCCTTTTCCCAGAAAGAAGATATTGATTAATGCCTTATTCTGTACCACAAAGATTATGATGAAATTCCTGTTTTGCTTTCTACAGAATTATTCTGTATTTACTTAACAAAAACCTAAGAAAGGTTATGTAAGTGAAATCTTGACTCTATAACACAAGGTAACCTATCAGTATTTTGACGAGTGTTAATGATGTAATTCATATTTGAAGAATATAAACTCTGTCCGATTCCTTAGCAAAATGTAACATCTAAATGTCAGCCATTCATTTAAGTTTCTTCTTAGACCTACCCCAAGATCAATCCAAGGCTCCCAATAAAATTTGAGTCAGAACATTTTTACTTGTAGAATGTATTACATTTTTAGGAGATAACATAGAATAACCCCTTTGACTGCATTTTCCATCTCCCCAGCCCCCCAACCCCCCCAAAATTTGAAAGTCACCAAGATACCAAATAAGGACATCATTTGTTTTAACCCAAAGCCATTCACATTGCTCACAACATAACATACTTGTTTTGCTTCCTTTTATTTTCAAGCTAGGGAAGGAAGAGCAAAATGGTTATGACACCAAAAATATTTTTAAAGTATTTATGTGAGTTGGTACTCTTATTGTTACTATAGCAACTAATACCATTCTAACTGGGTTTTCTTAGGAAGAAGAATAATATGTGCTGGGCTTTTTTTTGCACGTCTCTCCCAAGTAGCACAAATTCTATTTTTGTCCTTTAATTATTGCTTGCTTTTGGTAATGTTCCATGTAGAAGGTTGAAGCTTTTCTTTGAAGCAGAGTCTCCATGACTGTAGTACCTAGTTTGTCTGTGCCCAGGGAACTCTGGATATGTGCTAGAATGGCAAACTACGTAGAATGTCTAGACTGCAGCATCCACAGGACCCACTTGAGAGCACTTGGAAGAAAATGTTTCTTTACTCATTATTGTACTTTTACCAGTGAAAGGCAGTGTAAGATAGAACCTGTTATTTCTGATCAAGATAATCCCAGGCCGGGCTCAGTGGCTCACACCTGTAATCCTAGCACTTTGAGGGGGGCCGAGGCAGGCTGATCACCTGAGGTTGGGAGTTTGAGACCAGCCTGACCAACAGGGAGGAACCCTGTCTCTACTAAAAATACAAAAAATTAGCCCGGTGTGGTGGTGCATGCCTGTAATCTCAGCTACTCGGGAGGCTGAGGCAGGAGAATCGCTTGAACCCAGGAGGCAGAGGTTGCAGTGAGCCAAGATTGCACCTTTGCATTCCAGCCTAGGCAACAAGAGCGAAACTCCATCTCAAAAAAAAAAAAAAAAAAGATAATCCTTTAACCCTACTACCCCTAGTTATACTAATTTCATCTTTATTATGTCATTAGTTTTATATCCCTTACTGATGAAGGTTTATGAAGTTATTGTAGCATATTTAAATTGAACTCAATACCTTCTAGTACCTCATGCTAAGCAGACAACTCTAAAAATTTGTTCCTGAATAGCTCATTTCTGTGTTTGTCTTGAACAACAGTGATACATTTTAAGGTCACTTGTCTCTGTGTTTTCACCTATGTAATAGGAAAGTGATGCTCTTATATACTTGCCTTTAGTGAAAGACTGTGAAAAGTGATACAATATTTAAGCTTTCTTAATACTATAAGTTACATTGTTTTGAGACAGCATGGTGATTTTTAAAATTCTTTCATTTGTTCTTGGATATTGAAAATTCAAATTGAAGCCAAGTTATTTATGACTTATCCTTAAACAAATAGTAAGGCCAGTCTTTTAAGACTAAAACAGATTTGAGCCTATTTGAAGGCAACGAGTGACTATTTTAGGGCATTTAAATTTAGCAGATTAAAACACTTAGAAAATAGTTTTATCTGAAAAGTTTTATCAGCTAAGAGAGAATAAATTTTTACTTGTTCTTTGTTGTTTCTAGGTTAGACTCTGAAGGAATTGAGTTGATAACAAAATTTCTTCAGGTAAGTCAGATCTTACAGTAATTGTTAAATAGGTAGTTAAGCCTCAGCTTCCTCATCTGTGGAATGGGATCAGTAGTACTTCCTCAGTATTGTTAATGACAAAATTATCTATGCTTAAGGCACATGTTTAAGTAAAAAATAAAAATAATATGGCTTCTCCTGATGTGCCTGGGTCTCTTGTCACTTACAACAGTCTGAGGTAGTTGGTTATTGGCATTGATCAGCCATGTCAAGGCCACATTCTCTGCAATTGATGCTCTCTTATGTTCTCTTTTCCTTATACCTACAGCCTTTGTAGGATGCTCTGCCTCCAAATACCATTCATATTTCCCTCCAAAGCAAGAATAAGAGGGGACGATAAGTCCCTTTATTACCAGCCACATTAGTCCTCTTGGAACTTGGAAGCAAAAGCTTTACAGAAACCCCTACAAGGTTTCCTTCCAAGTCTCATTGGCCAGAACATTAATTGTAGGAAAGACTGGGAATTGGGGAGCAGGATTGTCATAATTAGCGTAAATTTAGAAGAGTTATAATTCATGATTCATCTATCAGAGCTGATGGACACCTTGAAGAAACCTAGGTTGTATCATCAAAGAAAAAAGGGAAATGAGTATTGGATAGGTAATTAAGAATGGATGCCATAAAAATACTAGGTATGTGTCCACCAGTCCTTTGGTATTCATGCAGAGAAGTAACTACACAGGTCAAATATTTTTATTTTTCTTTGCTTCAGAAAGTACAAGGAATGTAAATTCTTATTTAAGATCCAGCCTTATGTTAGAAATGTGGAACTGAGATGATATTATGCAATCTCAGCGGTGACTCAAATTAGAGTATAACTGGAGTATTCCAAATTGTTGATTGAAAAATAGTCATCATATTAAATAATCAAAATTTTTAAAAATAGCTCTAAATGCTAATTTGCCCATCTCCTACTTTTTATAGTAATTAGAGAAAAAGCTAATGAAGCAGTTCTTTGCTTTTTCACAGTATGAATCTAAGAAAAGGGTTTCAGCAGAAGAAGCCATGAAACATGTGTACTTTCGAAGTCTGGGACCAAGAATACATGCTTTACCAGAAAGTAAGAGAAATCCTAAAGTGTTTTCCCCGCTTTATTTTTATTTGTCCGGGGTTAGGGACTAGGGTGATTGGGGAGATGGCTATTGATTTTTAAGCCTAAGATTTTAGTATTTTCTGTAGTTAGATTAGAATTTCTTGAAGGGAGGTATGTGTCTTATTTCCCTATGATTTAGTTATTACTTGTAACATTGAGCACATTGTCAGGAAACCAATGTAGGAAACCAAAAGTACTTAGGCAAAGATCATTAATCTTATTGGACTTTAGTTGGAACATGTCATCTGATGACAGGCATTGTCCCTAGGCCCAATCTAGCTTCAATTTAGAGTTGTTAAAAGTGAATTTCAAACAAAAACTAATGAAGCATAACCGAAACATTAATTGTTTTCTTGTGAAAATACAGTTTTTCTTGAGATACAAAAATGATTTTCCTTTATTGTGGTCACTCTGATTTTACTATCCGCATGACGGCGGTGAGCGTATTGTCAGAGTCACTGAAATAGCAGATTTCCCGTGCCTGAGTAACATTGATTTTACTCGTAACATTCTATTTTTAGATTACCACAGTATTTTACTTTAAAATAGAGTAAGGTGAGTGGAGAATTGGAAGAATGTTTCGGAACTAAGCTGCCAAAAGCTTTCGTTAATTTCCCATTCTCATTTATTAGACAATATTGATTCATCAAAGCTTGTGTAGCAGTCAGTGACAAAGCTAACTGGAATAAAAAATCCTTAATACTTTTCACTTCAACTTTACTGGATGTATTTAAATGAAAGAATACCTCTTTGACAGAGATTGGAAATGAAAGATATAAATTACAAGTGTTCTTTTAAAGATATTTGTATTTCACCGGGCGCAGTGGCTCATCCCTGTAATCCCAGCACTTTGGGAGGCCGAGGCGGGCAGATCATGAGGTCAGGAGTTCGAGAGCAGGCTGACCAACATGGTGAAACCCTGTCTCTACTAAAAATACAAAAATTAGCCGGGCCTGGTGGCACGTGCCTGTAATCCCAGCTATTCAGGAGACTGAGGCAAGAGAACTGCTTGAACCTGGGAGGCGGAGGTTGCAGTGAGCCGAGATCATGCCACTGCACTCTAGCCTAGGCGACAGAGTGAGACTCCATCTCAAAAAGAAAAAGATATTTGTATTTCATTATTAATACCAAGTTTCACTTTGAGGTAGGCAATTATGGTTGCACAAACCTTTTCCTTGTTTTTCACTAAAATTCCGAAGATAGCTTGAAGGCCTGATACCTTCATGTCATTGTAAGGAGACAGAGAGAAAGGACAGAGAGAATTAACACCTAGTATAATAATATATTTTGACTGGATCTCCCAACCCCAGAAAGTCCTGGAACAAACAGTGTATATTCTCCTCAGAGAAACACTGCTCACAACATGCTCTAACACAGAGTTGGGAGAAGAAAGGTTCTAAAGGTGGATTACTTCATTCATTTAGTTTTCTCTTCAGCACATTGGGATAAAAAGGAAAAATTTCAGCAGGGCTATCACCTTGTAAAATGGTTTCATATTGAATCAGTATATGCTTTATAAACATTTGTTGATAGTTGGGTTGTGTTTGTTTTAATGTTAGACCTTCACCTAATAATTTTTGTCTATGCATTTTAGGTGTATCAATATTCAGTTTGAAAGAGATTCAGTTGCAAAAGGACCCGGGTTTTCGAAATTCTTCTTATCCAGAGACAGGTGTGTTTGTCATAAACCATTTCACGTGTCGATCATGAATTTTTGCGTGGAACCAAGCTTTTGGTTTATAAATTGATCAGTAAAATTATTGATGTAAAAACCAATGTACAGTGCATTCCACAACTGTTTATGTTTAGCATTGCACGTACTCACTTTTCTGTATGATGTGGGCAGCTCAGTAAATCTTCAGAGAAAAATCTGACTCAGTCAAGTCAGGGATCCTGAAAGCTGCAGATGGCACAAAGACCTTTTACAAGTGACTTGGCTTGATCACTGCACACGCCATCCCTGGTACCTGAGGCAGAAGACACATCTTGTGCTTCCCTAGTCATCAGGTTCATCACTTCGAAGCATAGAAGCTGTAGACTGACCCCATCAACAGAAGGGTCATTTAAGACAGTGCTGATCACTCTTACCATGGAATATTAGCTTTTGCTGGTAGGAACATTAGCTTCCTAGTCACCAAATAACTGTGTGTGGGATAAAACTGAACCTTGAACTGCCTCATAAAATGACTTTATATTTTAGGACATGGGAAGAACAGAAGACAGAGCATGCTCTTTTAAGTCTGATAACATGGTTTCAAGCCCAGCCCCCAGCCTTTCTTACCAATCAAGGACTCAGATCTGAAGGCAATTATTTCTTTTGGTGGACTTGGAATCTCCGTTTGTCTACACTGTCCTCTTCACAGTGGAGTCTTTTTATTTCAGACCTACAGATTGTTTTTATATTTGTTGTCACAGTGTGACAATTTTTTGTACAGTCGGTTTTAAGGTCTTCTCTGCCATTAGAGCCAGTAGGTTACAGCTATTGATGTAACTGTAGCTGCAATTTTTGTGCAGGACTGAGAAACACAGTGCATTATTTATTGCGGAATCATTGCTGCTAAATAACTACTGTCTGTTTATTTAACACAACAATTGAATGCCTGAAGAAGTTGCAGTGGCTTTATTATATGTGAATGCATCTGTTTCTCCTCACGAATTGTTTTACTGCTGCATTTTTTGTTTGTTTTTAAAATTAAACTGCAGTGTTTCCTGGAATGTAAATTTAGCTTTGCTTAATAGTAAAATAAGTGAGCCATCTTGAACACTTTAATTTTATACTATATAATTTCTTAATGAACATTGGCAAATAGAGTAGCTAAGAGATTGACAAGCACATTATGTTTAGATAAGCATGTGATGCAGAAGTTGATTCAAGCAAGTGAATCTCTGACACTTTGAGGATCTCACATTAGACACCAACAAATTAAAGCTCCAAAATTACTTATTTTTTACCTGTTCCTCACATTAGAAATGTCTACTGCATATTACTGGATATTCGTATACTAATATGCTTACCTATTTTACATTGTGTTTTAAATTTAGTTAAAACTTAACTGTAGAAGTCCATTTAAACACGAAGTCTTGCTTTGTTTGTTTTAAATACATTTATTTTATTAGAAAGGATGATACTTCATTGGGGAACAGTTTCTTTCATTTGGGGGCTATGTGTTTCAATAACATTCACTTGGAATCAGCTGAAAGCTGTAATATGTCTTTGAAATGAGCCATGATAAATTACAAACAAGAGAAATGAGAACTTACAGGATTGCTTGAAATTATTGTTGGTATTATCTGTTTACCAGAGATACTAAATATTAGTTTTAATTATGCATCTCTTCGAACATCATAAACACACTTTGATGTTGGTAACAGTATTTTAAGCATTTGTGTTCACTTTTAAGGACTATTTGTTTAGTGCATCTTACTATAAATCTTAATTGGTATATTTTGAAATGGTCGTGTAAATTTTTGCCTTATATATCATGAAAATAGTCATAACTTAATTTCTTTTCCTGAATTCACTGTAAAACATTCAGGGGTCCTACCATTTCTGTTCAGGAAATCTTGTAGTTTATTGTTGTTATTTAACAGTATTAAGTGGATTTTTGTATATTTCATTTTAACTTTATTTGTGAATAGTGATTGTGGCATGTTTGGGGTGTTATTTTAATATTTCATGATACTGAAATTTTAATTTTTAAAAAAATTTTCTGGAAGAAACAGATTCATGTGTAATGGTGAATATTGGACCACTACTGCTTTTCACATTTGTAAATTGGTTTTATGTTAAACCTTGTAGCCTAACAAACTGCTGTTCTTTCTAACTGACAGACATGTATTAATATTGTACTTTGAAGGTTATAAATATGTGGAAATTCCTTCATTTTGTTTTGAAATTTATAATAACAAAATCTCCATGTTGTTAGAATGTGGTTTTATTGAGTCGCAGTTCTTTCTTGGGGATGAAGGCTGTGCCAAGTGGGGTCCTTTCCTTTTATGGGTCATTCTCAAGATAGTGAAGTCTCACTGTGCTAGAGGTGTTATTGCTTTCTGTTTGTGCCAATCATTTGCTTAGTAATTTCTACTGGGTTTTTTTTTTTTAATAGCACTCTCAATTATAAAGTTTCAAATTTGTCATTTCATAGAATGTATATTTGATTTGTTGCAAATTTGACGTATAGTTTTTCATAGGCTTAATTCTTGCGTATAAAAGGTGAAAATATATATCCATTTGTTGCATAAAATGTTTCTTCCTAGGAATTCCTTAGGGGTATTTCTTCATTTTATTAAGGAATTTGGCAAGCAAACAAGTGTTTGTTTTTTTGTTTTATTTTTGATACTCGAGCACCATTCAGATCCTGAAAACATTGCAGTGAAGGGAATTGAAACTTCGAAACTGGGAACTTTGAATACCTATGATTCCTCTTAAACTGATAAAGGTTCTTAAAGGTAAGAGAAGATATGCCTTTTATGTTTTCTTTCCAATTGGTACTGTGAACACACATTGGATGTGTCACTTTAGGTGTATACAGTGGCTGCATTCTGTCTAAGGCTTTATCAACTTTCATTTGAAAGGCTGTTAACATATAATAATCTATCTTTTGGACTTGGGACTATTTATGTGGGTTGTTTTTATCTTTTAAAAATTGTGTTTTTATTTTATATATATATATATATATATATCATAAAATTTGGCATTGTAATTATTTGTATGTGTACAGTTCAGTGGCATAATTATAGCCAGAAAGTTGTATAACAGTTACCACTATCTACTTCTTAAATTTTTCATCACTCCAAACAGAAACGGTGAACCATTTTACCCTGCCCCAGCCCCTGGTAACTGCTAATCTACTTTCTGTCTCTCTGAATTTGCCCATTCTAGGTATTTCAAATAAGTGGAGTCATACCATATTTGTCCTTTTGTGTCTGGCTTATTTCATTCAGCATAATGTTCACAGTTCATCCATGTTTAGCATGTATCAGGACTTCATTTCTTATCATGACTGAATAATATTCTATTATGATTATACATATTTTGTTTATCAATTTATCTGTTGATGGACACTAGGATATCCCATCTTTTGGCTTTTGTGAATAATGCTGTATGAACATTGGGGTATAAGCATCTGTTTGAGTCCTTGTTTTTAGTTATTTGGGGAGTATATACACCTAGGAGTGGAATTGCTGGGTCATATGATAATTCTGTGTTTGACTGAGGAACTGCCAAAATGTTTTCCACAGTGGCTGTACTGTTTGATATTTGCAGTAGTAATACATGAGGGTTCCAGTTTCTCCTCATCCTTGCCAATTCTTTTTTCCCTCTTTTTTTATTACATTCATTCTAATAGGTTGAAGTGGTATTTCATTGTAGTTTTTATTTGCATTTACCTAATGATTAGTGATGTGGAACATCTTTTCATACTTTTTTGGCCATTTGTTTATTTGCTTTGGATAAACCTTTATCCAAAGGTTTATTCAAGTACTTTGTCCATTTTAAAAATAGGGTTGCTTGTCTTTTTGTCACTGAGTTGTAAGAGTTCTTTATGTGTTTTGGCTATTACATCTTTATGAGGTATTTTATTTGTAGTTATTTTCTCCTGTTCTTTGGGTTCTCTTTCACTTTCTTTGGTGTCCTTTCGTTGCACAGAAGTTATTTTTTATTTTATTTTTATTTATTTATTTATTTATTGAGACGGAGCCTTGCTCTGTTGCCCACGCTGGAGTGCAGTGGTACAGTCTCAGCTCAATGCAACCTCTGCCTCCTGGGTTCAAGCGATTCTCCTGTCTCAGCCTCCCAAGTAGCTGGGATTATAGGCATGTGCTCCATGCCTGGCTAATTTTTGCATTTTTAGTAGAGACGGGATTTCACCATGTTGGCCAGGCTGGTTTCGAACTCCTGACCTTGTGATTTGCCCACTTGAGCCTCCCAAAGTGCTGGGATTACAGGTGTGAGCCACCATGCCCGGCCAAAAGTGTTTAATTTAATGACATCCATTTTATCTCTTTTTTTGTTGCCTGTGCTTTTTGTGTCATATTTAAGAAAGTATTGTCATGTTTCAGAGGTCGTAAGTCTTTGCTCTTATAATTTCCTTTAAGAGTTTATATTTTTAGCTGTCAGATTTAGAGCCTTGATCCATTTAAATTTTTATATGTGATATAAAGTAAGGGTCTGACTTTATTCTTTTGCATGTGAATATCAATTTTTTTTTCCAGCACCATTTGTTGAAAAGACTGTCCTTTCCCCATTGAATGGTCTTGGTGCCCTTCTCAGAAATCAGTTGACCGTAGATGTGAGGTTTGTTTCTGGGCTGTCAGTTCTGTTCCATTCGTCTATATGTCTGTCTATAAGGGTTTGTAGCACAACATTTTGATTACTGTCTTTAGAACGTTTTAAATCAGAAAATGTGAGTCTTCCAACTTTGTTCTCTTTTTCAAGATTGTTGTAGCTATTCAGAGTCTCTTGAAATTCCATATGAATTTTAAGATGGAATTTTCTATTTCTGCAACAACAACAAAACACCATTGGGATTATGATAGGGATTGCATTAAATTAGAATCTATAGATCACTTTGGGTAGAATTATAATCGTAATAATATTAAATCTTCCAATCTATGAACACAAGATGTCTTTCCATTTAGTTAGGTCATCTTTAATTTCAGCAACATTTTGTAGTTTTCAGTATACAAGTCTTTTGCCTTAAATTTATTCATAATCTTCTTATTCTTATTGATGTTATTGTAGATGGAGTTGTTTTCTTAATTTCTTTTTGGATATTTTTCATTGCTAGTGTATAGAAATACAAGTAATTTTAGTGTGTTGCTTTTGTATGCCGCTTTGCTAAATTTGATTATTAGCGTTAACAGGCTTTCTGTGGAGTCTTTAGAGTTTTCTACACATAAGATCTTGTTACCTGCAAGGAATGATAGTTTTACTTCCTCCTTTATAATTTGGATGCTGTTTATTTCTTTCTCTTGCCTAATCACTCTGTCTAGGACTTCCAGTACTATGTTGAAGTGATGAAGGAGTATGTCCTTGTCTTGTTTTGACCTTACGGGCAAAGCTTTCAGTCTTTCACCACTGAGTATGCTATTAACTGTGTCCTTCTATGTATGGTCTTTAACATGTTAAGGAAGTTCCTTTCTATTCCTAGTTGATTGAGTATTTTTATCTTGAGAATATTGGGTTTTCTTCAAATGCTTTTTCTCCATCAATTAAGATGATTTGTTTTCTATATTCTATTGATGTATATTACATTGATTTTCGTATGTTAAACCACTCTTGCATTCCTTGGATAAATCCCACTTGATTATGGTATGTAATTCTAATACGCTGCTGAATTGAGTTTGCTAATTTTTTTGAGTATTTTTGCCTGTATTCATAAGGTATTTGGCCTGTAGTTATTCTTTTCTTACAGTGTTTTTGTCTGGATTTGGTATCAGGGTAATGCTGGCTTAATAGAAAGAGTTAGGAAGTGTTCTCTCCTCTTTAGTTTTTTGGAATAGTTTGAGGATTGGTGTTAATTCTTCCTGAAATGTTTGGTAGAATTCAGCAGTGAGGTGACCTGGCCCTGGCTTTTCTTTTTTCAGAGGTTTTGATTAATGATACAGTCTCCTTGTTATGTATAATTTTATTCAGATTTTTTATTTCTTTTCAGTTTTGGTAGTTTGTGTGTTTCTAGGAATTTGTCCATTTAATCTGTTATATCCAGTTTGCTGGCATAAACTTTTTCATAGTAGTCTCTTATCCTTTTTATTTCTGTTATTGATCTCTAATTTCATTCCATTATGATTACAGAAGATAGTATGCATGATGTCAGTTTTTAAAAATTTATTAAGACTTGTTTTGTGGCCTAACATATGGTCTGTTCTGGAGAATGCTTCATGTATATTTGAGAAAGTATGTCTCATTCTACGGAAAATGTTGTTGGGTAGAGTGTTTGGTGTGTGTCTGTTGGGGCTAATTGGTTTATAGTGTTCAGTTCCTCTCTTTCTTTACTGATCTGACTCTTTTGTACATTATTGAAATGGGAATATTGACATGTCCAACTGTTATTGCAGGATTGTCATATTTCTCCTTTCAATTCTGTGAGTGCATGCTTCATATATCTGGGGGCCCTGTTACTGGGTGCATATGTGTTTATAATTGTTACCTATCTTCTTGATGGATTGAACCTTTCAGCAATATATAATGTCCTTTGTCTCCTGTAACTTTTTTTTGATACTTTAGTCTATTTTATCTGACAAAAATAGGGCTGCCCCATATCACTTTTGGTTACTGTTTGTATGGAATATTTTTTCCATTCTTTTATTTTCAGCCTCTTGAAAGTAAAAATACAGTGTCTGTGTTTTTAAAATGAGTCTCTTATAGATAGCATATTGACAAATCATTTTTTAAATCCATCCTGCCCATCTCTGCCCATTAATTGGAGACTTTACAACATTTACATTTAAAATAATTACTGATAAGGAAGGACTTCTGCCATTTAGCTGTTTCCTGTATGTCTTATGTGCTTTTTGTTCTTCAGTTCCTCCATACTGCCTTGTATTTAGTTTTTGTTTTTGTTTTTTTTTTTTTTGGTAATGTACCATTTTTATTTTCTTCTTCTTTCTTTGCCTATATATTTTTAGTTATTTTCAATTCATGTCATTTAAAAATATTTATCCCCAAATGTAATCCCTCCGAGTTTATTATTTATGTCAGTGATTTTATTTTTAAAATATTCTAATGTAGATTCTTACATTGATTCTTTTTGATTGACAAGTTCATCCATATCAGAATTTTAAGTGTTAACACAAGCCCTCAAGCAATGCTGCTGAAGAATTTGCATACTTTTGTGTGCTCCAAACTTGAAATTTCCAAAGTTTTTAATGCATTACTTTAGACCCAAGAGAAAGGTACAACGTTTTTCCCTCTTGTTCAGTGCAAATCTGAAACTATTTAGTGTTTTTTTGTTTTTGTTTTTGTTTGAGATGGAGTTGTACTCTGTCACCCAGGCTGGAGTACAGTGGTGCAGTCTCGGCTCATTGCAACCTCCGCCTCCCAGGTTCAAGCAATTCTTCTGCCTCAGCTTCCTGAATAGCTGGGGTTATAGGCACATGCCACCATACCTAGCTGATTTTTGTATTTTTAGTAGAGATGGGGTTTCACTATGTTGGCCAGGCTGGTCTTGAACTCCTGACCTCAGGTGGTCCACCCGCCTCGGCCTCCCAAAGTGCTAGGATTACAAATGGAGGCCCCACGCCTGGCCTGAAACTATTTTCTGATCTTAAATTCAGAGTCTGGGCTTAGATAGGCAGGAGTTGCCCTGAGCTGTCACCATTCCCAACTGAAGTTATTACCGTGAGTTTCCATAACTGACCCAGAAAACCACTGAAGTCACCAATTTTCTGTTAGACTGAAACAGAAAGAAGGTGACCAAGCCACTGATTATAAAGCTACTTTGATTAGAAGAGAATATAAAATTTCAGTCTGTGATGATGGGGAGGATTTTTCATTGGTGGGGTTCCCCTAAGAGAAGTGAGAAAATTCCACTAATTTGAAAACCCATTTCTGAAAGACTACCATTTCAAAGACTGTAAACTAAACCTCTGTTGAGTAGAGTGGGTATGGGAGCTAGGTATGCAGGTGTGCATCTGTGAGAGGGGGACAGGGAGAGAATTACTGAGGCTGGAATAGGAATTCTGATGGCTGCTCTTGCTGCTCTCTTCCACCTTAACCCTGCCGCAGTAGTGATGCAGAGATACCTGGGCTGGACCATAAAGATGACCATGAAGATTTAGTTGGTGACCCTCAGGATGATAAGCAGCACCTTTCAGAGGGTAAGGGAAACTTAGCATCTGCCAACAGTCTTGTATGTTTACAAAAGGATGGGTCCACTGGGCTCTGATTGAGGTATGGAATTTTAGTGGATACAGATTTGGGACTTAGCAAGACTCCCTTGGGACTCTTTCGAGTCTTTCCTAGAACAGTGCTGGTCGAAACAGTGCCACTCTCCAGCCGTTTCTCCAGCTATATTGACAATAGTTCCACATTCTAGCAGTCAAAATAGTCTTAAGGATCATCTTTATCTTGTTATTTTCTTCCTCATACATGTATGCAGCTGAGGTTGTCAAGTGATGAGTGGGTGACGTGGTGCTGTTACAGGCTGTGTAGCTCATCTCTGGATGATGATCATGCACTATTATTCCAGAAACACTGAAAAAGGTTTTTTTTGAGGGCCCTATCCTGCCATCTTATTCTTCCACAGAATCGTAGTTAATGACTGTGTCATTACTCCTCAGGGATCTAGAAGCCTTCCTCCTTCCTCCCTCCTCCCTCCTCCCTTTTGAGTTTCAACTCTATTGGTATCTACATTACTATCTCATATCATGAACTATAGGCTTTGTTCTCTGTGAGGGTAAATCCAGCCATACTTCTCGTTTGAGTCCCTCACACCTCACCTCATTGTGAAACATCCTCTTTCCTCTGCTTGTTCATCTATGCCTCTTTTAGTTACTCTTACTCATTCTCAATGTAATTTTTTCTTCCAGAAAGCTTTCTCTGCCCCACCTACCCTACCACAGACTGGGTTATGTGCTCTGCTGCCTAACTGCCTTCCTTCCCAATGGCATCCTTATACTTCACTCTGCAACAACACTTAATCACATGTCATTTCCTCTCACTAATCCACAAGCTCCATGAAGGAAAGGATTGTGTTTTGCTCACTTCTTTATCCCAGTACCTGATACATTTTAGGGGAACAGTAGTATTTGTTGATCGAATTAAGGCACACATGCATGATAAAATTCTGAGTAATTCTAAAAAATATTTTGTCAGTTATGTAATATTAACTTGGATTTGTCTCCTCTCTGAGTCAACCAAAGACGAATGTAGCTGTCAAAAATTGTTGATAGAAACTTTCTACCTAGCTGGCTAAAACATGCGAGTCTTTACTGACCTATAATCAAGCTGTTCTACACACACACACACACACGTAGGTACACAGGCACCACTGGGGAGTGGGTCTAGGAATAAAGTCAATACTAGAGAAATCTAGGTAGGGCCAGCTTCTCGATGACAGAAAATCTGCTTGCTCAACTCTCAGGAAACACTGATACAGCAAACATGTCTGAAAGGTTTATATGCACCAGGTACTGTTCTATGTGAAGATGTAAATTGCTAATTTACATTCGTTGGAAGTCCTATAGATCATGTGTGATGGCCTCTCAGTGAAAATGTTCAGTTTGAAATGTGGCCAATTCTGTGACCTTGAGCCAGTTCCTTAATCACTCTAGGCTTCAATTACCTGATCTGTAAAATGGTATATAATAGTACTTCCCTCATAGGTTTATTAGGAAAACTGAATGAATATGTGTAACCTGCTTAGAACAGTGCCTGGCATGACAGCAACCTTACAAATGGTTGCTATCATTAACTGAAATTATGCCATCCAGCAATGAAATAAAAACGTTTTAAGAGACCTGACTCACCTGAGAGAGGGTAACTAAACATAGTGTATTCTTCAGTGCCAGTCCTTTAGGCAGGGTCATATAATCCCAGGTAACATGAAGTGGCGGGGCAGATCCCTGTGGGTATTTAAGCATAAAAGGGCATTTTACAAAACTAATTTGGTTGAATTTTTTTTTTTTTTTTTAAGAGATGTAGTTTCGCTCTTGTCACCCAGGCTGGAGTGCAGTGGCGCAATCTCGGCTCACTGCAACCTCCGCCTCCCAGATTCAAGCGATTATCCTGCCTCAGCCTCTCAAGTAGCTGGGATTACAGGAGCCTGCCACCACGCCCAACTAATTTTTGCATTTTTAGTAGAGATGAGGTTTCACCATGTTGGCCAGGCTGGTCTTGAACTCCTGACCTCAGGTGATCCACTCGCCTTGGCCTCCCAACGTGCTGGGATTACAGGCATGAGCCACTGCGCCCAGCCAGTTGAATTCTTATGTATAAACAGAACCAAGCAAATCTATTACCTTTTTGAGAACAGGGATCAGGTTTCCATCCCCCATTTCTAAAATGGCACCTGGAACATAGTTGATTTTTAAATGTTTCTTCAGTAAGCAAATGATTTCCTACCACCACCTGTTATACCATATGCAACTATGAGTTATCTGTAGCCTTTTGACATACTAGTGATAATGAACGTGTTGTTCAGGGACTGCATTAATCCGGTGATTCTCCCTGCATCCCCTCCCCTCCCCTCACACCAGTCTCCCTATATCAAACCCAGAGTGGAGACTGCTTTGAAGCATCCATGAAAACGAGCCAGGTCAGCCTGCAGTTGAGACCAAGAGAAATAACTTTTATCACCAAGCCTAGCAGTTCACATTCCCCTGAATCAACAAAAGGCTAAAAGAATAAATGGTAGATTTGATTTTTCCCTACCTTCTCACTTCCTCCTCCTCAATACAGAGCATTTGATAGAACTTATTTAAATCAGGGGTCTGCTTTTCGATAATTACATTTATTTCTTTAAATATGTGTATTTAAAGCACTTTTTTTTTTTTTTTTTGACGTGCTGTGTTCAAGGGTAGGTGACAAGACTCATTTTCCAACTTGTATCCATATGGAAAAGTGGTTTGGGTCACCCCAAGCAAATGGAAGTAAGCCAATCCAGTTACCTCTAAACATCTTTTATCACAAAGTTTTTATTGAACAAAAATAATATGACAGTAAAAATGATACATATATGAAAGTGAATAAAGATCTGCAGTCATAGAAAAGATGTGTACAAAGAGACCAACATTCAGGTTATATAGTTCTATAAAACTTTTCCCATAGCAGTTTAACACTGATTAAGCAGACATAAAAAGGAAAAGAAAGTCATTAATGTTCTTTGAAACCTATTTTCTGAGTAAAATACTTCTGCTAAAACGCACACACACACAGAATGAGGCAGAGCTATACGAGTTATTCTTCAGTTCCTCCAGTTCTCTATTTGTGTTACAGGAGTGTTTTCATCCATCAAAAAACTGTGGTATTTTTGCATTTGTAATAAATGGATCTAGAGCATACATTAATCCCAATTTCCGAAGGAAAAGAATCAGATCTATAGTCATTTAAATATTTCCAATCAGCATTTACATAAACAAGTATACTAAAAATAGTATTTTAAGTTGAGATTTTTGCATATTAACTTCCTTTAGTTTGTCTATAAGAATCATGCATTTTGGATGTGTTCTCTTACCTGACAACACAATTTTAAATGCTTTGTCTTTATGTTTTGTTTTACTAATAACATAGTTTTGAACCAGTGATTACTTACAGCTAGGCATGGGGGAAACAGAATTGGACTGAGCACCAATCATTGTTCTACCTTCAGTGAGCTGTGCAGCCTTAGGCAACTCCCAGCTTCTTCTGTGCACCTGTCTTGAGCTGGAAACAGGTGGTGGGAAGCATTCTCAAAGGCTCCTTCTCAGTAAATATCAGTTCCCTGGACCAGCTCCTTTTATTGTGGTACAGAATTATTATTAGCCTATGGGGTGGGGGCGGGGGGACAGTAGTGTCTATTGGTGGATTTTGGAACCAGTGTCATTACAGTCAAGGAGGCATAATAGAGTGTTTGGATTTTCATCCTTTGATAAGGGCCCACATCCCCACATACAGAGATGCTCAATTCCAATTGAGAAACCTCAGAATTTCTAAGTACCAAAGCAATATTCTGGTTTTTTTCTGAAAATTCAAGAAATGTGTTTTCTCAAACCTCGTTTTTTAATCCTTTCTCATAATACTGCGACTTAATGCCCAGTTTGGATCATTTAGTCACATTTCAAGTTAGTTTTTATCACTTATAGTTAAGGATTATAATTAATCTTGAATTTAAAGCTTGGTGCTTTTCAGTTTTCTTGGTATTAGAACTTTCCTTCATGTACAGGTGTGGTACCTTTGGACTGGTGCCTGCTGATTTTCTGATGGAACAGAAAATAGGTCTGTATTATCACTACTCCAAATTACATTACACAAAAGAATTTACTGGAGTGTTCCAAGTTGTTATCAGTTCGGTTCCACGATGATGAGGTTCCTGTAGAATTTTTCATCTGTCAGATTTCCTTCATTCTCCCCATAACTTTAGTAATATATAAAGCAGTGTATCCTCTCTCAGTTTCCACAAGCAAGGCCTTTAGTACCTCCAGTTCTCTATTTGTATTACAGCAAGTTTTTGATCCATCAAAAATTGTGAATACCTACCTATACTGATGAAGATCCCTAGTGTTAAAAATTGTTTCTTTGTTGTTTGGGTTCATCACCAGTCTGTGAGCTGCTTCCAAAGCATTAGATTTTTAAATGTTATAGTTCCAGGGGAATCCCAATTTATACTGACACAGTAAATATATCAGATGGTCAGGATTCTCTATGGAAAACTGAGAAAACTAGGGCTAATTTTTTGAAATAAGAATATGCTAACCTAAGAGATATTCTCGGGCCTGGAATAGCACGAACTTGATGTAGCTTTTCCATCTCAGATTTTTGTCTGGGAGGCATCTAAAAGATACTGTAAACAGCTACGGAGGCTAGCCTTTCAAAGTTCATTCTTTCGAAAATGCACTTTAGAACATTTTCTTTTATCAATGTTTATTGTCTAAATATGGCTTAGTTTATTATAAAAACATTACTTGGACATTTACTGAATTTCAGTTCAAAAGAGGTTCTAAGGCAATTCTTAATACAATTGAAAGTAAAAAAGAAAATGTGATATGAATATGCTTTCATATTGCCCACTGGTGAACAATAATGAAATTCTACTAGAGAGCTGTTTGATACTAATTTTCATCTTTCAAACATTTCCTCTTAATACTAAAAAATATATAAATCATTTACATTAAATGCAAAGGAAGGCACAGCTGGTTATAGTCTATATAAGCACACAGTTTAGCATACGCAGAACTAAAGAGAAAAAAAGCTTCACATCCTTATTATTTATACTGAAAACCATTAAGAAAAGTTCTTCACTGTCAACAGTGTTCAACACTTAAGAGCTAAAAGGATATAAAAACAAAAACATTAAAATTCACTTAATGCAAAAGATTTTCATATATACTTGAATATATCAAAAACAGTTTTTAAAATGCTAACATAAATCTAGACTATCCATGTTATGAAAAGTGCAAACCAAATTAACAGAGTTTCACAATGTCCTTCTCATGACACAGGTAAACTAGCCCATGGGGACAAATTTGTTTCATCAGTTAATGAGTCCTTAATTGTCACCAGACGTCATCAGGATTTCTGAGAGTTCGAAGAAAGCAGTACTGGAGAAGCAGCTCTGTCCAGACTGGGGATTGGCACTGGCATGTGGCCATTAAGCAGTGTGGGGAACTGTAGGGGACAAAAGATGTTTACAATAATTACTGCAAATCCATTGCAAAAAACTTAGGTTCTTTACATTCCCATATAGTCCATAGCAGTCCACTTCTCATCACTCCTGTGATAGAGATTAGTTGCCAGTGTTTTTTACAGAATAATTGGAAGATGACAATGAGATCAAGATTACATAGAGCAAACAAAGGATAAGGCCCACAAAATGTCCCTAATTATTCTATATGCACAGGCTACTAGGAAAAAATACATAATTTATATGTTGCTAAAGCATCTATTTTTTAAAAGTTCTAAGCTACTTAGGATGCTGATAATGCTACAAATATTAAAAGAATGTTTAATATTAAATACGAAAATAATGTTTTGAAAACCATAGACTCTTTATATGTGACTCAGTAATTTCTAATACTATATTTTGAAATTTGCCATCAGTTTTTCAGGGTACTACAAAGATGATTCTTGCAGCATTTATTCTTCTAAAGTAAGAAATGTATTTAATCTTAAAAGATTTCAAATAGATTATTTTGGAGCTAAGAAGGTATTCTTTCTAATTAAAATATCACACTTAGATCACTCATAAGTGACAAAGAGTAGGCCGGGCGCGGTGGCTCAAGCCTGTAATCCCAGCACTTTGGGAGGCCGAGACGGGCGGATCATGAGGTCAGGAGATCGAGACCATCCTGGCTAATACGGTGAAACCCTGTCTCTACTAAAAAATACAAAAAACTAGCCGGGCGAAGTGGCGGGTGCCTGTAGTCCCAGCTACTTGGGAGGCTGAGGCAGGAGAATGGCGTGAACCCGAGAGGAGCAGCTTGCAGTGAGCTGAGATCCGGCCACTGCACTCCAGCCTGGGTGACAGAGCAAGACTCCGTCTCAAAAAAAAAAAAAAAAATAAGTGACAAAGAGTAAAATTAATTTCTGTATTGTTGTTAACTAAGATGATAAATAGTAGGATGATAGTATATGCTCTGATAATGAGTTTCAGGTCTGAAACAAATACTACTTGCAACTAGATTTGCATTGTTTAGGATACGTCAAAAAGATCTCCTGGGCTGTCTTTTCTAGCTTATTTCCTATTTAGTCCAGGTAAGTTAAATATTAAACTTCAGTGCCAAATATCAAATTACGGAGCCTGGCACATGTTAGAAGTACAACAAATACTTGTATTTAAGTAAATATGTTTTTGCAGTTTTCAAACTCTTTCAGTAACTTGTGTCAGGGCTTGTCATTTCATTTGATATCTAGGAGCTGTAACATAAGTTTTGTTGTCCCCATTTTACAGATGAGAAAACAGATTTCAAATAAGTTCTGTTGGCTAAAGGTTACACAGCTAATAAGCAACACAGTCAAGTTTTAAACAAATCTTTCAGTACTAACATTGCATAACTTTTTATTTTGGTAGGAGTTGGTATCTTTAATTACTGTTTTAATTTCTTTAATGGTTATTGGCATATCCAAGGTTTTTCTTTCTTTTCTGGAACTTTGGAATTTTAATTTTTTCTAGAATTTTATCCACTTCAACTGTATTATCAAATCTATGCACATACAGTTTATACTCTTGTTTAAAAAGGTCTGTGCTACTAACCACTGTACTGAGTTAGAGTGAACAATGGAAGATGAGCAGATTTTAAATTTTCATGCTTTTATTTATTTTACTTTATTTAGAAATAGGGTCTGGCTCTGTCGCCCAGGCTGGAGCGTAGTGACACAATATTGGCTCCCTGCAACCTCCACCAGCCATCCTCCCACTTTAGCCTCCCAAGTAGCTGGGACTATAGGTGGACGCCACCATGCCCAGCTATTTTTGTATTTTTGGTAAAGATGAGGTTTCACCGTGTTGCCCAAGCTGGTCTCGAACTCCTGAGCTCAAGCAACTGGCCTGCCTTGGCCTCCCAAAGTGCTAGGATTGCAGATGTGAGCCAGTGTGCCTGGCCTGCAGTTTCATTCTTTTCGTTTATTTGCATCTTCTCTCTCTTTGGTCTACCTTATTGGTGTTTTCAAGAGAATCAGTTTTGGTATTGTTCATCTGTTTTGCAAACTAAATTGCTGATTTCTGCCCTTATTATTTTTGTATACTTAATGGACATAGTTTCTCTTGATTAGCCTGGCTTTTCTGACATATTTTTTAGTCATCTTTATTAGGCTCTTCTCCTATGACACTCCCCTGTTTTAAACTGCAACATTTCCCAAACTTTTGTCCCCAGCCACCTTTTCTCCAGTACCATGCTTGGACTTGACAACAATTTCCATTTTAGACATCTCCAACCAATGCCTCTTTCCCACAAAACCTGCTCTTCTTCCATTGCTCACTCTAAGTCAGCGAGAATGGTGGCTGGGACCACAAACTTAAAGAGTCAGGGCTCCACCACTTACTAGTGTGTTATCTTGAATAAACTAGCCAATATCCCTGTGCCTTAGTCTTATCTTTAAAACAGAATTACTGGCAGTATTAAATGAGAAGCCCCCAAAAGTGCTAAGAACAATGTCTTGCACACAATAAGTCATCAATCATCAACAAATGTTAACTATGGTTATTTTTTTTTTTCCCAGACAGGCTCACTGTCGCCCCGGTTTGAGTGCAGTGGTGTGCTCATGGCTCACTGCAGCCTCAATCTCCAGGGCTCAAACAGTGCTGCCACCTCAGCCTCCCTAGTGGCTGGGACCACAGGCACACATGCCAGCACACATGTCCCAAGTTTTGTACTTTTTTTTTTTTGTAGAGACAGGGTCTTGCTGTGTTGCCCCTGATGGTCTTGAACTCTTGGGCTCAAGTGATCCACCCATGTCACCCTCCCAAAGTGCTGGGATTACAGGTGTGAACCACCATGCCCGGCCTTAACTATTGTTATTTAATAGCATTTCCAGTATGTTAATCACTTAGTAATCTTTGCCTCTTCTTAATTTTCACTACCTACTTACTACTCAGACCCATCTCAAAGTCTGCCTCTCTTGAGCTCACCTCTAAAATATCTTCTAATCATATCCTGTGTCCAATGTTCTAATCTCAAAGAGTGATTCTCCCTTCAATATTTGTAGTATCATTTCCTCTCGCCAGGTATGGTCGTTCACACCTGTAATCCTAGCCCTTTGGGAAGCTATGGCAGGAGGATTGCTTGAGCTCCGGAGTTCAAAACTAGCCTGAGCAATATAGCGAGACCTCGTTTCTACAAAAAAATCTTAAAAATTAGCCGGGCTTGCTGGTATATGCCTGTAGTCCCAGCTACTTGAGAGGCTGAGGTGAGAGGATTGCTTGAGCCCAGGAGGCAGAGGTTGCAGTAGGCCAAGATTGTGCCACTGCACTCCACCTTGGGCAACACAGCAAGCTCGTCTCAAAAAATAAAAATAACAATTTCCTCTTATCTTACTGTTCCTTCCACTTTCTCTTCAGTTCTTCCTCCACACTAATACCAGTGATTGTTCTCCAAAACGGAGATCTCATCCTCCTACCTCCAGCTTAAAAAGCCTAAACATTTAACAGATAAAGGGAGAAACTTCTAAGCCTATAATCAAGGCCCACAGCTGCGTTTCCGACCTTATCTCCTCTCACCTGGTCCCTTCCTAAACAGACTTTCATGTCCCAGTCATTCGGCTCTATTCATCTAAATGTACTCGATCGAAATCCTGTCCCTTCCTCCCAGCTCAGGCGCCACTGCTTGCTTGGAACCTGTCCAGTCTCCAGTTGGAAAGAGCGTGTCTGCCCCTTACTTTCTGCAGCACTTTGTTTACTCATCCATTATTCACATATTCTATGTCCCTACAGTCCTTGTCGCAGAGCATTGCAAATATTTGCTGGGTTAGATTTGAACTAAAAATTACAGCACACATTCTTAATTGAAAACTTAATTAGCTCTACCTTGTTTCAAGACATACCTATTCCTACTAGGCATATTCCACATTGGAACAAAATCTATTTCAAAAGTCATGGAACAGACATCCTTAGACAAGAAGACAATACTAAACTGTCCAAGAAAAACCGAGTTCACTTTATAAATCAAGGTTCTTTGTTTACATTTAGCACAATGTCTTTGGTGCCTCTCTCCTTACCTAAACATTTCTCAATTATAAAGCATACCTCTGCCAGAAAGGCGTCTTCTCTCTCTTTTGTTGGAATTCTTTAATATCTGCTGTAACCTGCTACAGTAATCATATTAGGGGCCCTTCTGTACAAAAATGCTTCAGCTCTTCAACTATTACCCTGAGGATTCTGATCAACCTTTCCAATCATGATAATAGGAAACTGGCCAGCGTCACTTAAAATGTATAAGCCAAGTGTATTTTTTGTCTTCCTTCATTACATCTATAGCATACATGAAAGAGGTTTGTTGTTATTTTGAAATAAAATTATTTTCATCAGTTTAAAAGGGATGTTGGCCAGCGTGGTGGTACGCCTATAGTCCCAGCTACTCCAGAGGCTGAAGCGGAGTTGAACCCAGGAGTTCAAGACCAGCCTGGACAACATATTGAGACCCCGTCTCTAAACTTTAAAAAAAAAAGGTTCTTAAAAAAATAAGACACCGCTGATAGTAATCTGAATTCTGAATATGTATCAATTATCAATTATATTGTCTAGTTTTAAAAATCAGAAAGTATTATTCCTCTACCAAATTTTGTTGTTTACCATTCTTGAAATTGCTATTTTCTACTTTTGCCACACTCAGTTGCTCTTTTCACAGGAAGAGTTATAATATTTTAAAAGGCAAAAAGTTGTTTTTCCTTAGTCTCATGGATCCAGCCACAAACAGAAAGCCCAAGGTCATACAACCTGTCAGCCATCCGGAATACCAGTTTGTCTTTCATTTTTTTTAGGGTTGTATTCTGAATGGCTTCAGAAAAGAGAACAGGTCCACCTGGTGAAATTAAAACTCTAAGCAGGTAGCTTTTAAATGCAGTAATTTCTGATGCAGAATTCTAAATATAAACTAGGAACCTCTGGTCTGCAGTGCTTCTCAAATTGGTTCCTGGACTGCGTAGTATCACTAGGAACATGAAAAAAAATGTTTTTGGGCCAGGCACGGTGGTTTACGCCTTTAATCCCAGCAATTTGGGAGACCAAGGAAAGCGGATCAACTTGAAGTCAGGAGTTTGGGACCAGCCTGGCCAACATGGCAAAACCCCATCTCTATCAAAAATACAAAACTTAACAGGGTGTGGTGGTGCATGCCTGTAGTCCTACCTACTTGGGATGCTGAAGCAGGAGAATCACTTGAACCCAGGAGGTGGAAATTGCAGTGAGCAGAGATCACACCACTGCACTCCAGCCTGGGCAACAGAGAGACTGTGTCTCAAAAAAAAGTTTTTATCAGGCCCTATCCCAGACCTACTGAATCAGAAACTCTGGGAGTGGGGCCCTGCAATCTTTATTTTAACTCACCCTCTAGGAGAGTGAGTGCTAACTTTTAGAACCATTTGTCTACAGTAGTTACTGAGGACTGAAGAAATGAGGGTGTGCACGTATCCCAACTCCCAGAGATTGATAACGTGTCGAATCACTGTAGACATGAACCATCATTTACTGTTGGGAGAGTTGGGCTGGAAAAGGTATCTAAGACAAGGGACCCCAAAGAACCCCCAGCCAATAGTGCTCCATTGCTTTCCTAGGGGGTTGCCAAGGCCTGCACCAATCAGGTGGCAGAATTCCCAGTAAGGAGAGAAATGAGAGGCCACTTATTATTCACAAATACCTACTGAACTCTACAGAAGCTCTGAGTTAGATTCTAGGATTATAGTATAACAATCCCGGCCGGGCGCGGTGGCTCAAGCCTGTAATCCCAGCACTTTGGGAGGCCGAGACGGGCGGATCACGAGGTCAGGAGATCGAGACCATCCTGGCTAACACGGTGAAACCCTGTCTCTACTAAAAAATACAAAAAACTAGCCGGGCGAGGTGGCGGGCGCCTGTAGTCCCAGCTACTCGGGAGGCTGAGGCAGGAGAATGGCGGGAACCCGGGAGGCGGAGCTTGCAGTGAGCTGAGACCCGGCCACAGCACTCCAGCCTGGGTGACAGAGCAAGACTCTGTCTCAAAAAAAAAAAAAAAATAAAAAATAAAAAAAAATAAAAAATAAAAAAATAGCCGGGCGTGGTGGCGGGCGCCTATAGTGCCAGCAACGTGGACGGCTGAGGCAGGAGAATGGCGTGAACCTGGGAGGCGGAGCTTGCAGTGAGCTGAGATCCGGCCACTGCACTCCAGCCTGGGCGACAGAGCAAGACTCCGTCTCAAAAAAAAAAAAAAAAAAAAAAAAAAAAAAAAAAAAAACAATCCCTACTGCCATGGAGTTTACTGTAACCAAACAATTTCTTTTTATTCTATTAATTTTAGAATTCTGCTGCTCTAATCTTAAGACTTTCAGGAAATGAGGTGTTTTTATCTCCCCACCAAAAGATTAGTATTCCTAATTTTAAACTTTCCTAATACAAGATTTGCTCATTGCTTTTTGCTTACTATTTCTAGTTTCTCTTTTCCTACCCAAGCTGAAACTGCTAAAAATCAACATGACTATAGCTCAATTTCTTGTGACGGGAATAAGGGCTGGGAAAGAGACAGAAACCCAATTACTCCAAGCATATGGTCACTTCATGACACCCTACCCCAACCCCACTAGGAAACCAAAGAAGCAAGATGGCAATCAAAACCTCTTTAGTTCCACCCTTATAAAGAGACCCTAAATCCCAGCATGTACAGCTCCTGGCACAGAGGAGGTACTCAGCAAACATTTAACCTTGACAAGCAAAATGACCAGCTCAGATGATCGTGAAGACTTGCACTTACCTTTCTCAGACTTCTCTTTGTGAATTCATTTAGACAGTCAGTAATTACTGAGCCTCACTTGCACACCAAGCCATGTGCCAGATGCTGGGGACACCACAGTGAACAGGATTCCTTTCTGGTCTCGAGGGCCCATAGTTTAGTGGGAAAGATTGCCAGATCAACAGGCAATCATAATACAAAGTGCCACGTGCTAGATGCAATGGTACCCAAAGAGCTGCAACTAACTCAGGGTAAGCCACACTGTGGGGCACAGGATACAGACAAGGATGATGAGAAAAGCTAGAATTAGGGAAAGAGGGAGTTTGCACTGGGTCCACCTTTTCTTCAATCCTGTCCCTAGGATCCTTTCCACCTATACTCAACATATTCAAACAGTAACACCTTAGTCAGTGAATAATGATCTGTGGGTCTCAAGGAGGAAATACTGACTTCTCCATGATAGCAAGTGACGGTCCTGCAAGATTCTAGTGTGTGAATGAATAATGAAGGTGCTGCCTAGTATGGAGAGTTGTGTAAGATAAAGCAGCTAAGTCTTCATTATTTTTTAACCAAATGCCCTGGATTCTCCTTTTTCATTACAGAACAAGGAGCTTAATGATGATTCATAAAATGATGCAAGCAATTTTTCTATCCCAGGATGGGGAAATTGTTCACTATTTTTATTTTCACTTTATGTCAAATGAGCTGCTACATTAACTAGGAGGATTAATATTTTAAAATCTTGTGTGGACTTTTATAAATAATTTTTATTTTCATTTTATTTTAAATAGAGATGGGGTCTCACTGTGTTGCCCAGGCTGGTCTCAAACAATCCTCCCACCCTCAGCCTCCCAAAGTGCTGGGATTACAGGTGTGAGCCATCACACTGGCCTAAATAATGATTTTTAAAGTTTTGCCTTTTCCTTAATAAATTTCCTGTTTTCATAAACAAATGAAAATATGCAAAACACTTCAAGAACTTAATTGTTCCACGTATGGGCGTCTGGCATGAGTATGCCATTTCTGCCTCAATGAAAGTGTCTGCCTCTGAAGGGCGTGCAACCCCATTAACATGAACCCCCTTTGGACATTTAACATTTTAACCCAACACTGGGCAAAACTCACCGTTACCTCTGCAGGATTTAGAGAAAAAACCATCCCTCAGAAGTGTAATGTTTAAAAGTTCATTCCAAACGCTCACCTGGAACAGCGTGCTTGGCCCTTGCAGCCTGGCAGGACTCAGTGGAGCAACTGGACTAAGGCTGCTCCAGAAATGTATGCTGGAGAGCAGCGGACTCGGAGTCAGAAGCAATCCATTTGGTGTCTGGGAAATAAAGCAAACAGACTTCTTCATATAGGTTCACCTGACTCAGGCCGTGACCAACAGAGCAGCAGAGAGAGGTCAGGTAGGCTAGGCATGGACCAGGAAATGACTTTACCATCTCAACTGGCAACGTTATTTCTGTGGGGCTGTGAACAGTTTAATTTTAATTTTCTTTTCTTTTTGAGTCAGTCTCGCTCTGTTGCCCAGGCTGGAGTGCAATGGCGCGATCTTGGTTCACTATAACCTCCACTTCCTGGGTTTGAGCAACTCTCCTGCCTCAGCCTCCCAAGCAGCTGGGATGACAGGCATCCACCACCACACCGACTAATTTTTGTATTTTTAGTAGAGAAGAGGTTTCATTATGTTGGCCAGGCTGGTCTCGAACTCCAAATAATCCGCCCACCTCGACCTCCAAAAGTGCTGGGATTACAGGCATAAGCCACCAGGCCAGCTGGCTAATTTTCTTCAATGCTAATTTTATTAACACTTTCATAAAGGAAAAAGGTATTGACACGTTACCTTCCCTAAACATTCTGGTGGAAAATTCAAGTTTGTATCAAGTTTCATCCGAATGGTTTGTTCAACTTGTTTCCCTTCCCAGATTAAACAAGAAGAATTAGTATACAAACAAAATGGGATCCAATAAAGGGGCTTTAGTTCTTCTTATCTATACTTTGCTGTTTTTCTACAGTGGACATCTATTACTTGGGTTACAAACACACGGTTTTAAATGGTCTCCATATCCACAGCTGTTAAGGATTTGGGATTTGCTGTTAAAATACCCTGTAGTAGCCTCTTTAGAAGCTCTGAGCCGGGTTTTCCAGATTCCATCTGGATGTGGGGTCAATGAGAATTCATTGCTCTGGCAGTGGTTTGGGTGGGGGCAGGGAGGGCCCTTTCTTGTCAGATTGGGTGTAAAGCCAAAACCCTGGGTTTCCCAGGAGAGTTCCAAGGACTGCATTTGCTTGCACACATGCAGCAGGAGTCCTCGCCTGCAAGCCAGCTGGAGGGCAGAAGAAACACCCGCCCAGCTGCTAAGTCTGCATGGCTTTTATTCTCAGTGGAGACGAACTCCCCGGCCCAGGGTGGTTTTGTACCTTTGGAGACTAGAAGGAGTCCCTCAGTGGTTTTGTGATGTCAATAAGGTGCTTTGTGTCAGAAGAACCACAGCAAAGGCGCCAGCCTTTCAGATTGCACCATGCTGGATGCTAAAGTGTTATTTTTTCCTAGAATTGGCCTCCGTAGCGTCATTAATTACCAACAGCATTTGGCTTAAACCTAAATTGAAAGGTCTGCTCTGTTCAGCAGAATGGAGACAAACATCCAAAGTTCCTCAAACTGTGAAGCTGCTGAAATGTAAACACATTTATACCAAATTATTTGAGTCGTTGGTTCCATGGCATTTCCTACATACTCAATGACCTATGAGGTTACTAGAATAAATACATGTTTTGAATAAGCTTCCCATTTGTTCTAGTCCAAGGCAATTTCACAAGCATGCCAGGCCATCTGGCCTAACAGTTAAAACTTAACGGCTCAGCATGGCTCTCCCAGGGTTCCAATCTCAGAATCACTACTTCCCAACCAGGTAACCTCAGGCAAGCCACCTAACCTCTGTCTCAGTTTCCTCATCTGTAAAACGGGGAGAATAAAAATGCCCACGTTACAGGGTTGTTGGGAAGATTAAATAAGCTGATCTACTGCAAGCTCTTGTAAGATATGTGCCTGGTATACAGAAATGCTCAACAAGGGCCAGAGGCGGTTAGCTGGCTAGGTACGCTAGGTACTTCATACATGTTTTTGAACGAATAAATGGATTGGTAATTAACTGAAAGCATACATGACATACTTACTAAATGTCTTTCATCTATGTGAGGGAGAAATTCTCAACTGTACACAGAGAAGGACTTAATCCTCTGAAACAGACAAACTGAACTGAGTCAGCCTGGACTTGGAGGCTACTCTCAGTTGTGTTAGGCTCAAGGCCACAAGCTCAGGTGTTCTGAAAACTAATATCTGCATGTTACTCTGGAGCAAGGTTCCAACCACAGTATGTCACATTAACATGTAGTAACCAGTGTGTTCAAGGCCTCCTAGTTTATCCATCAATGAAGGCTCTCAAAGCTCTAAAGAGACAATCTTCTAAACCACAAAACACAGCTATCCTTCTCTCCTCCATGGCCATCATATACCCATCCTTTTTAATCCTCTGAGCAATGTACAAGGTCTAGAATTTCTATTTCTCTAGTCTAAAATGTATACCCATGTCTGGAGTTGAGATGTTTGCACATTTGTTTCTAAGGAATACATGATGTACTCAGACTACAGTAGCCTTCTGTTTCTCATCTTTAATATGTCTGAAATGTCTTCTATAATATATGCAAATAAACACTGTAAAATGACTTCATTCCTTCCTCTTCCTTCTATCCCTGAAGTTCTCCCTGAAAATCCTGTGACCTTAAAGAACCATGTGGTTTCTTTGTTAAGGAAAGTTCCTACAACGCGTGCCCTGGGTTATCTCCGGGACAGTGTGAGACTTCACAGCCTCTCTCCACACACTCCAAGAGTCAGGCAGAGTGGGCTGAGCCTGAGGGCCAAGGGCTAAGGAAGCCACAGCAAAAAGCGCTGTCTTCTTTCCTTCCCCAAAGACAGTCTCGTTTTAACGAGCATGGCAGATAGGGAGCTCCTAATCCCACAGATCCAGGAAAGAGTAAGACCCTCATCCCAAGATCCCCTTTTCATTTTCCCCACTCAGTTCAGCTTCCACTTCCACTTCCACTTCATAACATCTCCTAAAAAGGCTGCACATCTGAGCTCGCCAGGGTGAGCTGGCATCCAGGCATGCCCACCTGCGCACCTCTGCCCTGGCCCTCTACCTCCTCCTCTTGCCTTCCTCTGCCCATCAAAATGCCACCTCCTCAAAGGACACTTTCCTGATCTCCCCTCAACCACATGGGATTTCTTATTTCTGAATCTTTGTAACACTTTGTGACCATTTTTTTCTTAACATTTAACATGTTCTGCCTCATATTACGGTGATGGGCACATTTTTCTTATACCTCTTTCCGTAGCCTTTTGGATATCTGCTCATCTTTATTCCTCCTGTACTACTCAGCTCCTACATACTGATGAACTGGAGCCATCCGCAGCTCTAGCTGGGTCCCCCCTGGCTTATCGTTTGTTGGGCATCTCCACTTGGGTGCACCACCATACTCAAACTTCATGAAGCTCAGCACCTTCCCACATCAGTGTTTCTTAAGACTCTTCCCCTTCTGTCAACAGGACCACCGTGTATACACTGCCTCAACAAATACTGACCGAGAGTGCAAACTGTTTCAGGTGCCACAGATGAGGATCAAACAAGACATAATCCCTGCACGCAGAGCCCCATCTACCACCTGCATCCCAGTCCTCACCGTGCAAAATGCCTTTCAATAACTGCAAGCTCCGGACATAGCTTCTGGAGGCGTCTCACAACTGGGTCTCCTGTTTATCCCTCATTTCCATTCCTGCTGCATCCAAGCCCCTATCACCTTACAGATGGCATTCCACAACAGCCACCCAGGCCAGTCCACCTACCTCTGGTCTCCCCATCTATTCTGTACCCCATCACCAAATCAACCACCCCCAAACATGAGTTCACTCAACATTCAGTCACAGTTTCAGAAAGGATATGATGTCCTCCTTAGCCACAACAGAAGATTCCCCATAACCTGGTTTCATACACTTGCTAACTTCTGAGGACTAAGCTCTGATTTTTTATCTTGCCCAAATTCCTACGCAGGGGTGTAGGGAGTCATGCCCTACAAACCGTAAATTTTCATTTGACCCTATATATGGTGACTTACTTTTCAATCTGACTCTGGCATAATATTATGAGACAAGGAAAAAATATTTAACCCCAAAATACATTTCCTTGCCATACCTTGAAATTGCCTGGCAATTTCATGACGTCTCATGCCTCCCTAAAATATACAAAACCAAGCTGTACCCCGACCACCTGGAGCACATATTCTCAGGACCTCCTGAGGGCTGTGTCACAGGCCGTGGTCACTCATATTTGGCTCAGAATAAACCTCTTCAAATATTTTACAGAGTTTGACTCATTTCGTCGACGCTTTCCTCCCCGAACCCTCTTACTTGGTTTGATGTGTACTGAGCTTTCCTCATATGCATAGAGGACCAGCCATTCCAACCCACCAGTCCTTCAATGCTCCCTCGGAACTTCCCTGACCACCCAGCCCAGCCCACAGTTCCCTGGGCTACAAGCCCTCTCTACAAGTGACCTCATCCATTCCCATGGTTTCACCACCCCTTGCATGTTGATGACTCCCTAACCTCCTCTCCAGCTCCAAAACACTCTCCCTCTCCAGATGCAGCTAGACTTTTCCACCCGAATGTCCTGCAGGGTCCTCAAACTCAACATGGCCCCAACTGGACGTTTAGCCTTTTCCCAGGGAACTTACTCTTCCTCCCATGTTCCTCACACTCAATTCTGGCTCTCCCCGCTCCTCCCACCCAGTCAGTCACCAAGTCCTATTGACGGCGACCCCTCCCACCATACAGACTTAAATACTCATGGTCTTTTGCCTGGAATATTACAATAGCATCCTACTTGGATCCAGCCTTCCCCCTTCCCAATCTCGCCAACAGGGTGACTCCTAAAACAATTCAGACTGTCACTCATACCCCTTCAGTGCTTCCTACTGTTATACCTCCCCTAATCACAAAGCTATTTCACGTATCTATGCCTTGCCTCAAGCTGTTCCTCTGCCGACAATGCCTTCCTCTCCCTGTCTACCAGAAAAATTATCCTGCCACAGGCTGATCCTTCAACACCCTGAACCAGTGGTCTCATCCCCTCCAGGAAGCCCTCTGGACATTCTTCTTCCATCTCAGGCAAAGTTAATACCTTCCTCCTCAGGATTCCTTTTGCAACATGGTATTCCTTTTGTATAGCATCTGAGATACTAGATGAAGTGACTTAAGGTAAGTTATGAGCTCCTAACTATTAGAGACTATTTTATCCATGTTTGTAGCCCCAGCTCCCAACACAGCAGCTTACACATGATGGGTACTCAGTTCATGTGTGTTGAACTGAACTAAACGATCTTGCCTCTCAGCTCCCAAGGCGCTTCTCTGCGCTGCACGTTTGACTCTTGCCAAGGGCTATTGTGTGTGTGTGTGCATGTGTATGCCTTGTTGTCATGGCTAGGTCCTAAGGTCATAAAAACAAGCAACTATAGTTTTGGTTCCTTTCTAGGCTCTGTTATTGCTCAGTAATTATCTGTTGATTCTAATGAGATTTTTTTTTCACTTATACCTCTAGCAGCTGGTTATTTACGTATTTTATTTATTTTTGAGACAGAATCTCACTCTGTCGCCCAGGCTGGGGTGCAGTGGCACAATCTTGGCTCACTGTAACCTCTGCCTTCCAGATTCAAGCGATTCTCCTGCCTCAACCTCCTGAGTAGCTGAGATTACAGGCGTGCACCACCATACCCAGCTAATTTTCTTATTTTTAATAACGGAGTTTTGCCATGTTGGCCAGGCTGGTCTTGAACTCCTGACCTCAAGCTATCCACCCACCTTGGCCTCCCAAAGTATTGGGATTACAGGTGTGAGCCACCGCACCTAGCCTCTAGCAGTTAGTTTCCAATCCAAACAACTCGAAATTCCTTGGCCAGTCCTCCATAATTTCACACCACCCTAAATTATAACCCTATGCTATATATTGCCCCATATGCTGGACAGCAACCTGTAAACTCATGAGAACAGGAACGGTGTCTATCCTGCTAACCTCTGTATCTCCAGGTACCTAAGCGAATGCTTAGTTTTCAATGATTATCTCCCAAATGAATACACGATAAACATTTGTTACTGGACTGATTAAAGAAGATGCACAAGTATTTGCTGATCACTTGATGTGGTGATCTGAGATACCGGTAAGTCACTCGGGCTTTAAGAAAGTAAAGGACAGAGAAACAAGATATCTATTTAGCAGGTTGTGCCCATAAATATCTGTAATCCTAAACTCCCACAGATGCCAACAGAATCCATGACAATGCCACCTTGAGGTTAAAAAAAAAAGTCCTCAAATAAAAGGTGATTGAATCTCTGGAAACCCCTAAAGTTGTCTGAATGCAAGTGAAAACATGGTTTTAAGGTCTTTAAAAGGGGCATTAATCCCACTGACCCTATGGAAAAGCGGACAAAATGGAGACTCCCATGGGGGCCTAGGGTAGCTATAGAAAGGGGCAGGGGAGGAAGCAGGCCAGAACCAGGGACATTAGGAGGCAGAGTCATAAAGACTGGGGTGGCTGTGGCAGTTTCTTAAAATAAGACAATAATGAAGTTTGCCACATTGATTGACTCTTTATTTTTTTTGTGAGATGAAAGTTTCGCTCTTGTTGACCAGGCTGGAGTGCAGTGGTGTGATCTCGGCTCACCGCAACCTCCGCCTCCCGGGTTCAAGTGATTCTCCTGCCTCAGGCTCCCAAGTAGCTGGGATTACAGGCATCTGCCACCACACCCGGCTAATTTTTGCACTTTTAGTAGAGACGGGGTTTTGCCACGTTGGCCAGGCTGGTCTCGAACTCCGGAACTCAGGTGATCCACTCGCCTCAGCCTCCCAAAGTGCTGGGATTACAGGCATGAGCCAGCGCACCCGGCCCAATTGATTCTTCCTTTCATGAAAGATTTCTCTATGGCATGTGATGCTGTTTGATAGCATTTTACCCAGAGTAGAACTTCTTTCAAAACTGGAGTCAATCCTCTCAAACCCTGCCACTGCTTTATCAACTAAGTAACGTAATGTAATGTAAAGTTATGTAATATTCTCAGTCCTTTGTTGTCATTTCAACAATGTTCACAGCATCTTCACCAGGAGTAGATTCTATTTCAAGAAACCACTTTCGCCGGGCGCGGTGGCTCAAGCCTGTAATCCCAGCACTTTGGGAGGCCGAGACGGGCGGATCACGAGGTCAGGAGATCGAGACCATCCTGGATAACACAGTGAAACCCCGTCTCTACTAAAAATACAAAAAAACTAGCCGGGCGAGGTGGCGGGCACCTGTAGTCCCAGCTACTCGGGAGGCTGAGGCAGGAGAATGGCATAAACCTGGGAGACAGAGCTTGCAGTGAGCTGAGATCCGGCCACTGTACTCCAGCCTGGGTGACAGAGCGAGACTCCGTCTCAAAAAAAAAAAAAAAAAAAAAAAAAAAACCACTTTCTCTGCTCCCCTGTAAGAAGCAACTCCTCACCCAATCAAGTTTGATCAACAGATCGCAGCAATTTGGTCACATCTCTAGGCTCTACCTCTAATGCTAGTTCTCTTGCTATTTCTACCACATCTGCAGTTCCCTCTTCCACTGAAGTCTTGAACCCTTCAAAGTGATCCATGAGGGCTGGAATCAATTTCTTCCAAACTCCTGTTAATTTTGATATTTTGACCTCCTCCCACGAATCATGAGTATTCTTAATAGCATCTAGGGTGGTGACTCCCTTCCAGAAGGTTTTCAACTGACTTTGCCCAGATCCATCAGAGGAATCACCATCTATGGCAGCTGTAGCTTTATGAAATGTATTTATTAAGTAATACGACTTGAAAGTCAAAATACTCCTTGACTCCTGGGTTGTAGAACGGATGTTGTATTTGCAGGCATGAAAAACATTAATCTTCTTGTGTATCTCCATGAGAGCTCTTGGGTGACCAGATGCATTGTTAATGAGCAGTAATATTTTGAAAGGAATCTTTTTTCTGAGTAGTAGGTGTCAACAGTGGGTTTAAACTATTCCATAAACTGTATAAACGGATGTGCTGTCGTCCAGGCTTTGCTGTTCCATTTACAGAGCACAGGCAGAGTGTATTTAGTAGCACTGGCTTCAACTTAAAGTCACAAGCTGTACTAACAAGACTCAGCCTGTCCTTTGAAGCTCTGAAGCCAGGCATGGACTTCTCCAGCTATGAAAGTCCTAGATGGCATCTTCTTCCAATAGAAGGCCGTTTCACCTACAGCGAAGCTGTTTGATGTAGCCACCTTCATCAATGAGTGTAGCTAGATACTCTGGATAGCTTGCTGCAGCTTCTCCATCAGCACTTGCTGCTTCACCTTGCACTTTTATGTTATGGAGATGACTTCTTTCCTTAAACCTCATGAACCAACCTCTGCTAGCTTCACACTTTTCTTCTGCAGCTCCCTCGCCTCTCTCAGCATTCAAAGAATTGAAGAGAGTTAGGGCCTCGCTCTGGGTTAGCCTGAAAGGAATGTTGTGGCTGGTTTGATCTTCTATCCAGACCACTAATATTTTCTCCGTATCAACAATCAGGATGTTCCACTTTCTTATCATTCATGTTTTCACTGACGTAGCAATTTCATTTCCTTCAAGAACTCTTCCTTTACATTTACATATTTAACTGGCATAAGAGCCCTAGCTTTCGGCCTGTCTCAGTTTTGGACATGCCTTCGCCATCATCATTCTAGTTCTGGATTTAAAATGAGAGACGAGCAGCTCTTGCTTTCTCTTAAATACTTTATAGGCCACTATAGGGTTATCAATTGGCCTAATTTCAAAATTGTTGTGTTTCAGGGAATAGGGAGACCCGAGGAGAAGGAGACACAGGAGAGCAGTTGGGACACACACAACACTGATCAAGTCTGCTGTCTTATCCGGGTGTGGTTCATGGTGCCCCAAAACAATTACAATAGTAGTATCATAGCTCACTGATCTCAGAGCACTAGAACAGACATAATAGTAAGGAAAAAGTTGGAAATGTTGTGAGAATTACCAAAATGTGACATTGAAACATGGAGTGAGCATGCGCTGTTGGAAGAATAGCCTGGCGCTGATAAGACTTGCTCGGCGCCGGGTTACCACAAACCTTCGATTTGTAAAAACACCAATTATCTGTGAAACGCAATAAAGCAAAGTACAGTAAAATGAGGTATGCCTGTATGAGGTGTAGTAAGGTCCCCGAGGGAATGGTAACCACGTGACACAGGCCACGCCAAGGCTCCCTTACTTCTCCCCTTCTTCCCGCCATGTTTCTAGCTGGAAATAACCAACCTTGGGAATTGTACTTTCGGGGTATCGAGTTATTACAGCACACACAGCTTTCATCTCTTCCAAAGCCCACCGCTCAGCAAAGCTTACATACCACAGATTACCAAATGTTTATGTGCACACAGCATCACACTGCACACAGCACACCCCCAACACACACACAGAGAAAAGGAGAGTTTCTGGGACAGAGTGCTCAGGTAGGAGGAAAACCACTGAAGCCTTGCCACTGCCTGTGGAACACCCTGAACCCCACAGTTGTCCTTCACTCCCGAGGCCGAAAGGAATTCTGCAGAACGCCTGGCTGTTGACAGTCATGCTGTTTCTGGCTGTCACTTGGAAGGTGAACTACTGGGCTGGTGCTGGTGGGTGAGTTTCTGGAGCACCCCCTGAAGCAGCTCCCAGGAGAGGGAATCTGAGAATCCAAATCTGATACTGACACATACCCTAAACCTAAACCACCCCCAGCTTCAAGACATCCTATCTGATCTCAGGGAGACCACCTGGGTGAAACCCGCTGCAAGAACTCAGCTCTGAATAAGTACCACACCCCTAACTCCCGCCCAGGCCCCTCTGGTGTCTCCCTCATTGCCCCTTCTCTCCCTCCCTGTTGGCTACCCATGGTCATGCCAGGAGCAGAGCCCACACTCTGGGACCTGAGGGAGGCTCAAGGTGGGGACTGAGTCCCGAGGCTCTGCCATCTCCCAGTGTAGCTGGTGACCCCCTTAGTTCTGTGCAGTTTAGAGGACTGCCTGGTGCCCCTCCCACTCCTTTGACCTGAAGGTCCTCTCTGAGCCAGGTCCCTTTACTTCTACTCTCCTGCCCTGGGTCCAGACCCTGTCCCTTGCCTCCCTCCCCTTAGGATTATTTCTGGGCTTCCTAGCACTAAACCATCAGGGCCCCACCCTCACAGCTTGGCTGAGGACCAGGCACCCTCACTGCCTCAGGCACAGGTCCTCTCGTAAAGATCCTGGCTTTCCTATGCCTTCCCACCTGGTTTCAGGCCACGCTGGTGACTCCTGGCTCCTGGCCGTGCCCTTTGCATCCATTCATTGGGCATCCACCCTTGATCCTTCTCTCACGCCCTCAGCCCCACCAATGGGAGCCATCCCTCCATCCACATTATCCACAGGGCTTGCTGAGCTGACTTCCTCTGAGACAGTGCTGGCATCTGCCTCACTCTGTTCTGAGAAGGTGATCCAGGCTCCCAGGGAACACAGACACCTAAATCAGAGCTGGCCCTGGCGTGGCTTCAGACCCTTCTCACCCTGACAGTTGTAAACACACAGGAGGCCGGGGGAGGAGATGCTCAGATCGTCGACCCCTGGCCCTGCCTCTCAAGTTACTCCCCTGAGCTACCTCAAGAGCTGCTGTTTCTGAGCCATTGGCTCAGCAGCCCTTGGTCACTCGACAGCCTTGCTTAATTGGAAGATGCCTGATTTAAGAGCACGTTTGCTCACTCTGACCTATTTCCTGATCCGCTGGCCCTCCCCTCTGCGGTGGTGCGTGTCACCACCAGCTCACAGCTTGAGCTGTCATGAAATCCCTGGGCAGAATGCAGTCCAGCGAAAGCATGGAGAGGAAAGTGGCCCAGAGCTGCTTTCAGGTGCTCCAGGGACGGCTGTATCACTGCCTTCTCACAGCGGGAATGCATTTCATTTGAGAGCATGGATTCTGGAGGCAGACACTGGATCCAAAGCCACCTCTACCACCTATGAGCTGAGCGACCCTGGACGAACTAGTTTACCTCTGTGCCTTGTTTACCTCAGCTGGGAAACAGGATGCTAATAGCAGCACAGGTTGAGCATCCCAAATCCAAAAATCCCCAGATCCCAAATCCTCCAGAATCTGAAACTTTCTGAGTCCTGACATGACACTCCAAGGAAATGCTCATTGCAGCATTTTGGATTTCAGATTTTCAGATGTGGGATACTCAACTGGCAAGTATCATGCAAATATTCCAAATCCGAAAAGATCTGAACTCTGAAACGCTTCTGGTCACAAGCATTTTGGAAACAGGATGCTCAACCTGTATCCACATGGACAGGGCTGCTATTGAAAAACAAGGCAATGCATGTAAAGTGTCTGGAGCAGTGCCTGGCACACGTGGGGAGCCCATCATATGCTGCCGTGGCTGCTGCTGATGACAACAGGGACAACTATGATGACATGACAGAGGCAGGGGACGGGTGCAGCTCCGCGGTTAACAATGCTACCGGGTGTCACCATCTCACAAAGCCTGGCCACGATCCCATTTTCCACATGTGGAACCTGGCCCAGAGAGCAACCGCCCACAGTCCCACTCCTAGGAAGCAGGGTAGCCAGGAACTGAATCCAGGTCTGTGAGCCTAAAACAAATACTCTTTTAACCTCTGCCACTAAAATTGCATCCAGTTTTCAAGGGGAAGGAGAAATATGGTTTCCCAGCACCTACTACGCCTTTGCGCTGCAATTGTCAGCTGGACAAGAAAGAGCATCTGAATATTTGATTTAAAGGAAAAGGGGGCTTTCTCCTTGGGACTAATAACAATGAAGGCTTTTTTGGCTCTGCAAGCTTGCTTTCCTCTCCCCAGTGCTGTGGCCTGGGGCTTTCTCAGAGTAGTGCTGCTTTCAGCGAAGCAGCTGTTTGGTGCAGCCCCTTTGTTTCTTATTACCTATGCTATGACCACAGCCCCACATGGACAGATGCGATGGCGGTATCAGTTGACATCTATTTTCTTGTTAACAGAACACAAGTGGCTCCTTATTAAATGCCCCCAGAGAAGATTCTGCCATAAAAATTTCATAAAGCCCAAGCTCCTCCTGAAACGTAAACTGGCCCGCTCAACTTTCCCTAGGAAATCGCTGGTGAGATCTGCTTTGTCGGCCAGTGTGCGTGTTCCACCTATGGTCACTTTAGGCCCCTAAAAGCAAGAAACCAATCAAGCATCCCACTAGAGTCGACAAACCAAACGCTGTCTTGTGTGCATCCCTTGGTCTGAGGATGGAAAAGCAGGTTCCCTTCATATTTACACAGTGACCTTGGTACAAGTCATAGGATTACGTTTTGAGGGACAGAAGGAAGTCTCTTTAGCTGCTCTTCCTTTTTTGCTAAGCCACTGAGGCTGGCTGTGGCCGGGATGACAGGAATGACTCTTACCTGTGCGGTGAAGAAGGCTGGGGTGAGGGATCCCGAGGGGAGGGCTGGGCTGTTGAGGGCGATGGAGCCAATGTCGGTGCCGGAGAGCACCAGCGGGGGCGCTGAGATTTCCAAGCCTTTGGGTTTTTTGGCCTTTGGGGGAAGAGATGGAGACTTGGTCTTGGAGCCCGATGACAGGTTCAAGGGCTCCAGGGAATCGGAGTCATGGCAGGCGGCCTCCAGGAAGAGGCTTCTGTGTTCAGAAGGGAGGGGTGAGTTGGGGGACAGGGACGGGGACCGAGATGAGAAGGGTGAGGCGGATGAAATACTGGCAGCGTTTGGCAACATTAAAGAGGAGATCTTGGCCGAGACGGATGAGGCCAGGAAGGCGGACGCCGCCGCAGCCTCTGACGTGGAAGGCAGGGACACCACCGGCCTGGTGACGTGTTTGTCGGTTTTATTGGTCACAAACCTGATCACAGTCCTGACTTCTTCCACGGGGGGGCTGTCTTCGGGCGGCTCCTCCAGCTTCTCCGTCTTGATGGCCTTAAAGGCGTCTGGTGGGTTCTGCAGGGAATTAATGGTGAAGGACGAGTACAGGCCTGAGTGGATGTATTCGTTGCGGCTCGTGCTTTTGAGGGCGGCCAGGCCATGTTTGTGGGGCTCACGGCCCTCGGGAGACGCCTTGCAGTCGCTGTCCTGCAGCAGAAGGCTCTCCCGGCTGATCTCCACCGCGTGAGGATCCATCTTCAGGATCTCCGGGAAAGAGACAAACTTGTACACAAACTTCTGCCCGATCACCTTCTTGATGATGTTCTGCAAATACAAAAGTAGACACTGAAAATCTGAGCGCACCCAAGAAACCATGTAAGAGCTCATGATAATGGTAAATGTCACTGGCAGAAGCACCAAAATGTTCCTGATTTACATTCTTGGCTAAGGAGAAGTGGAAGGAGGAATAAAGTTGGAAGTAGAATTAGAGGTGCATTCCAGTTCTGCCATTACTAGGGTTGTGATCCTTGGCAAATTAAGTGCCCCTTTGAGTTTCCTCGTCTGTAAAGTAAGGAAGATGATGACGATGATGATGATGATGATGATGATGATGATTTCTTAGACAGGATCTCATTCTGTCACCCAGGCTCGAGTACAGTGGCACGAACATGGCTCACTGCAGCCTCGACCTCCTAGACTCAAGCGATCCTCCCGCCTCCACCTCCTGAGTGGCTGAGACTACAGGTGCATGCCACTATGCCCCACTAATTTTTATATTTTTATTTTTTGTAGAGACAGCATCTCACTTTGTTGCTCAGGGTGGTCTCAAACTCCTGGACTCAAGCAATCCCCCAACCTTGGCCGAGTGAGGATTATTCTATGTAATAACATAGTAACAGTTGCCATTTATGAAGCCCTTATTATGTGGATGGGATTTTTCATACCTTATCTCATACAATCTGAACAGCAATCCTAAAAGGAAGGTGCTGTGATTCCTATTTTAAAAATTAGGAAAATAAGCTTAGAGTGCTTCCGTAACTCACACAGCCACCTGGTAGGAAGTGAAGTGGTAGAGGCAGCATGTCCTTAACCATAACACAGTATTGTCCTACCTACCTCTGGGAGTCAGAAGAATTCAATGAAATAATAATGAGAAAGCATTCTGTAAGCTGGAAAGCATTATAAAATCCAAGTTATCATCATCAAACACTACAAGGTTTTCTTAACTCACTTGGCCATTTTTTTGCTTTTTATTTTTTTGCCAAGAAAGCTACTGGAGGAGGCCGGGTGTGGTGACTCATGCCTGAAATCCCAGCACTTTGGGAGGCCAAGGCAGGCAGATCACCTGAGGTCAGGAGTTCGAGACCAGCCTGACCAACATGGAGAAACACTGTCTCTACTAAAAATACAAAAATTAGCCAGGCGTGGTGACGCATGCCTGTAATCCCAGCTACTTGGGAAGGCTGAGGCAGGAGAATCACTTGAACATGGGAGGCGGAGGTTGCAGTGAGCCGAGATTGTGCCCGTGTACTCCAACTTGGGCAACAAGAGTGAAACTCTGTCTCAACAAAGAAAGAAAGAAAGAAAGAGAGAAAGAGAGAGAGAGAGAAGAAAGAGGAAGGAAGGAAGGAAGGAAGGAAGGAAGGAAGGAAGGAAGGAAGGAAGCCAGCCACTGGAAGAAAAACGAATTGTCTACTTTGGATATCTGTGACATTCATAGACAATTATTTTTAGTTGCTAGCGTCTACTTCTGGTTCTTCAGTTTATGGTTCCAGCCCTCAAACATTAGGATATAAATGAAAAGCAATAATCATTGCAAAAGTTTTTGCAGCCCTTTGGGAGAAGGGACTTTATATTAAAGGCTGTGCTGTTCTTGAGGTTTATTAAATGGATACCTTAATTCCCTGCCGAACCCACTGGGTTCTATATTTACCTACCAAATGCTTGCTGTGTGCCTTGCCCTATGGATGAATCTTGGGGTCTGAGGAGCTGAGAGAGACAAAGATGGTCTCTCTCAAGCACAAAAACCCAGCACCATCCTATGGGAAAAGGACTCTGTTTCCTTAGAAACTCTTCCATCTAAAACCCGGGTATGAGTAAGGAAAGATCATTTCGAGGAGAAGAGCTTTAGAAGCAGCTCTGATTGAGTGCCTGTCTTCTGTACCAGGGGTTGTATGTCAGCCACCTCATTAGATCCCCACATTAGCCCTGATGGAGGTGGAGGGTGTCATCCTTCTGAAACAAACAAGATCCCAGAGATGGGGAGTCATTTGCCCAAGAACCACCAAGATGGACAGATTCTAAAGCCTAAGCTTTTTCACATTCCCACACAAATTTAGGGGGAGAGAATCAACCCCCGACAGACATGAAATTCAATGAATGTTGATGTCCCTTTTGAAATCATAGTGTGGTTCTAAATACACGTGTTTGCCTGCCATCCTTTACATCATGACATTCTGATTTGCCTTTTTCCCCCTTAAATGATGGAAGCAAAGGGCACATTTAAGGGCCCCATTCAGCACAGGAGATCCCGTGCACGGAGTCGTGGAGAGACCTCACTGAGCACCGGCATGCAGGCCGATGCCGTGGGCACCTCAGAGTCAAGGCCATACAACAGTTCCAGTGGCCGCGGCCACCCTGGCTGCATCCTGGAGCTCCCACCTGCAACTTAACCCGCAGAGTCCCACTGACGCCAGCGACCTCACACTCACTGCTCCTCGAAGCTGAACAGCCCTTAAAAACCTTCAGAGAAATTTGGGGAACTCAGATGTTTTCCACCTGGGCTTTGTTAGCAGCATCTCTGCCAAGTGCCCTGGGTCAGAACATGCCTGGGAAAATCAGCTCCCAGCAGGAAATAAATTAAATAAGGGTGTCATTGGACCCACCTGACCCAGGGTCAGTTCCCATTGAAAAGAAAGTGTGCTGACCTCTGGTGTGTTAATGCTTCCTTTGCTAAAATTCTAAGGTATTTTTAGTTTTAGCTCATCATATTTTCCTCTCTGGGGAAAAAACTTTCATTTTTTTCCCTCAGCGAGTTTGAACACTCATCTAAACTGAGTGAAGTTTTTACAGCCTAAATAATTACACAAAAGAAGAGACAAACTTCTATAAATGTTTTATTTAGAGCCAAAATAAAAACACAGAAGAAAAATGATCTGAATCAGTTATTCTAACAAGTCTTAAAAACTAATTCTTTTTTTCCAAAAAAAAAAAAAAAAAAACACTTCTAACTTTCTTGTAGGTTTGGAACATGATGTCTAAGTTGGGATTACATTCATGAGCACCTCAAGAAATAACCAAGGGCTGTAATAAAAATGACAAAAAATGTCAAAATTTTTGACATTTGCTCAAAAAATGGTTGGGAACGGAAAGGCAACCTCAGACAGATCACACGGCCTTGCTGTGTTAAAAAGAACGTGAAGAACCACCCTCCTGTCGACCAACCAGCAAAAGGATAAATGAAATGTGGGGTGTCCTCACAATGGAATATTATCGAGCTGCACTAAAGAATGAAGCTCTGCTCCAAGGCCTAGAACTCATTACTTGAGGAATAATGAATACTAGACTATGGAATAGTAAGGAACAAACATAACATAATGGGCCTCAATTTCATTAAATAGAATCACAGAATTTTTTTTTCCTTCTTCTTCAGACAGAGTCTTGCTCAGTCGCCCAGGCTGGAGTGCAGTGGCGCGATCTCGGCTCACTACAACCTCTGCCTCCTGGGTTCAAGCGATTCTTCTACCCCAGCCTCCCGAGTAGCTGGGATTACAGGCACCCACCATCACACCCAGCTCTTTTTTTTTTGAGAGGGAGTCTCGCTCTGTCGCTCAGGCTGGAGTGCAGTGGCGCAGTTCACTGCAAGCTCTGCCTCCCTGATTCACGCCATTCTCCTGCCTCAGCCTCCCAAGTCGGTGGGACTACAGGTGTCCGCCACTATGCCTGGCTAATTTTTTTTTTCTTTTTTGTATTTTTAGCAAAGACGGGGTTTCACTGTGTTAATCAGGATGGTCTCGATCTCCTGACCTCATGATCTGGCTGCCTCGGCCTCCCAAAGTGCTGGGATTACAGGCGTGAGCCACCGCACCCTGCCTAATTTTTGTATTTTTGTAGAGACGGGGTTTCACCATGTTGGCCAGGCTGGTCTTGAACTCCTGACCTCAGGTGATCTGGCTGCCTGAGCCTCCCAAAGTGCTGGGATTACAGGCATGAGCCATAGAATAGAATACTGTATTCTATGATTCACTGCAAAGTGAAAGCAGCCAGATATTACATGATAAAGGTCATATATGATTCTATTTATATGAAATGTCCAGAATCATGAAATCTATACAAAAAAACAGAGAGTAGAGTATGGTTACCTAGGGCTGAGAGGGATGGAAGGAAGGAGGTAATGGAAATGTTCTAAGTGGGTCATGGTGATGGGTGCAGAGGTCTCTACTCAGAGCCACTGAACTATACACGGTAAATGGGTGAACTGTGTGGTATGTGAATTATAGCTGGTTGTTAAAGAAAAGAACATATAGAATCTTAAGTATTTTACATGTTTAAGTGGAAGGCAGTGGGAACTTTCTATTGCTAGAAGTGACTGTCATAATATGCTAACCCCTAGTCGAAATACAAAAAGGGAGATGCTGGGAAGGGCCCTTCGGTAGCTGCTGCCTCTGCGGGGGAAGCAGAGAGGACAGACACCACGAGTTTTCTGGGGAAAGGTTACGCAGTGATGGGGATGGAGACAATTTACTAGCTGGCCAAAAGGAGGAAGTGACAGCCATTGGAAAGAACCGAGGCAGGTCATGCTTCTCTAGAGACCAATGGGAAAGACGGATTCGATCTGGCTACCTGGAAACCTACCAGGTTGAAGGCTGAGAGTGGAACTGGGAGGGAAGAGGGCAGGGTCGGGTACAGTAAGTGGGTCAGAGCAGTGCAGCCCAGTGACTCAGCACCACGGACATCTGCTAGACGAAGGGAGCTGGTAAGGAAAGCCCCCTACGGCGGTGCCCGCAACTGGAGGATTAGAAAGAAGCTGGCCTTAGAGGACTTGTGTCCCTGACAGCCCCTTCTTCCTTATCTTCCAGGGCTGCCCCCAGGAGCAGCGCCATGTATATTTGAAGATCTCTCTGTGGCTTCCTGAGGGAAGCTTCCTTCCAAGACAGTTTGCTGAGAAGACTCAGTGTCAGGAATAATACAAGCTAGTATTTCCTGAGCACGTATTATTTGTCAGGCTATCGTCTAAGAACCTGACAACCATCAACTCACTCAATCCTCTCATTGCGAGACCTCATTGCGAGACTCAATCCTCTCACTGCGAGACCTCATTGTGAGACTCAATCCTCTCATTGCGAGACCGGAATGATTATTATCCCCATTTTGGAGATGAGCAAGCTGAGGCTTAGGAAGTACAAATTATACACTGTTGGAAGCTTGTACCTGGAGAGAACAGATGGCACCCAGGCAATCTGACTCCTGAGCTCTTGGCTCCTATGAAGGGTGACACAAGATTCAGGCCAATTTAGGCAGCCCGGGACACCAGCACACTTGGGGAAGGGCTCTTATTGTGGTAAGTGATGAGGATATTTAGAAAAAGTCTGGTTTCCACCCCCTTCAATCCCAGACTCACAAGTATTTGTTGCTCACAGTTGCCTGGTAACCTGAGTGATGCCGGTCTGTGTCGGGTGGAGCTGAGTGCGTCTCCGGGGTGGTTATAGAGTGTTACACACATCTGCTTCCCTCTTACACGGGTGGGACCAGCCTCTTTGTACTTTCCCTTTAAATATGTATTTGCAAAAGGGCTGCCTCTTCGCCCAGCAGGCATTCCATGTGAGGTTACGGGCAGCAAGGATGGGACCAATTTTAGTGAGAGGAAAAAGCAACATCCCCTTAAAACAGACCCCAGTGGCAGTTCCAGGCAAAAGAGGAGGACCGGACACCAAAATTAATCCCACTGTCACCCCGTCCAAGTTGCCATATTGAGAATGCAGTAGCCGAAAGGGCAAGTCATCCATTTGGGACAGGATTCTGGGCAGACCTGGGCAAAAGAACCCTTCTCAACTTACCAGCCACCTCTGTGGACCAAGGCATCCCATGAGAGGGGCCCATGACAAGATACCTCAATTATGTCACTTTAACTGCATAGAAAATGCCAAAAGAGCAGGTCATATTTCCATTTCCATTTCAGGGCTGTTACCCTGACAGGTTACAGGCATACCTATAAGAACAGGTATGGCTGTCCACAGTGTGTTTAAATATGTACACACACACACACACACACATACACACTCCACTCTGCCCTTTGAATAGGAAGGAGTCTGTGTAAATAATCCCAAATAGTAGATAGATGAGAAATATTTCGGTCAGTTTTGTAATTTACAAAAAGCATATGCAGTGCTAAGTAATGAAAAGATGCATATGGGATTAGATTTACCTTCTTAATGATGATGTGATTAGGATTATGTTTAAGTAAGTTAACTAAATGTTTGCTGAATGAACTACCAACTACAAGGAGAACTGACCCAGGCATAAAGCCGCAGGCATGAAAGACACAATTTTCCACGGCTAATTCCCAGGCTGGTTAAAGCTCCCTGTGGGTGTATCCCTTACATATACCTGCCCGTGCTTCTTTGCTGGCATTTTTAAACCGAACACTCCCAGGCAGATACTAGAAGTCACGTGCAGACTCCACACACCACATACAACCTCACACCTCCCATGAGAGCTTAATGAGCCATAATTTCACCCATCCATTTACGTGGCAAATATTTGCTGCATGTGTCTGTCCACCCACCCTGGTCCGGCACCCCAATTTTGATCTAAGGTTATGCATCTGGAGTTCACGTGCTTAGTCTTGTTATCTGATCTTCCATTTTCCTCCCTGCGAGGAGCCAGGCCCGTGGCGAGTTCCTCATTGCTGTGGTCTGGCCCCTGGATCCTCTGCCATTCCAGGGCACCCTGGAAACACAGGGCTCCTGCCCTCTGATTCTGCAACTCTCCTACCTCGCTCTCAAAACTGAGAACCATCAGCAGCTCACTAAGCCAGCAGGATTGCTTGTGCTGAAGACTTTTCCTAACAAACAGGCCTTTCTTAACCCCTGCACTGGGTAAGGGGGACAGAGCAGGGGACATTTCCAGTAAACACCCACTTGACCCTATCACAAGGGCTGCTGCAGGGATTAAAAGGAGGGGCTCCAGAGTCACTGCCTGAGTTCAATGACTCAGTTCTCATCTACAAAATGGGGACTGATCCATCTGCCTCATGGGACTGAATGAGCCATCCACATACAGCTTCTATCAGAACGGCCGATGCATCCACGCATGAGAAGCCCTATAACATATACTAGCTATCAGTATTAGCATTTTTATACTTCCGTTTAAGCAAAAACAGAACAAAACATAAATATCACCCTGTGTCAGCCCTAATGACAATTTAATAGATAAAATTTACCCTCATAGAAGGCTGTGCATATTCTGCTAGCTTTGTCCAAAGTTCTGGGTAACTTGATCAGTCGCACAGCAGGCAGAATTACATCTGGTTTACGATCTCAACTGAGCAGGGAAACATGATGTTTTTATTTAGTTGGGTTCAGACAAGAAATAGATACAAGGCTTATATTATATTGTGCCTAGCACAGCCAGCACTTGACATCCACTGTGACGAAAACCTTACACAATCCAATTAATTTGGGGGTTGGGGGGAGGTTATAGGAGGGGGACGCTGGGAGCCACAGATGTGAATAACTGCTGGATCCAAGTGCTCTGCTTAGATGCGGGCCGCAGCCTACAGGCAAGACGCCACACGTCAGGCCCTGAAAGGTGGTGCAGACACTAACCAGGCACCCAGCTCATCTCAATTGCTCCCCGCGGCTTTTCAGAGCAGAAATCATGCTGCCCAGACTGGGAGGGAGAAGTGCAGCCTTGCAGTGTCTGCTTGGGCTCAGGCCTCTGCTCAGGGTTCCTGGGAGAGGCCAACGGGAAGCTGCTGGCCCTGAGCACCTGTCAGCAAGACCCGAGGAAGGAACCAGTTCAGGTGCTGAGCAGACACACAAGACAATGCATTTATTTGGGGCACACTCATCTTATTTTGGTAGATACCCTACGTGAAAGGAACCAGAGCAGACAAAGGACAAGGAAAGAAGCCAGCACTTATGAGGGCCAGCCGCATGCTGAGCACACACAGCTGCCTTGCAGGATGGGCCCTGTTACCCCATTGCAGAGATGGTGAAGCCAAGGTCCCCCTGGACAGTGAGGTTAGATCCAACTGTCCACCACCTGGGGGTAGGTTAAATATTGGGAGAGCCATACAACGGAATACCAGGTAGCTATTTCAGGGACACGACATTGCTAACACTTCCCCATACCTTTAAATATACATTAGGAAAAAAAAAAAAAACCCAGTATGAATAATTCCATTATTTTAATAATTTTCTATTGCACATATATTTATGTTTTCTACTGTATATATGCGTATATGTGTAAATAAAAGGAGATAGAAAAATTCATCTTGAGAGATGTATACTAAAATTTCACAGTGATTTTTCATGTTTCTTTTTGCTTATGTGTATTTTCACATTAAAAAATGTATACTTGATATGTATTACTTGTTAAATTAAGACTTTTTAAGAGAAAGAAACAGGAACTAAAAAGCTGACTAGCCCAAGGTCACACAGCTTGTAACTGGTGGAGCCTAAGTTTGAACCCAATTGTACCTAGTGCCAAGACCTAAGCCGCTTCTGTTCCACCACCACACCCTCTTCCAGAGCAGCTGCATGTGGAAGCAGAGGCTGCTGCTACAGTAAATCCATCAGGGCCTAGGGGTCTCTGCATTCCAGAGTAATAGTGGGGTTAACTGCAGAGTGCCTGGGAAAACCAGCTCTGTGCTGAGAAAGCATGGGCCTTGCTTAAGAACAGTTATTTCTAGCTCTTCGGGCGGAAGAGACCGATCTTCCGTAAGGTCTGTTCATTACCTAGAAATAGAACTGCCTCTGCCAATCCACAGGGTAGAGAAGGTGTCTGCTTTGAAGGGCCACCCCAACATGAGGCACAAGGGCCCCGGCAGTCCCAGTGCAGCAGACTGGACATGAGCAGCCAGCCTCCAAGTGGCATGCCATCCAAGGGATGAGGGTGACAGGAAAACAACAGGAAACTCACGTCCACCATATACAGCCCGGTGATGGCACCCACTGCCAAGCTCCCCCGGCTGTCCCCAGGCCTGTGCCCAGCAGTAGCTCACACGAGGGCACAGTCCAGGAGCCTTAACACGTCAGATGTTATATGGAACCAATGCTGGGGTAAACAGATCTGGGTTTGAATTCCAGCCTCTCTGTTTACTATGACCTTGGGAAAGTTACTGAATATCTACACAGGGCTCAGTTTGCTCACCCCTAAAATGGGAATAAAAATACCCCATAGGCTAATTTTTTCTAAAGACTCAATGTAGTCAGTGCCTCACTCACACAAATCCTTAAAACATGACCCCTCACCCAGTGAATCTTGCTTAGCGTGCAATAATCTAATTGTACATACTGCTCATTATATCACACTTTTCATTTTATTCTGCCTTCTAGAAAATTGCTTGGGTGGGCACCTCACTTTACAGTTTACAGAAGGCTCACACACAATCTCATGTTAGCCTCACAACGCTTTGATATCCACTTCAGAGACTGAGACCCGAGGCTCCCAGCTGAGTTGACACCAACCACAAGTAGCAGAGGAGTGTCTCCAGGCCGCGGCTTCCTGGCCAACACATATTCTTCAACTCCTGTTTTTGGGTTCCCATCCAGACCACAGTCTGACTCACTCTTTCCTGAAATGAAACCCGAAGTGTCCTTTCTCCAAAGTTAGAACAAGTAGTCACTGTATCTCTCCGACAAGCAGACATTCTTTCAGCAAACATTGTTTTTGTTTTTGAGAGATGGGGTCTTGCTGGCACTGCCCAGGCTGGAGTGCAGTGGCTATTCACAGGCACGACGGCTACACACTGCAGCCGGGAGCTCCCGGGCTCCAGCAGTCCTCCAGCCTCAGCCTCCCAAGTAGCTGGGACTATAGGTTCAAGCCACCACACCCGGCTTTCAATGAACACTGAATACATACTCTCCTATGGGTGGCCCTGTGCCAGGCTCTGAGGAAGGAGAAGGAGGGAAGCTGGCTTCTGTCCTTGAAGTGCCCCACGGTGGCCTGGATGGGGTGTGACATCCCCTGCCTCTGCTCTGTCTCTGCCTCTGACAGAGGGGACAGTGAGCAGTCAGCTGACCACAAGAGACTCTGCTACAAATGTCTGGGGGGGGCGGGCTCACCTCACCGCCACCCCCACCAAAGAGCATCTTATGATCTTGAACTCACGGGTTCAAGTGATCCTCTCAACTCAGCCTCCCAAAGTACAAGGATGACAAGCGTTGAGCCGCCACACCCAGCTATTAAAGACTATCTTACGGAAGGGCTCCACTGATCCATCTACCTAAGCTGCTTCTCACTAGGGCACTCTTCCCCGCACCACTCACCGCTGCAGTGAGTTTAATGGCCCTGCCACGTTCATGTCCACCCAGGACCTTAGAATGTGATCTTGTTTGGAAACAGGGTCCTTACAGATACAATTGGTTAAAAATGTCGACATGAAATCATCCTGGATAGAGTAGGCACTGAAGTCAATGGCTTGTGTCCTCATGAAGACACAGAAAGACACACACAGGGAAGAAGGCCATGCGACGCGAAGGCAGAGACTGGAGTGAGGCAGCTCCAAGCCAAGGAACAACAGGGTGGCTGGAGCCCACGAGAAGCCGGAAGAGGAAGCGGGGATTCTTCCCTAGAGGAGCGGGGCCCTGCAGACACCTGGATTTCACACTTCTGGCTTCCAAAACCTTCGGAGAATACATTTCTATTGTTTTGAGCCATCAAGTTTGGGGTCATTTGTTAAGGCAGCCCTGGGAAACTAATACACCCCTTTCTTAAAATCGTCTCTGTTCGGCGAGGCAGGGGAGGCACACGCTGGGGCCGCCCCTGGGGTACAAGCGGCGCTTCCCGCTGTGATGGTACAGGCACCAGGTTAGGTGGAGCCTGGGCTGTCCCTTGTGCAAGGCTGAACTTTGGAGCGTGTGCACACACACACACGTACACACCCACTCACACCCATTCCAAACTTCCAAGAATGACGTGCTGCCAACAAAGGCTGGAACTCTGTCTCTGAACAGGCCGACTCTGCCGGCTCCCGGGGAGGTTCTCTTGTGGTTTGGGTTGAGGTGTCTTTGCCTTCTGGCACTGAGAAGCTGCAGCGTGAACTATCTCACCAAATTCTGCCAGCCTAAAGTGGAGGCGCTCCTCATCCCCGCTGCCTGAGTACCCGTGGCAGCCTGAGGGTGCTAGTGAGAAATGTCGGCTTGCCGGCCTGGCAGGACACCCCAGCTCGGGCGGCTTCAACTGGACGTTCACAGCATTTTTCTCCCTGCCTTCTTGGCTGGGTGCTGCTGCTGGCCGGACCTGGAGTCCTGTCTCCCTCCTGGCTCTCCTTAAACACTCAAGGGTACTTTTATTTGAAGGCCTTTGAAGTGTTAATAACATAGAACATAAAACTGCTCAGGCCGGGTGGTGGCTCGTGCCTGTAATCCCAGCACTTTGGGAGGCCAAGGCAGGTGGATCAACTGAGGTCAGGAGTTTGAGCCTGGAGAACATGGTGAAACCCCGCCTCTACTAAAAATACAAACGTTAGCTGGGCATGGTGACGCACCTATAGTCTCAGCTACTCAGGAGGCTGAGGCAGGAGAATCGCTTGAACCCAGGAGGTGGAGGTTGCCGTGAACCAAGATCTCACCACTGCACTCCAGCCTGGGTGACAGAGCGAGACTCCATCTAATAATAATAATAATAAATAAATAAAAATAAATAAAACTGCTCCCCAATGCAAGTCTTTCCCTTTCCCCAGCTGGGTCGGGGAGCTGCTAACACTGCCCTTGACTTTCCTGTGTTGAGCGGCCACCTCCAGCGCTGGCAGATGGCATGGCGGGGCAGTGTGTGTCATGAGCCACAGGTGGTCTGGGAGAGTCTTCTCATCCTGGCTTTGTCACCAACTGACTTGGAAACTCCCCTCCCCTCGAGGGTCCTCACTTGCTAAAGGAGGGGTAGGTAGGGCAAGATGCTTTCTTGGATCCTCTCTTGGGTGACTTTCCAAGGTCACAGACTCCCTTCTGTGCCACGGAGAAGGATGCTTGTTTCTTACTCACTCCTACTACACTTGATTGGCGCTGCCATGCCCTTGGCACCGCAGGATGCAGGAAATGGTAAGAAAACCCAGCATGCGGCCCCGTAAGGGAGATGCAATGACAGCAGGAGAAACCAGGTCCCTCTGGGAGGGGCCGTGGAACAGACACGGCCATCATCAAGTGAGGCACCAGCTGGAGGAGGCACAGAGAGGAGTCTGAAGGGTGGCCAGGAGTGAGCCAGGCAGGAAGGGCAAGGGGAAGGAGGGGGCCTAAGAAGATGCTGGGGTTGGGGGCAGCTGTGGGGGTGCAGGGAAGGCAGCTGGGATGGGGCAGGATGGTGAAGGGAGCTTGGAGTCCTTCCTGGAGGCCACCGGCAGCTGGGAGGCGCACACACAGAGGAGCACCACGCTCCAGTACTTTCCGTAGGAAGCGTCTTCTGGAAGCGTGGGGTGTTCTGGGGCCACTCGAACTCACATTTTCAGCTGACTCAGATATCTTGCCAGCAGTTTTTCCACTGTCATTTCAATTAAAAATACCGGGGGCCTGTCTCTGGCAGCCCTTGGGGTAATCATCAGCAGTACCGGGCACACAGGACTCACGTCTGGGCCCAAGGCTCTGCAGCTGTGTCACCCTCCAGCTTCGGAAGCCCAGGCATGGGCCTTGGGGGTCAACACTCTTAGTGTGAAAGCTCTGCCACTGCCCTGCTGCTGCATCTTGAGTCCGTGACTTACACCTCTTAGAGACTCAGCATCCCCACCTCTAAAATGGGCTCAATATTGACCACCAGCACCGGCGCATCACGAATTGGAAAATAAGCTAATACATGTAAAAATATCTAGCACAGTGCCTGGCTTAAAACCAAATGCTCCACACACGTAAGCATCCCTTTTTTATGTTACAAATTAGGGGTGGGAACTGAGAGGAGCCATGGAGGAGCACAGGCAGGGGTGGGGAAGAGGCCGTGCAGAGGAGCAGCTGAGGCGTGGGCGGACGGCGGGTGGTGGGTGCTATGCTGTGAATGTTGGAGTTTTTGTGAGTTTGTCTACACAACCACTAAATTTTCCTGCAGCTAAAATCCCAGAAGCAGGAACGCTCATGCTGGCAAAGGCAGACTCGGTGTGGGCTCGGGCAACAGCCTGACGTAAGTGGATCTGGCAAGGCCGCGGGAGCTTTGGCAGCCGAGCCCCTGGCGCAGAAGCATCCTCATCAACACAGTGTTGTCGGCGCTCCCGGGCCTCTGGCTCATCCCTGTTTCTTAGCAACTGCCCTATTTTGGGGGAACACTGAGTGCCACAAGGAAGTTGGCCTGGAAGCACGTGCAAGACAGGCAGCACCTTCAGTCAACAGGCAGCCCCCCCGTTCCCAGCAGCCTGGCCCCCGATACCAGCTGCCATCTCCCGAGGCAATGTGACCAGACTGGAAGACCTCTGAGAGGCAGTTCAGCCACTCCACAGGTCTCTAAGCAGCTTCCAGGACCCAAGCTCACGACAGAGGCCCTGGTCATCCCCTGGGCCCCCAGGCAATAGTCCCGCTGCCATCTGTTATGCTTCCAACCATCTGAGTAGCTGCTATGGTAGGAAAGAAAGACACTCAACAGAACACACCAGGCCCTCAACACTCACACCCAGGGCCAGGCACAGAGGGCCCCTCGATCCATAAAACACCCCAAAGCGAGTCCAGGTCTTCCCTAACATTCCACAACCAACAAAGGTGTTCTAGAAAGTTCTGGGATATGAATGCCTGCTGGATGTTTGTTCTTTCTCCACTTTGACAACATCATTTTATCTTTGCAAAATTTGTTTTGGGGAATTAAAGAATTCCACCAGGGCCAGGCTTCTTGGCAGAGGCAGCTGAGCTCAGATATGTATTATTAATACTAACATTTTCTTGTCGTGATTGCACACCCAATTTAAAATGAATTATCCAATTAAGCTAAGAAGGTGATGCGTTCTAACTCCAGGAATAGGTTGCCAATGACTTTGTCTTGACTGTTCTCCCCGAAATCCCTTCCAATTAAGTAAAGATTGTTCAGTACATCGTGAGGCTAAGCCAAGAGGTTGCTGTGGAGACGGGAGGATGTTTCATCCTATCACCATTTTCATTTCTTGATGAGAAGGGAGCCAGCAGGGCTGTCAGCCTCCCCCAGGGTTGAATGTTCACCACCAGCAAGGACAAAAGGCCTGCTGGGCGGGAGAGGATGAGGGGCTGCGAAAGCTTCCAGGCCTCCCTCTGCAACAACAGAGAGGGCCCGTGCCTTCCGCTTCTCGTGAGCAGAAGACAGTTGCCCACCTTATGGGAATACCAGAGCCCATCCTTTTTCCCTCTCCATCCTCATGCTGAAGGTGTGATAGGGCCAACTCGGCCAGCAGAGAGAAATGGTACCTGGCCAGAAAGATCAAGGTTGTATGGTCGGGTGTAAAATCCATGCCAAGAACAGTAAGAGGAGACACAGATTTTTATTTCTAAAATGGAAATCTGATCATAGCACTCTCTTGCTTTTTTTAAGAGACAGAATTTTGCTCTTTCACTCTGTTGACGAGGCTGGAGTGCAGTGGTACAGTAAGAGCTCACTGCAGCCTCTACTTCCTGGGCTCAAGTGATTCTCCTGCCTCAGCCTCTCCAGGGAGTAGGACTACAGGTGTGCACCACCACGCCCAGCTAATTTTTTGTCATTTTTGCTCATCTATTATTATTATTCGGTTTTTGTTTTTTATTTTATTTTATTTTGTAGAAACAAGGCCTCACTATATTGCTCAGGCTGGTCTCAAAATTCCTGGGCTAAAGCGATCTTCTCATCTTAGCCTTCCAAAGTACTAGGATTATAGGCATGAGCATTTCCCACCCCCTCCCCCATCTCTTGTTTTTAACTCTTTTTTAATGTATTTTTATTTTTATTTTTTTTTTGAGATGGAGTCTCGCTCTGTCGTCCAGGCTGGAGTGCAGTGGTGCGATCTCGGCTCACTGCAACCTCCGCTCCCGGGTTCAAGCGATTCTCCTGCCTCAGCCTCCTGAGTAGCTGGGATTATAGGCGCACGCCACCACGCCCAGCTAATTTTTGTATTTTTAGTAGAGACGGGGTTTTCACCATGTTGGCCAGAATGGTCTCGATCTCCGACCTCATGATCCACCCGCCTCAGCCTCCCAAACTGCTGGGATTACAGGCATGAGCCACCATGCCCGGCCAGCTTTTAACTCTTCATTGGCTCTCACCACAGAGTTTCAACTCTTTAGCACGCTATACTCCACACTCCATTCCCCACTCACTTTTCCAACCACATCTTGCCCTCACTCCCAAGATACGCTGTGCTTGAAAGGTCAAACTCATCCATACGTCCCTGCCTCTGCTCACACTGTTCCCTTCTTGGTTTATCCCTTCCTAACTTTTTTCAGCCAGGTAAACTCATTCTCGTTCCTTAAGATCCAGATCAAGTGTCTTGACCTCCAGAGGCCTTCCCTCTGCCTCTACTTCCCTCCCTGCTCTCCAGGAAGGCCCCAGCATTGGTTATGCCAGCATTTTACACAGGGTTCTCTACTAAAATCGGTTTCATGTCTGCCTCCCCGACCAGCTGCTGAGCCCCTCAGGAGGAGGGAGGTATTTTCAAAGGGATGGTTGGATGGCTGAGGAAAAGGCAGAGGTGAAAGAAGAGGCCCGTGTCAACTGGAGGTGGATGTATAAAACCCTAGGCTAGGCACTGTAGCTCATTCCTGTAATCACAGCGCTTTGGGAGGCCAAGGCAGGCAGATCACCTGAGGTCAGGAGTTCGAGACTAGTCTGGTGAAAACCTGTTTCTATTAAAAATACAAAAATTAGCTGGGAATGATGGGGTGCACCTGTAATCCCAGCTACTCGGGAGACTGAGGCAAGAGAATCACTTGAACCTGGGAGGCAGGGGTTGCAGTGAGCTGAGATCGCGCCACTGTACTCCAGTCTGGGCAACAGGAGTGAAACTGTGTCTCCAAAGGAAAAAAAAAAAAAAAAAAGCAAAGCCTTATTCAGAAGTGGTTAATGCTGTGAATCCCAGCAGGAACTCCTGCCCCTCAGGCTTGGCCCATAAGGTGCCTGGCAGTTGTCAGGGCAGTGACAGAAATGCTCTGGGCATCGGCCCCGCTCTTCTCTACTCTAAGAAGAAGGGTCCATCTGTCTGATGTGAAGGAGTGAAAGAGTTGTTAGCTTGTTAATAAATAAAATATCTGCAAAAGATCTTTACTGTTACATCAGGTAAACCTAAGGAAAAACAAAAAAGCTTATCAAAAAATTCAAACCATCAGAACTACAGTAACACACCCAACTCCAACTCCCAGGGCTTAAAGCGAGACCAAGGGAAAAAGCTGTTTGGCAGAGGGGACGTGTAAAATGCCCAGGCCTCAACTAAATGCCCTGTTTAGGCCTCTACGGGCTCTGGTTTCTGCCCCTCACAGGCTCAGCCACAGGCGCCTCCCATGACCTGTGTGTTTCTCAAATGAAAACAGGGGCCTTTCATCCACGCCCGGGTTGCAAAACACGCTGCTCCCTGGAAGGGGCATCACTCCTTTCTTGGAATTCTAATTGGGTTTGCCCCACAGCCTCTTCAAAAGCTTACCCGGGAGAAGCAGTTCCCTGGTGGAGCTCGGCTGCGGAACCCTGGCCCTCCAGACTTTCCCCGCACCTGCGCCACACGCACGCCACAGAACCGCAGATGCAGGAAGGAGCCTCTGAGCACAAAGATCAGAGCCTCCAATCCCAGCACTGCCCATCCGGGACTGGCGCCCCCCGGGTCGCCTTCTCTTCCCAGTTATCTATTAAAATCATGTGCACTTCTAGGCCAAGGAGCTGCTCAATTCCCAGCAACTCTGAATCCCTCCAAGGCAGGACTCGTCTTGGGTGGACCTGTCTCCACCCCGGGGACTTGGCTCAGCGACGTGTCTTTGATTCTAGTGTCACACCCGTCACAGAGTCTAGTATTACACCTGCTGCAGAATCTAGGTGCTGTGCCTGTCATGGGGAGCAGTTTCCTTTTAGGATTTGCTGAATCGAACCATCACTTATAGAGAGAAACCAACACTCTCTTTTTAAGTGTAATTTTAAAAATCTAAACAAAAAGCCCAGCAGTATCTGAAATACAGTCATGCATCACTTAACAATGAGGCTACGTTCGGAGAAATGCGTCACTGGGCAATTTCATGGCTGTGCAAGTATCATGGCTGTGCGAGTATCCTGCCTCAGTCTCCCGAGTAGCTGGGATTACAGGCGCACCCCACCATTCCCAGCTAGTTTTTGTATTTTCAGTAGAGACGGGGTTTCACCAGACTAGTCTCGAACTCCTGACCTCAGGTGATCTGCATGCCTTGGCCTCCCAGAGCGCTGTAATTACAGGAATGAGCTACAGTGCCTAGATACAAACCTGGAGGGTCTAGCCTATCACACACCAAGGCTATGCTATATGCTCTTAGGCTACAAACCTGTACAGCACATTACTGTACTGAATACTGTATGTAGGCAACTGTAATACAATAGTAAGTATGTATGTACCTCAGCATATCTACACGTAGAAAAGGTACGGTAAAAATATGGAATTATAGCCTTATAGGACCGCTGTTATATATGTGGTCCATTGTGGACCAGACATTATGTGGTACATGACTGTATATGGAGGTGGCACAGGGTGAATTTTGTCCGTCCCGGAACTATGCTGACATCCTCATCCCCAGTACCAATGACTAGAACCTTATTTAGAAAGGGTCTTTGCAGACGTAACCAAGTTAAGATGAGGTCATACTGCGTTAAGGTGGGCCCTAATCCAATGACCAGTATCCTCATAAGAGGAAAATTGGCCAGGCACTGTGGCTAATGCCTGTAATTGCAGCACTTTGGGAGGCTGAGGCGGGCAGCAAGGTCAGGAGTTCAAAACCAGCCTGGCCAACATACTGAAACCCCATCTCTACTAAAAATACAAAAATTAGCCAGGTGTGGTGGCAGAAGCCTGTAGTCCCAGCTACTCAGGAGGCTGAGGCGGGAGAATCCCTTGAACCCAGGAGGCAGAGGTTGCAGTGAGCCGAGACCATGCCATTGCACTCCAGCCTGGGTGACACAGCGAGAACCTGTCTCAAAAGAAAAAAAAAAAAAAAGATACTTTGGACACACAGAATGGGGAGAACGTCATGCGATGATGGAGGCAGCAATCCTAGTGAGGCAGCTGCAAGCCAAAACATGCCAGGGACTGCTGGCAAGCCCGGGGCTGGGGAGAGGCCAGGGAGGAGTCCACCCGAGTCAGGGGGAGCACAGCTCTGCGGACACCCTGCTCTGGACATCTGGCCTCCAGAACTGCGAGACAACACATTTCTGTTGTTTTAGGCCACCTACAGTTTGTGGTCATCTGTTCTGGCAGTCCTAGGAAACAACAAGACAATAAACAAAAAGCAGTGACTGCTTTTTTTTTTTTAAATCACTCATTAATATCAACTTTCATGACATAAATGGTGTGCATTTGAGTAGTGGACACATCAGTGTTTTATCCATTTGCTCACTCGTCTAGCATTTACTAAGCAACTAATACGTGCCAGACCCTGTCTGAGGTACCAGGGCGACAAAAGTGGTGCAGTCAGAAGGCCACAATGACAGCAGCTGTATACAGACAGCTAGGACATAATACAGTCAGTTTTATAAATACGCATCACTGGAATGATGAGCCGTCACTGAGTGGGTGCCTGATACTGTGCTAAGCACCTTGTCCACATCATCTTATCATCTCTTTTCATCTTCACCCAGTCCGACGAGGAAAGGTGCTGTTCCCATCGCCACTTTCCAATGGGTGAACTGAGACTCTGAGGCTGAAGGACCGCTGGACCATAACCTCGAGGTCTCCGGATACCAAGCCCCCACCAGTCACTAAGAGAGCCCAGAAGGTAGAGACTGGCTCCAACTGTAGGTACTCAGAGCAGTGCCAGAGCTTTGACTCAGAGCTGTGAGGGAGAGTCATTTAAATAAGAAAGCATCTTCGCAGTCGAATTTTCATAAAAGATTAAATATATTAAAATACGCAACTGAGGAAAGAAACTGCTGTCGTCTGTCTTCAGTCATTAAAAAGCACGACAAAGTGCTCCTGACAGGCCCTAAGTGAAAAGGGCCATTATACTCAGATCCGGCGTTTCCCTATCTCCATGTGCCTGAGCAGCAACGTAGCGACAAAGGTTTTGATCTTCTTTTTTTTTGACACAGAGTCTCGCTCTGTCTCCAGGCTGGAGTTCAGTGGCGTGATCTCGGCTCACTGCACCTCCGCCTCCTGGGTTCAAGCGATTCTCCTGCCTCAGCCTCTGGAGTAACTGGGACCACAGGCACCCACCACCACACCCAGCCAATTTTTGTATTTTTAGTAGAGACGGGGTTTCACCATGTTGGCCAGGCTGGTCTCGATCTCTTGACCTCATGATCCACCCACCTTGGCCTCCCAAAGTGCTGGGATTACAGGCTTGAGCCACCATGCTCGGCCTCTTCTTCTTTCTTTAATAAATTGTGCTAAATTTTTTTAAAAGAGACAGAGGTCTTGCTGTGTTGCCCAGGCTGGACTTGAACTCCTGAGCTCAAGTGATCCTCCCAGGTTCTAATTTTCTTCCATGCACTGTCTGAAATTTTCAAATTAGTGATAGAGAAACTATCATCTGTATTATCATTCTGACTCATGCTTCACTGTGCCTACCCTGTTTGGGGCCCTGTTCTCAGCCCTGCACATGTGTGAACACAGTGAATCCCATCACAGCCCCATAGTGTAGACGCTACCATTATACCCACTCTACAGAAAAGGAAGCTGAGACTCAGAGAGATGAGGCAACAGGGCCACAGTCATGGAGCTGGATTCAAACCCAGATGATCTGGGCTGGAGCTCAGGCTGTAATCACCTGGCTATGATAATCTGAGAGGGGAGGAAGAGAACACGCTTAGGAGCAGCAATGATTAAAGTGCCTCAGCCCCAACCTGAATGCATGGGCACAAGGACGACCCTCCTCTGGGGCCTTCCTGACCACGTGGGCACAGGGATGACCCTCCTCCAGGGCCTTCTGCAAGTTTGCACACATTTTCCACTTTTTTCTCTGCTAAAAATATAACATATAACATAAAAATAATGACATTCTCATGCTTGTCTACTCAAGCAGGAAAAATTCCCTATTAGGACAAACCGAGGCATGTGCAGTTGCAGCCAAGAGGGAAGAAATGACAGCTAGCAATGGACAGGAGAGATGACAGGAAAAAGGACACAGCTGCTGAGTTCAGCGGCCACCTGATGTCTGCACTGAAAGGCTCTGCATGAATGTTAGTGAGGAAGAGGAGGAGGACGCCGAGAAGGAAGAGAACACTAAAAGGCAAACGGTCAGGCTGAGCTGTACGTGGCGCTGAGAAACGCACGCGGTTCAGGGCAGCTCCAAGTTCAGCGTGGCACACACGGCAGTGGCCCAGGTGGCTTCGCATCCGCAAAGACTCTGCTCCAATCTTTCTCTCAAGCGAGAGGCCAAGCCACTTAAGACTGCCATTTCTGTGAGTCAAAAATGGTCACACGCTGGCAACACACAGTCAACTTACACCTATCATCACAGAGTGACACTGGCAAAACGGAAGGAAGAAAGCCGTCGTCAGAAAATGACAAATAGAGTGTAGTTTTCATCACCTTTTTTTGACATGCCTCCTCTTCCTCCCTTTCTCCATCCCCTCTTTTTTTCCTCTCCCCTCCATTTCCCTCATCCATCTCTTTTGTCATCTTCCTTCCCCTCCCTCTTTTCTTTATAAATTGTATTAAGAGTCTAATTTTCCATTTCACCACTTGAGAACATTTTATAAGGAAGAATCAAACAGCCATGTGTGCACATGTACATGTGTGCATGTGCACGTATGTGTGTGCATGTGCATGTCAGTGTGTGCATATGGCAACAGCCATGTGTGCATGTGGACATGTGTGTGTGCAAGTGGGCGTGTGCTTGGGGGCATGTGCATATGCATGTGTGCCTGTGTGCATGTGGACATCTGTGTGGGCATGTGTGTGCACATGTGTACATCTGTGTGGACACATGGACATATGTATGTGCATGTATGGCATGGGTGTGTACATGTGTACATCTGTGTGTGCATGTGGGCATGGGTGTGTCCATGTGGACATCTGTGGGTGCATGCAGACATCTGTATGTGCATGTGGACGTGTGTGCATGTAGACATGGGTGTGTGCATGCAGACATGGGTGTGTGCATGTGGACATGTGTGTGCATGAGGGCATGGGTGTGTACATGCGGACATGTGTGTTCATGTGGACACAGGTGTGTGCATGTGGACATCTGTGCATGTGGGCATGTGTATGTATGTGGACGTGGGTGTGCATGTAGGCATGGGTGTGCGCATGTGGACGTGTGTTTGCATGTGAACATCTGTGTATGCGTGTGGGCATGTGTGTACATGAGGGCATGGGTGTGTACATGTGGACATCTGTGTGCATGTGGACATGTGTGTGCATGGGTGTGTGCATGTGGACGTGTGTATGTGGGAACATGTGCATATGGACATGGGTGTGTGCATGTGGACATCTGTGTGCATGTGGGCATGGGTGTGTGCATGTTGACGTGTGCACATGTGGGCATAGGTGTGTGCATGTGGACGTGTGTGTGCATGCGGGCATGGGTGTGTGCATGTGGGCATGGGTGTGCGCGTGTGGGCATGGGTGTGCGCGTGTGGGCATGGGTGTGTGCATGTGGGCATGTGTGTGCATGTGGATATGTGTGCATGCACATGCATCTGTGTGCATGCAGACGTGTGTGCATGTGGATATGTATGTGCATGCGGACATGTGTGTGTACGTGGACGTGTGTGCATGTGGGCATGGGTATGTGCATGTGGACACTGCATGTGGGCATGTGTGTGCATGTGGGCATGTGGGCATGGGTGTGCGCATGTGGACATGTGTGTGCATGTGGGCATGGGTGTGTGCATGTGGGCATGGGTGTGTGCATGTGGACATCGGTGTGTGCATGTGGGCACATGTGCATGCATGTGGGCATAGGTGTGTACATGTGGACATCTGTGGGTGCATGCAGACATCTGTGTGTATGTGGACATCTGTGTGCATGTGGACATGTATGCATGTGGGCATGGGTGTGTGCATGTGGACATTGTGTGCATGCAGGCATGGGTGTTTGCATGTGGGCATGGGTGTCCATATGTGGACATGTGTGTTTGCATGTGGACTTCTGTGTGTGCATGTGGGCACGGGTATGTGCATGTGGACAGTGTGTGTGTGCACGTGGGCGTGTGCATGTGGGCATGGGTGTGCGCATGTGTACATGTGTGTTTGCATGTGGACATCTGTGTGTGCATGTGTGTGCGCACGTAGGTGTGTGCATGTGAGCATGGGTGTGTACATGTGGACATATGTGAGCATGTGGGCATGGGTGTGTACATGTGTGTGTGCATGTGGGCATAGGTGTTTCCATGTGGGCATGTGTGTGCACGTGGGCGTGTGTGCATGTGGGCGTGTGTGCATGTGGGCATGGGTGTGTACATGCGGACATGTGTGCATGTGGGCGTGTGTGTGCATGTGGGCATGTGTGTGTGCATGTGGGCGTGTGTGCATGTGGGCATGGGTGTGTACATGTGGACATGTGTGCATGTGGGCATGGGTGTGTACATGTGGACGTGTGTGTGCATGTGGACAGGTGTGTCTGTGTATACTCCTGTGTGTGTGCATGTGGACACGTGTGTCTGTGTATACTCGTGTGTGTGTGCATGTGGACAGGTGTGTCTGTGTATACTCGTGTGTGTGTGCATGTAGACAGGTGTGTATGTGTATACTCGTGTGTGTGTGCATGTGGACAGGTGTGTATGTGTATACTCGCGTGTGTGCATGTGGGCAGGTGTATGTATACTCGTGTGTGTGTGCATGTGGGCAGGTGTGTATGTGTATACTCGCGTGTGTGCATGTGGACAGGTATATCTGTAGAAGGAAAGACATGGAGCAATTTCTTCTGGTGGCCAAAGACTATATGACACAACAGGATAGGAGGCTGCTCCTGCCCTTACTGCCAGCTCCAGTTCGATGCTTGGGGCTGCTCAAAGGTCATGTGGCAAGAGAGAAAGGGGCAGTGCAGGCAGGCAGGCCACACCAGCCACCTGGATTCCTGACCTTGGACTCTACCTGATGCACGTTGTTTGCTGGTATTTTTCAATACTGAAGTTGTTTCTTTCCTTTTTTTTTTTTTTTTTTCCTAAGAAACAGGATCTCCCTCTGTTGCCCAAGCTGGAGTGCAGCGGTGCAATCATAGCTCACTGCAGCCTCAAACTCCCAGGCTCAAATGATCCTCCCACCTCAGCCTCCCAAGTAGCTGAGACTACAGGCATGCACTTCCACACTTGGCTAATTTTTAATTCTTTGTTGCAACAGGGTCTCGCCATGTTGCCCAGGCTGGTCTCAGACTCCTGGACTCAAGAGATCCTCCTGCCTCAGCCTCCCAAAGTGCTGGGATTAGGTGTGAGGGCACCATGCCCAGCCTGAGGCTCTTGATAATAAACAAAACTTCTTAGGTTGTAATACCCTTTGGACAGCCTGACTGCCTACCTGGAACTCAAGACATTCAAAGGGAAACGAAATGAATGGCCCAGAAGGCAGGGTGTGTGTGTGCCTTCTGGCTGGGAACCTGGGCGGACCAGCGGGGTTCAAATTCGGGCTCTGCCACTCACTGGCTGTGTGCACATGGGCAGGTTGCTCGTCTAAGCCTCTGTATTCTCACGTGTGTAAGGAGGATGACGACGGCAGCACCTGTCTATGGGGCTGTTGTAAAGTTTAAAGGAGACAAGGGGAAGAAGTGCTCAGCACAGCACCTTAGACGTCTAACAGAAAATGCCAGAACATACTTGTTGACTGAAGGCTATGAAACTGCTCTCTCTAGAGATTTAAAAATCTGCCCAAGGGAGATTAGATGTAGTCCAAACAGGAATGGCTTTGCTAATTTTGTGAGCAGTCATTTTCAGCCCAGGACATCCCTTCATGCTAAAGAGACACAACCCTTAAGCCCCCAGGCCCAGGCCAGGGAAGAGATGAGTCCAGTCCCAGGCACAGAGGGAGGACTTCTTTTTTTGATACCGTGATTGAAAACAACGAACATGCTTTTTGAGTCTCAAAGCCCAGCTTTTAGGCACTCTGCCAGCAGGCAATGGGAATGTTTTCCTTCAGCAGCCCCAGCTCCCACTGCAGAACTTAGAACCTGGGGAAACACACAAAACAGTAAGCCGTCTGCGAGGCTTTCAGACAGTGCAATTTGCAAGAAGTGCTTTTATATTTTAGTAGGACTCTGCAGTAAGTCAGGATTAATTAATTGCTACATTAAAGGAGAGCACCTTTAGCATTTCAATGACATAATCACGTGCAATTACGATCATATAAAAGGAACACTTTATAATTAATGATGTCTCTACTTCCTGAAATGTATAATCCTTATGTCTTAAATTCCAAAGAGGTTGGCAGACAGCAGGCCCTAAATATAGATCAGGAACTAATATTTAAATCAGTTTTTAATTCACCTTTTAATATGAACAATAAAACCAGAACAAAAGCTTACCATTATCATGGCTCTAGCTCTTTATGTCTTAGAGACTAAATATGCAGCAACAACAGATTCAAACTGAAATGGCCAACAATTACAGGCCAGAAATGGTTCTCCTACATAGCAGTAATTTTGCACTAGCAAGCACATTAAAACTGTTTTTCCAGAAATGCATTAAAACTCACCCAGCTGTCCTGGTTTTGGCAACCACGCTATACTTATACTATCACTTAACAAAGCACTCTGCCTCATCTCTATGACTTAAAAATGAACGTGCTTTTCTTCCAACTAGGGAAGTTTCCCATGAAGCTGCAAGCACCAGGTACCAAGCAGTGTTCTAAGTACTTAACATGTAATGGCTCGGCTGGTCATCACGATAATCCTGAGCCAGGATTCCTATTCCTATTATTATTCCTATGCTGATTCCTGTTTTATAAATGAGGATACTGAGGCACTGAACTGTTAAAAACTAATCTGCCAAAGCTACCACCTCCCAGGAAAGGTCCCTTTAATTGAACCACAAAGCAGACAGGATAAACAGACTTTCTGGATTTTAACATGCATTCTGTCATTCCACCAATTCAACATGAGGAAAGCCCCGGAGCCTGCCTGCATCTCATTTCTATTGTTAGCAAAGTTCTTCAGCAAACTCAGACGAAAATGCAGAAGAAACAAAATGTGACCCTCAGTAACATCCAAAGGGCTTCCAGAGGGTGGGGAAAATCCCTACCACACAGTTTTTCTCCAAAAAGAAGGCATACACTGCCCCTGTTTTATTTTCTAATTTGATTCATAGCACGCTATTATCTTCTTTCATCAGGGAACTACTCAGAGGGGATTCCACCCTCCCCAAGACGGCCTCATGCAAGGTCAAGGGTTTACCTTGTCATAATAGTATCGCAGGGCTCTGCTCAGCTTATCATAGTTCATATTTGTTTTGTTTTTTCGGAGTCCCCACAGCTTGGCCACTTCTTCTGCTTTGAGGAGCTTGAATTCACCATCGTTCGAGGTCCAGCAGATCAAATGCTCATGTTTCTGATCCAGCAGCAACTGCAACAGGAACTGCCACAGCGTGATTGCACTCTCCATACCTGCGGGGAGAGGAGGCCGGTCAGAGCTGGCGGTCACGATGCCGACCAAACTTGGCGGGGACAGTGGGGGCTTCAGAATGGGCAATGCAGCTGTCCCCTCCTTCCCCTGGTGAACCTAATAAAAAGTAAGCTTTCACTTCCATCTCAATGGGCCACTCTGAACTGGGAGCTTCCTGGCTGCATTTCTGTAAGCAGCCACAATTCAGAAATATGGGGAGGCCCTGTGGTCCTCCTCTATTCACCACATATGTCCCCATGAGCGACAGCAATGCATGGGGAATAATGTGGAACCATGATTAATGACATGACCACTTGCAGAACGGGTCCCCATTCAAACCGTTCCCCACTTAACACAAGTGATTCTATTCCCGCCCATCCTATCAATTTCTTTGTGGGTCTGTGATACAGTTTGGATGTGTCCCCACCCAAATCTCATGTTGAATTGAAATCCCCAACATTGGAGGTGGGGCCTGGTGGGAAGTGACTGGATCCTAAGGGCGGATTCCCCATGAATGGTTTAGCACCATCTCCCTTGGTACCATACTTGAGTTAGTGACTGAGTTCTCATGAGATCTGGTCATTGTTAAGTGTGTGGCACCTCAGCCCTCGCTCTCTCGCTCTTGCTCTGACCATGTGACATGCCCGCTCCCCCTTTGCCTTCTCCCATGATTGCAGGTTTCCCGAGGCCTCCCCAGAAACCCAGCAGATGCCAGTATCATGCTTCCTGTACAGCCTGCAGAACTGTGAGCCAATTAAACCGCTTTTCTTTATAAATTATACAGTCTTGGGTATTTCTCTACAGCAATGTGAGAAAGAACTAATATAGTCGGTCTCTAACTAAAATGCTGGACCCCATGCTAAGTGCACTTTATACAGGTGCCTGCAATATCTCTCCTGTGGTTGTGGTATACGTCTAAGTGTAACTGCCTTTCCTATGTGATGAGCTTCAGAAGAAGGGACTTTGCTGGATTACTTTGTATTGCCAGCACTCTGATAACCCACACAATGCTCAAAGCTGCCCAGACCATGGATGCTTGTGAAACTGAACAATCACTGCCAACTGCAGAGACCTTCCCTTTCCCGGCACTCATCATGCTGCAGGTCAAAGCCACCATCACAGGTGCACAGATGGAAAGAGCAGTTTCTCCCATGAAGAGACAAAAACCTATACAATGTTATCCTTTTCCTTCGACTCTGGTGTGAACTTTTTAAATGCTATTCCTTCCGGCTAAAATGCTGTTCCCTAGCTTTGGAGCCTGGTGAACTCTTTCTCATCCATTGTGACCCAGCTCAAATTGGGCCTTCTCAAGGAAAGTTTTCCCCACTCCTGGGCAGTTTCTCAGTTTCAGGCATTTGAGGACTTCCATGACAATAGGTATTGATTCTAAGTAGTAGTAGTAGTAATAATAATAATAATCCATTTGTGTTATCAATGCTCATTGCATTTTTAAAAAGGTGGCTAGACTGGCCTCAAAAGCTTTGCCACAGATCAACTGTTGTGAGTGGCACAGAGAGCTGGGGATCATCCCCTTAGATGGGAGGGAGACATTGAAGTCCTGGTGAGTGGGGGCTGGGGGAAAGAACCTGGAGTGACAGCAACCCAGGGGTCAGCTCTGGGAGACCTGGAAGCCAGAATAATTGCCTTGGAGAGGGTTATTTGTACTATTGTCAACCCCACAACTCCTCTCAATTAAAGGAAAGTAGACTAGGAGGGCTGTCCAATTACCCACAGCGCATTTTATTTAGGGCTCTTTAAAGGGGATATTCTTCACAGAAATCAGTATTAACCACAATGGTCTGCAAGACAGTCACTATCATTTCATTGCTGGGTCAAAACCACCTTTGCATCTCCCGAGTCTTGCACGCCCCCATTTTGCTGGGATGCGTGGCAGCTGACCAGCCTCAACTCCTCCTATGAACCACCCTTCTGATGACTTGGATATGAGCCACAACTTTCTTCTCTTCACTGGCACTAAGAACGGCTAACAGTTGTCGCAAATTCTTGAGATTTTCTTGGCCAAACACGTCAGACAGTCAGCTTTAACATGTCTTTGAAACTTTAAGTGCCCGCTCAGATGAATCTGCTCCTAAGGGCAGAAGGCTGCCAGTGGGTTTGGAGGTCTGCAGGGAAGGGGCTGTTGGGCCTCTGCTCGCATGCCAGGTGGGAAAGTGGTCGGCCACTGCCACCCTCCACTTTTAACTGACATCACGTTCCGAATGGGACAGGAGGACAGGAGAAACGTCTATCCATGTACCTTACACTTAGCGTTTCCACCTGCCGGGCCTCCTCGGAGCTTCCTGTGCATCACAGAATCACTTTGCATTGCAATCCAACCCCGTGTGTCAGAGACCACGTCCTGGGCATGACTTATGAGAACCCATACGGCAGACTTGTTAAACGTTCTCAACTCCCCTCTCCTTAGGTGACTGTGTAGCCCTGCGCTGGAGTGGCTGTGGGAGGAGTGCTGACATTGGGGCTTTGCCATGTGATTGCGTTTGGCCAGGAGACGGATGCGGGGAAGTGACAGCATCCCAATGCCGAGCTGGGGTCTTGGGAGGCATCGTAAGTTGGCACTTTTCCTCCTGTGCTGCCAGGAAGCTGCTGCCCCAGAACGAGACACACGGAGGTGACCCGAACTCAACCCAAAGTCCGAAGCCAAGCCCCACCCGCCCAGCGTCTGAAGCAGCATCAGTGACACTGACCTGTGAGAAAAATCAATGCCGCCATAAGCCAGTGATCCTGCGGCAACCTGTGACGCAGCACCACTGCGGCAAAATACATGATGTCTTGGCTTAAAAAAAAAAATTCTCCCTTTGCTGGGGTGCCGTTGTCTTTACGCTCTAGAGCTTGTGTTCAAAATCATGAGAAAGGCCAGCTGCGGTGGCTCACGCCTGAAATTCCAGCACTTTGGGAGGCTGAAGCAGATGGATTACCTGAGGTCAGGAGTTCAAGACCAGCCTGGCCAACATGATGAAATCCCATCTCTACTAAAAATACACAAAATCAGCCAGGCATGGTGGCCTGCGCCTGTAATCCCAGCTACTTGGGAGGCTGGCGCAGAACAGCTTGAACCCAGGAGGTGGAGGTTGCAGTAAGCCAAGATCGCGCCACTGCACTCCAGCCTGGGCAACAAGAGGGAAAACTCCGTCTAAAAAAAAAAAAAATCATGAAAAAGTATGTTACTAGGTGTGGAGGGATTGGCTGATCACCTCTTTACTCAGAGGCCACACATGGGCTAAGTGGCAGCCATGGGTGCTATGGCCATAGCCTCAGGCAAAGGTAGAAGGAGAGAAAGAAAGAAAAAGGAGAGGAGAAAGCGTAGAAAGGGAACAGGCAGAGAAGCAATGGTGGGGGTGGGAACCTACTGCTTCAGGGCCCCCCAGATTTCTGGAATAAAGGAACTCGCCTAGAGAAGGCAAGGAGCTGTTCACTAGGAATCACAGAAATGCCCCCACGGTTCAACCAAGCTGCAGAGCTTGGGTGGCAGCTGCAGGCATAGGGGATCATCAGAGCATCACTCAGAGGGATTGCTATGCGCAACACCACTCCGGTGGAGGTGACTAAGGGCTCCAGCCTCTCCCATCTGAGGCATGCCCAGCCTCACCCCGTGCTGAGAGCCTCGTTCTCCTCTTCTTGCGCTCTCTTGAGCCACTCCTTGACCCTGGTGGATCCACCAGTTTCGATGACTGGGCAGTCACGTAGCCTTCCCGGTGGAAATCCCAGCCAGACATTACTCAGACCTGAGTTGAAAAACTACTTTCCTGTGAGCTTATCACTGCATCTACAAAGATCAGTCACTCCTGTCTACCTCACGCCAGAAGTCGCTCTAGGGTATTATGGAGGTCCCGGGCAGCTCTGGAACCCACCATCCTCTCTGGCCAGAGCCATCTACGTGATGAAAACGGGTGGCTGTATGTTGCAGAGGTTTGGGTAGGGGGACAGGTGGGCAGTGGGCCACCAGCTGCCACAATGCTCTCCGTATTGTTTTCGTTCCACTCGACGTAGTTTAACTATGAGATCAAGTTTCATAATTTACACAACTATTTTCACATACAATCACACTGTACATTCCACTGTGCCTCTGCCAGCTGGAAATTTTGCCAGCTGGGGTGTTGGAAAACACAAACTTTCTACCATTGTGCTGGGAGGTACGCCCTTCCAAAAATGCTACAGATTTTCACGAACTCATCTATGAGTATCTCTCACCAGAAAAGAAATTTAAATGATTTTTTTTTCTAAATTAATTCCTCGATACCTAGAATCCTTAATGAAGTCCAAGGTCTTAACAGGCAGGTACAATAAAGCCTATTTATCTGGATGCCACTTTAAGGAATGCGAGTAATTCAGACAGCACTGTGGCTTTTATTAAATCAACAGTTGAAGAAAGTGGTTGTACTCGAGATTTACGAGATTTACGTTTGATAGATTATAACGCACATGGAGGCCTGCTCTAAGTTAAAATGTTTCAGTCCGCCTAACTTTACTTAGCTGATTTCCCAGCTTCAAATATGTAGAACACACAAAAGAAATGCTAGAAATCTTTTTTTAAAAATTCCTTTTATCTGATGAGAAAATGCTTATCTTGGCCAGGCGTGGTGGCTCACGCCTGTAATCCCAGCACTTTCGGAGGCCGACGCGGGCAGATCACGAGGTCAGGAGATCGAGACCATCCTGGCTAACACAGTGAAACCCCGTCTCTACTAAAAATATAAAAACTTAGCGGGGCATGGTGGCAGGCGCCTGTAGTCCCTGGGGAGGCTGAGGCAGGAGAATGGCATGAACCCGGGAGGCAGAGCTTGCAGTAAGCCGAGATCGAGCCACTGCACTCCAGCCTGGGCGATAGAGCAAGACTCCGTCTCAAAAAAAAAAAAAAAAAAGAAGAAGAAAGGAAAAAAAGAAAATGCTTATCTTTCCCCTGCCTGGACCCCCACTTTTTTAAGATTCAGTGGGTACATGTGCATGTTTGTTCCATGGGCATATTACATAATGGCGGGGATTGGGCTTCTAGCATACCTGCCACCCAAATAGCCAACACTGCACCCAACACTGCACCCAACAGGTAATCTTGCAGCCCTCACTCCCTCCCTCTCTCCCCACTTTTGGAGTCCCCAGTGTCTGTTATTCCCATCCTTATCAGACCTTATTTTGAATGTACAAAATTTTATCAGGTATTTTAATGCCATTCTTTTTGCAGAATTGAACTCTGTGCTTTCATACTGAGGCCCACCAGTCTGCTTTTAAAGGCATCATTGCTCTTACAGGAAGAGGTGCCTCCTTCACATCTGATACTTTCTGGTTTCCTCTGACCTCACCTCAACCTTGCAGCCTGCAGGGCTTCCTGCCTCTGGCTGGCCTCTCACCATTTCCACCAGCACTGACCAGGACCATGGTCACAGGTGGCTGAGGCCCACCCGCTCCTACTCCACAGGGCAAAACCACCTGTTACTTGCCCCAAATCCTTTCCCTTTGTAATGCAGAACTGTGATCTGCCACGGTAGAGTGAAGTTAGATGATTTAGAGCAGCTTGTCAAATGTGAATCATATGCATACCTCCTTTAAAGGAGCAGGAGGCAGGAAGAAAAGTGATATGCTCTCAGTGTTGACAAATGTTTTTTTTTTTTTTTGAGAGGGAGTCTCGCTTTGTCACCCAGGCTGGAGTGCAGAAGCACGATCTCGGCTCACTGCAACCTCTGCCTCGCAATTCTCCTGCCTCAGCCTTCCAAGTAGCTGGGACTACAGGTGCGCACTACCACACCCAGCTAATTTTTTTGTATTTTTAGTGGAGATGGGGTTTCACCATCTTGGCCAGGATAGTCTCGATCTCCTGACCTCAGGTGATCCACCCTCCTCGGCCTCCCAAAGTGCTGGGATTACAGGCGTGAGTCACCGCGCCTAGCTGAGAAATTCCTTTGTTAAAAAATAATTTTCAAGAGGGTAAAATCATGGCTCTCATACAGATATCAAAACGAACACGTTCAAGATTTTATTTCACTCATAATTCAGCAGGGAACCAGGCAGACGTTATAATGAGTTCAAAAAAGCATCTGAATAATAGAGGCATTTATAGAAGAAGAATATTGAAATACATGTGTAAATGGAGACAAAACTAGGGGTGGGAGCCAATGGCACTCTGTAAGACGGAACTCGGCTGTCTACAGAGGAGAATTATTTCACGATCAATTACCTATAGTCAACAACGTTGTAAAACAGCTTCCCAGAAATCAGAATCACATCTGGAGGGAGTCTTCTCTAGAGTCCAGAATGCAGTTTTTCACTGAAGCATAATTCTTTTCCTTTCAACTACGTCTCACTCTGTTACCCAGGGTGGAGTGCAGTGGCACCATCTTGGCTCACTGCAGCCTCAGCCTCCTGGGGTCAAACAATCCTCCCATCTCTACCTCCCAAGTAGCTTGGGCTACAGGTATGCACCACCATGCCCTGCTAATTTTTTAATTTTTTGTGGAAATGGTCTCACTATGCTGCTCAGGAGTCTCCAGTTCCTGGCCTGAGGCAACCCTCCTGTCTCAGCCTCTCAAAGTGCTGGGATTACAGGCATGAGCCATCGCATCGAGCTGCATATCTATTTTTTATAACTCAAAGCAAGTGCCAGTGAAGCACTTACGTCTATTTGGAAGGTAAGCTCAGATTCCGGCATCCGACTCTCTGGGTTTAACTGCAAAGACTCGTCCTGTCTGGCTGCGGGACTTTGGGGAAGTTAGTTAACCTTTCTGTGCCTCAGTATCCTCATAGGTAAAACGGGACTGACACGATCAAAGTATCTCCCTTACAGGGTTGGTGTAAGAGTTACAGAAGTTACTAATGATGCACTTAAACTACACCTGGAGCAGAGTGAGCGCTATTTAAATGTTAACTACGATTACCTGTTAGGCTACAGGGACTCCTCTTAACAGAGCTGGCAGTGGAGTCACGTGGCCTTCACCAGGCTGGAAGGCATTATGTAGATACTGCATCCACCTGGGCTCTTCGTCCAGGAGGCAATGAGCCCCACACAGGCACTGAAATCCAGGAGACTCTTCAGCCACATGGCGACTGTGGTTTATAAGGTGACTTGGAGTATGCTTCTGTTTTGTAGTCTATCATCAAATATGAAAGCACAAAAAATCTAAATGCTTGCAGAAAACTCAGATCCCGGAGTACAGATTCTCTGACTCCAGCTTAAGAAACACTGGTTTAAATGCTGACCCTGAGGCCTCCAGGCTGTGTGACCTCAGGAAAGAGGGTCCTTGGGGCTCTCACCTTCCCTGGGGGACACTCTGCTCCCATCTATGTGGCTTCTGTGGAGCAGGAACGGAGAGTTGTTGGGTCAAAGAGGGAAAAAAGAGAAATGTTCTAAATGACAAGCCAAGGGATGATGATGACACTGCTCGTGGCCGCTGAGATAGGGCCCACAGGAGGACATTCACGGGCCAGTCAGGGCAAAAGACACAGAGTAGAGAGGCGTGGAGGGCCGAGAGTAAAGCGCTTGACCTCTGGCACAGAGGGGAGGGACATTTTTGCAGACTCTGAGTGATTGTTTTCTGCCCTTATTCTGTTTTCAGCTTTTTGCACTTAAAGAATGCAGTTATGAAAATAGTTTGGAGGCCACGCGTGGTAGCTCACGCCTGTAATCCCTGCACTTTGAGAGGCCGAGGTGGGTGGATTGCTTGAGCCCAGGAATTCGAGACCAGCCTGAGCAAGAGTGAGACCCCATCTCTACAAAAAATACAAAAATTAGGTGTGTGTGCTGGTGCGCGCCTGTCCACCCAGCTACTCTAGAGGCTGAGGTGAGAGGATTGCCTAAGCCTGGGAAGTAGAGGCTGCAGCGAGCTGTGATTGCACCACTGCACTCCAGCCTGGGTGACAGAGCAAGACCTTCTCTCTTTAAAAAAAAAAAAAAAGTTTTATGTCCCTCTTTAGTCTTTCCAATTTTTTTTTTTAACTTTGATTCATTCTTTAATCCGACGGAGCCTCAAAGAGAAAGACGCTATTGACAGAAATAATGATCATTCTCATTACGCCGTGCCCGCCTCCGCCTACGTGAGAGCTGTCAGGTCACATGACACGATCCCAGCTTCAGGTGTCCCAGCTCCCCCTGCCTCTGTCCCCCAAAGCTACTGGCCTGTTCTTGGAGGCTGATCTCCTTCCTGTCGGCCACAAGGTGGCGCCAGACGTCTTAATGTGAGTAGGAGCCGCACAGACTCCTTATGCAAAGTATGAGGTTTTTGCCTCCATTCTTAGAAGTCGAAATGCCCACTTATTTGTTCTTCTTTCTACTGATGGCAACCTAACACTTCCCTTTGCATGTTCCTTGTTTCATTTTTACTGAGGTGGGAGTTGAAGGGGCAGAATTAGCTTTGATTTTCTTAAGTTTCTATGTGGTGGGAACTAAACAAACAAGGCAATTAAAAAAAAAAAAGGCAATAAGAGCCCAAGAAAAGGAGAAAAACTTCTGGGTAAGGAATAAACAAAGTAGGTGCTCATGAGGTACACGTCTTTTTTCGTTTGTTAAGCTTTGCATGGTTAGAGAAATGAAGATGGATTTGAACACTTCTTCTGGAAAATTCTGGTGGGTTCAACTCCTCTGCCAGTATCTGCTATGCGTTTCCATGTCATGATGTTATCATTGTCTAAGACAAAGGGTAGAAGCCATTTCGTTATAGAAAATGAACCCTGTACTTTAGTCAAAGCACTGGAAGACAACATTTTATATTATTGGGGATCTGCAGTAACTCAGCACAGAGTAGTATAGGTATTAAGTAAATAAGGATAATATTTGGGGGAAAAAACCAACTTATACAAGTTCTGAAGTCTTTTTTATTATTTCTGTGAGTTGGAAGACTATTAAATTTTATTTTCAAAGGACATTTAAATTATTTTAATCATTATCATTGTGTATAAAAAAGGGATGAGGCCAACTTCATGTCTCCCAAGCTTTTCATTTATTAAAAAGTATTTGTCTTCTGTGAATATCTACAAATTGTCCATTTTAAAAAGGGTAAACAAAAGTAGGTATTGCTCACCTATTTATTTACCCTTTACAGTCTGCAGTGGTTTTTGTTGTTTTATGGAGTTTTTTTTTTTTTTTTGAGACGGAGTCTTGCTCTGTCGCCCAGGCTGGAGCACAGTGGTGTGATCTCAGCTCACTGCAAGCTCCGCCTCCCAGGTTCAAGTGATTCTCGTGCCTCAGCCTCCTGAGTAGCTGGGATTACAGGAGTGCGCCACTGCATCCAGCCCATTTTGGTATTTTTAGTAGAGACAGGGTTTCACCATGTTGGCCTGGGTGGTCTCAAACTCCTGACCTCAGGTGATCCGTCCGCCTTAGCCTCCCAAAGTGCTGGGATTACAAGCATAAGCCACCGCGCCCGGCCCAGTCTGCAATGTTTTTTAAATAACTCTTCCATCGGCCGGGCGCGGTGGCTCAAGCCTGTAATCCCAGCACTTTGGGAGGCCGAGACGGGCGGATCACGAGGTCAGGAGATCGAGACCATCCTGGCGAACACGGTGAAACCCCGTCTCTACTAAAAAATACAAAAAACTAGCCGGGCGAGGTGGCGGGCACCTGTGGTCCCAGCTACTCGGGAGGCTGAGGCAGGAGAATGGCGTAAGCCCGGGAGGCGGAGCTTGCAGTGAGCCGAGATCGCGCCACTGCACTCCAGCCTGGGCGACAGAGCGAGACTCCATCTCAAAAAAAAAAAAAAAATAACTCTTCCATCTTGGGAAAGAGAAAGGCTGCTGGGATTACATGCCTGTACATGTTATATCTAGCACAATGCAAGGATTACTGGGTTTTTAATGAATGGATTACATGCCTGTAATCCCAGCACTTTGGGAGACCGAGGAGGGAGGACAGTTTGTGCCTAGGAGTTCAAGACCAGCCTGGGCAACATGGTGAGACCCCATCCCTACAAAAAATACAAAAATTAGCTGGATGTGGTAGTCTAATCAGGTACACACACCTGTAGTCCTAGCTACTTGGGGAGCTGAGGCAGGAGGATCACTGAAGCCCAGGAGTTTGAGGCTACAGTGGGCCGTGATCGCATCGCTGCACTCCAGCCTGGGCAACACAGTGGGAACCTGTCTGAAAAAAAAGAGAGAGAGAGAGATTTTTCAGATGAAATCACTGACAACCACTGAAATAACAACATATGCAATTTACTGTGTGTAAATTACCCCTCTTTCCTTCTGAAACTATGCCGTCTCTGGCTAAATTAGAAGTAACTCAATTGGTTTGTCAGTGACTTTTATATGGGTGAGTTTTCTTTGGAAAAGTAAATGATGGCTTCGTTAACTCCGGCTGAGAAAATGGCTTACAACCATTCTACTTCCTCCCACATAATTCACCGCACCCCACCCCACCACCATACAATCCAGCCCCATGTTATCCTACATTCTCAGAGTGGGCCCACACTAAGACAGAAAAGGGCCTATTTCCATCTGAGGCTGCCTCCTGTGGGTACCTCTTGATCCCTAACTTAACATTCCAAAACTTTGTAAGATGCCTGGTACAGAGTTTGTTCTTTCTGGGCTTAGAGAAGAAGAGGTGGTCAATCTGCAGGGTAAAGAAATAACTGGTTGTCCCAGAAGCACACCCTATTTCTCTGTACCACAAAGTAGCAAGGCAATTTAAATGAGATGGTGTGTGGAAAAAGCATGGCACCGCGCCAAAGGCGTATCTATGTTTTAAACCTTCAACAAGGTTTCTATGCCCCCTTCATATATGCCTTATATGAAGCCTTCCACAACACATAAACAGCTATTTATTTTTAGCCATAATTTCACTTGCATTACCCAGCACTTCCAGCACAGCCCCTGACAAACAATAGGTACTCAATAAAAAAGGTGTGTAATGAATCACAATTTCTTTGGATCTCAATTTCTCTAAGATGGGTATTGTAAGATCTGACTTCACAGACTCTTCCAAAATGAGCTAACAAGCCTAGACAAAATAATTGTATTTTGCTTCCCCCTCCCTGACCCCCGGGAGAAAGATGAACTCCCTCCCTTCTCCAGTGTCGTCTTCACTGTCTTGAGTCCTGTATCCCGCCGCGTGGCTCACCAGGTAGCAACACAGAGTGTGCACTGTGTAGTCTTCAACACACACACGTCTTCATTTAATCTCTTCTTTGAAAACATCAGACAAAAATTTTATTGGGTGGTTAAAGGAACATAAGCCTCCTAGATCAAAGCAGCCAACTGGTCACCCGGCCTTCCCAAATTGAGGCTGTCGTTCATGAGAGCTGCTTGGTTAACCACATCCACCTCCCCCTATATCAACATCCCCAGGAAACAGATTTAGAAGTCCTGGGAACTGCAGGGAAAATCTTTTCAGGTAACCCACTGTATTAAAACAGCAGACCATGTCTTGAAAGATGAGTGGGGCTATAAAAACCAGAGGTTCCTACAACCTGCGATAGTCCCTAGGCCCCCTTAGAGTCTCACATGGAAGGACAGGCTCTGCTGACAATGCTTTTTCTTTAAACAGATGGGCTGTTCCTTCCCAGACATTTTTGGACTAAAACCTGAACATTCACTTTCTTTGCAATTGTTTTTGTTGCCTGTGTTGTTTGCATTCTCTTAATTCTGGCTTGAAGCACGTCCCACAGTTCTCATACTTGGTAACGTTCAGCTTCCTCTTCTGCAGGTTGCAGGCAGGAAACTGGAAAATGGGCCACAGGAAACCTGGCCTCCTACATCTGTCCCACTTTGTCACTGCAGCTCTGGTTTCATTTTGTCTTGTGTTTTAGCTCTGTTTTAACCTTCAGCACTGCAGCCCAACTCTGCCTTCTGAAACAACACTGAGGTTCTTATCGCCCAAGAAAACTCAGAATTTTTGTTCCTCCCCAAAATAATTAACCCTGTGAATTCAACAGGGAAAAAATGCTAAGCAGATTCTCCTAAATAGTAGTCATTTGGATCAGAGAAGTGATTCATTAGATGTAATAAAGCTATTAATAAATCCACAATGAAAATTAAAGATTATTTCATAATACTGGACACAGCAAAAGTTTTTATTCTGTATTTCCTGTGATTAAGGTCAATGGAAAAGCACAAGTTATTTTAGGTAAATATGATTACGAGTGGTCCAAGGCTGCCTCATGAATTTTAACTTGCTGGGTTTTGATAAATAACATACAAAAATAAGCTACAATCATGTTTCATTATAAATATCACATCGTGATATATTTCAAGTTGTTTCATAATATCACAACTACTAAGTTGAACTATAAGAAATTATTGTTTTTGTAGATCAAAACTAGTCAAATACCAGCAATCTCATATATTCAACCTAAAATATATTCACATACATAAAACTGATCTCACACACACACACACACACACACACACACACACACACAATCACATCCCCAGGGCAGTTTCCTCTTCACATATTTGGTCCATGGACCTTTTTGAGAATCTAAAATTCTCTAGGAAAAAGATATATTTATACAAAATATACATAATTTCACCAGGATTTATAAAACTAACTTATAAATTTCAAATTAAGAACAGTGTTCTAAGAAAACGTTAGCTATTAATATATCCTCCACCACCAGCAATACTGAGATCCCATGGAATTCTCAAGAACAGCGCTCACAGCTAAAGAAATCCATTACTTCATTAAATAGGAGCTTTTCTTTTTAGTCCAATTAAATCTGATGACCACACTTACTATGTACCAGGCATTGTGCTGAGGGCTTCATACATGCTGTCTAAATTTAATACTCTCAGTTGGCTATGCCCATGAGGAACTATGACTTCGAAAGGTAAAATAAGACGCTCATGGCCACACAGGTAAAATGGGCCAACAGAGCCTCATATCCAGGGGCATCTGGTTCCAAAGTCCAGGTTCTTAATCAACGCACATATGCCCCCAGTAGAGGCTTCATTTCTCATATGCACACTTCACTGCTGCTAAGGGAAACGTCTCATTGTAATTTGTGGGAAATACATTCCCACTAGGAATCAAATCAGGACATTTCCTTGTTCATTGCTGGTGTTGCCTCATCTGCGTCTCCAGCTGCACCAGTTGGGTTCTGTTTCAAGAAAGAATCTTTGAATGCACCCCATCCACCATTTTGTGAACCACTGCCCTCCTTTCAAAGATCTGTATCATGGTTTAAATAGGTTCCAGGTTCACCCAACACTAAATATTAAGCAAGGGTGGCTCTTGATACAAGCGGGACGTTGAGAAGCTCTGTGTTCTGGAAGTCGGTGCCTCCTGGACCTCCCACTCGCTGTGTGTGTGTGCAGGACGATGGAACAGGATGAAAGTCAGAGGAAACAGAAGTGAGCTAGCCTGGCCCGAGAGGGGCCCCAAACACACATGCACCTCACATCACGAAACGAATCATGAGAAGCACTTCAAGTGTGAATAGGGATAGGCTGGAATCCCAGGGACCTGTGCATGACAGTATCTGGCAAGGTCCCTAGCACCCAGCAGGGCCTCCAAAACTTTCCTTTACAAAGAAACACCTCTAGGGAAGCCCTGTTTCAGGGTCTAAGAAAGCAGTGTTCAGGATTTCATGGAGGACACAACATGTCCTGAAAAAACCAGGCTGTTCCGCCGTCAGTGATACTAAGATTTTGCGATCTTTCAGTTCGAGCTTTAAATTAATGAGCTCCCTAATCCCCAGTGAGCATCTGGCCCCCCGACCCCCATACTACTTTTGATTCTTATGTTTCAGAGGCCTTCGCTTGAATGGAAAATCTTTTATGCAAATGTCTGTACTATGAATATCAATACGATTCAATCCTGCACACAAGAGAAAAAAGCTGGAGGTCAAAATATACAAATTCTCATTGCAGCCAAGACCTTAAAAAGTTGTCCGATCTTCTGTGCCTTGGTCAAAGGTAGGAAAAAAAAAAAAAGGAGAAGAGTCATGTGAGCTACAGCAGGGATGTTAACTTCTGTATTTCAACTTTCTCTGTAGAAGAGGCAAAGTCAGTCTCATTTCTCTCCTTTATCTGCTATCAAACTAAAAGACGTCTTAAAAGTATTTGAAAGTAAAAATATATAATCCTTTTGATCAATACATTGTATAAATGATCTTTAAAATAAGGGTGGAACAATGTATTCAGCTTTAAAGACAGCTTTGACAGAAGTATTTTCTTAAATCTATGGTTGTCAATGTAAGAAAATGTTTATTTACTTAAAGATGGCTTTACAAAAATCAAAATAAAGGAAATCTTACAGACCACTTCCACTAGAATGAAACCCTAATCTTTCTGATAAACTTGAAAGCTTTTCTGTGCTAAAGAAGAAGCTGATGAAAGTCGAAATTATTTACCCAGTGCAATGAGAACATTTTTGCATGGATACAAAATGATGGCGGTTTTTCCACATCCAGAAACTGAAACATTTCCTGCCAGAGCATCCTCCAAACTCTTCTATTGTGTTGAAACTGTAAAATCTTTCTAAATCAGGACTTCCTCCTATTATGCTTTAGAGGCGTCTTTCTGGGAAGGGTAGATCCAAGGCAAAAGGTAGGAATTCCTGCAGCACCACCCAGTGGAAACATTACAAAAAAAAAAAAAGGCAAGATAAAATATGTTTAATAAAAGAAAATCTCATGTGTTAACTCCTCACTCAAACTCTGGACACCACTCTTTTTGCATCGATGGCAACCTGCAATCTGTTGTGCTTACAAACAGCCTTTAACATCACGTCTGCCCTGTGTTTTGCACGTGTGCACACACACCGCGCCACGGCAGGGTCAGGAAGGATGGTGCACCCCTGGGGAGGAAGGGGTCCCAGGTGGGGTCAGGTGTGGGCTGTGACATCACCCCTTCCTCTCAGAAGGATCCCCAAGGGATCCTGGGAACCGGGAAGTCTGCACAGCTGTGCTGGGCACCCCAGTCCTGATGCAGCAATGAGTGTTTCCTGGCAGAGGGGTGCCCAACCATCTGTGCACCTTCCCCTTACCCTGGCCCAGCTGCACCTGGCCCGAGCCACCTCCAACATCTGCACAGCCATTCTACCTCCCTGGTTCTGTCCTGGAGAGAGTTGCAGAGCCTCTTCCTCCCCTCACAGCTCCTTTCTCCAGTCCCTGCAAAACTCCCTCCGGTGTGAGCATGATTTTGGCTCCCCTGACCTACCAAGGCCACAGTGCATCTCATAGCCTCCTCGGAGGTCATTTAAATCTGGTTGTACTTAATTTACTGCCTCCATCAAAACTCGTCTCTCTTCACCAGTGCCTGCTTCTCACAATGCATGACCCATCAGGCTATAATTTTCTTGGGAACTGGATGAAGCAACAAGAACCCTTGACCCTCTCCCTTCCAGCCCCTTCACAGAAAGCCCTGGCAGTGGCCTGGAGCAGAGGCGCCATTGCACGCTCTTCTCGGGAAAATTTTGGGAACTTTCTTGTCTTCTCTATAGAACTTAAAATGACAAAGTAAACTCAATCATTTCTGGATGGTTAAGTCACTAAAAAAAATTGCCCTCTGGCTGGGCGCGGTGGCTCACGCCTGTAATCCCAGCTATTTGGGAGGCCGAGGTGGGTGGATCACCTGAGGTCAGGAGTTCGAGACCAGCCTGGTCAACATGGCGAAACCCCGTCTCTATTGAAAATACAAAACTTAGGCGGGAGTGGTGGCGGGCGCCTATAATCCCAACTACTAGGAGGCTGAGGCAGGAGAATCGCTTGAAGCTGGGAGGTGGAGGTTACAGTGAGCCAAGATCACGCCACTGCACTCTAACCTGGCAACAAAGCGAGACTCTGTCTCAAAAAAAAACAAAAAAACAAAAAAAAAACTGCCCTTTAACATCAGCCTACCTGGAAAAGTTAACCTTTCTCCCTTTCTAGAGTAAATCCACTGAAACCATTTTTAATCCCTCTTTTAAATGGTACACAGATATGGCAAAGGATAACAGTTGGCTGAGCTAGACACTGTTTAGAGTATATGATCAGCATTAACACTTTACAGTGTAACATATTTGAATTGCTGATAATTTATTATGCAAAGGGTTCATTGTAGTATATACATCTTTTCTTTCTTTTTCTGAAGTTTAACATTTGCCAAAACATGTCAGGGTTTAGTTGGCTAATACTGACATGACCCAGTCTTTGGTCCTACTCTATATAGTATTCTTGCAAAATGGTTATGAGTTGCTGGTATTTATGACCGAGGGATCACCATCAACATCTTTAGAGGTTTTTGAGAAGCACAAAGAGCTACCTTACAGAGGTGGTTCCTGAAGCAAGGAACCGGTTAGTTTCACTGTTTTTCCTTCGTGCTCTTCTCAACAAAACGCTTTCATGGTTTAGGAAATGCAAATTCCAGGCATAAACATTTATACATAAATCTGGTATGGTAATACATTCGCTTTGGAAGAGAACTATAAAAAACAGTGACTCTGCAGTCTTCAAAATATCATCACCTGCTCATGTGGTGGACATGTGTGGGGATTTCAGCTGCGTCTGAAGTCACGAAGGTAGTCACTAGCCCTTTAATAGCTTTACCCTCCCCATATGCATATGTCTTGCTCACATTTTTGTACAACGGACATCAAGTCAAGCTGCGTATGATGGTTATGGTGCCAAATGCAGAGGACACCTAAGTATGTAGGACCTCTAATAAAATTGTTTTTAACAGGAAGTAAAAATACAGTGGTGTTAAGGTAAAAGTGCAGGCACAGAGCTCTCACCTCCCATTCACTGTCTGTTTAAACCAAGCCCAACTTGTAGACAAACAACTGTAAGTGGAACACACTTTAAAACAGCTTGGTGTTCCTGGTGGGTACTGTTATTTCCAAAACTTACAAAAATAAGACAGTGACTGATTTCAAAACTTAATAGTCTTCTCATAATGCCTCACATTTAAAACAGATTTTTAAATTAACCGTCAAGATGCACTGAATAAATGAGGAAAATAACATTAAAACTGTCACTGAGGGGCAGACCAACCGTTCATTCATTCACGTCCAGGGAATGGTGTTAGGCAAAGACCACCAAAAGCATCTGATGGAAGAGACTGGCTATTGGTGGGCATTAGCATCAAACATCAATCTGTACCCCAAAGCATCCTTGCTGCCCTTAATTCCCACGCGGGCATCTACCATCCACTGGCTTGGGCAGTCCCTTTTTGAAATGTCATACACAACTTATTACTCTATCTGCTCTTCCAATAACTCTTCAGCGTGAATATATTAACTGTACAAAATCACAGCCAGATCCTGCTTTAGAGGATCTTTTTTTCCCTTGTGAAAGAAAATCGTGGCTCACGCCTGTCATCCCTGTACTTTGGGAGGCCAAGGTTGGCAGATCACGAGGTGAGGAGTTCGAGACCAGCCTGGTCAACATGGTGAAACCCTGTCTCTACTAAAAATACAAAAGTTAGCCTGGCATGGTGGCACACACCTATAGTCCCAGCTGCTCAGGAGGCTTAGGCAGGAGAATCGCTTTAACCTGGGAGGCGGAGGTTGTGGTGAGCTGAGATCACGCCACTGCACTCCAGCCTGGGCAACGGAGTGAGACTCCATCTCAAAAAAAAAGAGAAAGAAAGAAAGAAAAGAAAGGAAAGAAAAGAAAGAAAGCAAGAAAGAAAATAAATTGCCCTTTCATTAGGTAAAACACTTGAATCATTTGGTGCATGTCTGATTTTCTCCATCAAGGTCTAAAAGTTTCTCCTTTCTGAAAGACAAACTACTAGGCTTTAATATTTAGGTTTAAAAAAAACACACAAAGGATGTGGCAGAGGCTGAAGGAAGATGTCGCTCTTGTGGTTCAGCTCTGATTGAAATCAAAGCAGGACAACGAGCTTATCTGAGAGCTGTGAGCCCCAATCCTTTGAAAATTCACAGTACACTTGAGTCATCTGATTCAAGATGTCTTCAAACAGCATATAGTTTTGTCATTAAAGTAATACACTTTAAGAAGACTTTAACACTCTTCAGATGACTTCATTTGTCACCAATGCAGCATTGAGAATTAAAGGTACAGCAACTAAAGGGGTGAATTAAGTGAGGGCAGAAACGCCGAGTGGCTGACGGGCTCTTCTGTTTTTGCCTCAACTATCTAAGATGAAGTCAGTCCATCTATGGGCATTTTACACTGGGCTATGCAGGCAGCAAAGATACGACAACATCTCTCTGCCCAGAGTTGAATCAGTTCTAACCCTCACTCGGGCGTCACCTGGAGCATTTCGAGACATTTGTGCTAAACTGCTTTTTCAAAAAAGAAAAGAAGGGCTGGGTGTAGTGGCTCAAGCCTGTAATCCCAGTGGATTACCCAGGGGAGGCTGAGGTGGGAAGATCACTTGAGCCCAGGAGTTTGAGGCTGCCGTGGGCTATGATTGCACCACTGCACTCTGGCCTGGGTGACAGAGCAAGATGCTGTCTCTAAAAGAAAAAAAGAAAAGAAACCATCCAATGCCCTCTGGTCTAAATGATCAGTAGCTGGGGCTTGAAAAAAACGTACATAAATGTTAGCAGAAATAAATACCCTCCCAATGCTCATGAATTCTAATTGCCAGAGGGTTTCAAGATCATACAAGGAAACTGAGGTACTGCACCTCACACACAGTCCTAAAGATAATACTAAATGGTTTGGTCCCTTCTCTGTATGTTCATAATGGGATGTGCTGAGATGATCAGGAATCTATGCTTTCTTCTTTCCTGCAAATTCTGTAATAAATCCAGGTTCTCTCCTGACCTCTCATTGGGAAACAATGATTCTTCAAGGGTGGAGACGGTTAGTAAACATTCACTTATGCTCCTACCCTCTGCACAGAACCAGGGCTTCCATCCTACATGGAAGTGACTCTGCAAAGAGGAGCAGCACCAACTGAAGTCACCTATTGTCCCATTCTCTCAGAAGCAGACCTCCCTCTTGCAGCCTACATCTCTAAAGGCGCGTACATACTCCTCACCTTCCAGGGCGTAGGCCTTTCATCTGTGAATCAACTCCAACAAGGATATGCATCTGAGCCTCTAAAGGCCAGCCTTCCAAACTCCAGTAAGGGGACGAAGAGGGGAAGTGACATTTCCAGCTCAATGAGCATTAACCAGAGAAATATTCTTCACTTTTAGTGTTAGGGAATCATTCTAACATTTACACCTCCTTTTCTTGCGTAATAGAATAGTATGATCTTCCTGAGCCTCAGGATCATTAACCCTGAGGATGACAACAACCTACAGGTGCACGCAGAGGAGAACTCCTACTGTTGATTCCTGCAGTTACCCCAGAATAGATTTCGGGCTTATTTTGATGTTGCTGCTGCTGTTGTTGTTGTTGATGTAATTTCTCTATTCTGACAATTAAGTGCAAGGAGAAAAATCTCCTTAATCATACATTCTGCTTAATCAAGGTTTGACTATCAACAAATTGCTCCTTGGCAAAACCCAGCTGAAATGTATTAGGAGACCTAGTCCTCTTCCACCAAAAACAGTTTAGGTATTTAGTCATTCAAGTCTTCATAATCAGATAAGCAGAATCTTTCGTTATTTCCAAACTCAATCAGAAACATCATTAATTTCAAAAAGGTACAGATGGAAGCTACACACACAGGTTTTAGTGTAAGTAAAGAAGGACCTTTAACTGTGGATCTTACAGGATTAAAAACTGGTTATCCAAGGGAACTACGAAAACTTGATCAAGTGAAGTCTTTAATAAAGGACTAATGATGGTTGCTCTACAACGATTAATTCTATATTAAAAAAACTTTACACTGACAGTCTTTCCATATATCCTATCCCATAAATTACTGTTAACCGACCACTCTCAGTATTGATATCAACAATAGGGCCAAACCTTGTCCTCCAGGATACTAACGAATTAACCTCATTTCTATACATCTACTTTTCTTGCAAGTCTAAACAAAAAGTATGGGAAGTGGCATAGAGGAGCTTTTTGGCTGTCTTTATGAGTTTTCTTTTGGAGACATAATCTCACTCTGTTGCCCACGCTGGAGTGTAACGGCACAATCTCGGCTCACTGCAAGCTTCACCTCCCAGGTTCAAGCGATTCTCCTGCCTCAGCCTCCCAAGTAGCTAGGAGTACAGGCGTGCACCACAACCCTCAGCTAGTTTTTGTATTTTTAGTAGAGATGGGTTTTCACCATGTTGGCCAGGCTGGTATTGAACTTCTAACCTGCCCGCCTCAGCCTCCCAAAGCGCTGGGATTGCAGATGTGACCCACCACACCCAGCCTGTCTTTATGGTATAACCAAGAGATCTGCCTGTTATTAATCCAAGTAACTCATTGTCTAGGAAAGAGATGGACATATGCATAGCAACAAAGGGCTTTATCAAGTCCAAGGGCAAAACAAGGTAGGGCTATACTGACAAGCTCCCCGCAACACACACACCCCTGCTTCAGATTATTTTTAATTCATTGAGTGCCAGGTATTGTATAAAGTGCTGAGATAATACAAAGGATGAGAAAAACTGAAGCAGGCCCAGAGGGAGCTTACAGACTGATGGCACCGCAGACATGCAGCACATGACACAGACATGCGCAGGCATCCCCCAATATCCAAACCAAACGGGGCCAAAGTTTCGGACAGTAACTTCAGATCGTGAGGGATGCCATGCTATCACATCTATTTGGTTTCTGGGTTATGGAGAAAATAGCATTAATGAACAATGAGGGGCACCAGCCCTATCTTCAGAAAGATGTCTCTAAAACTGTCTAGTTCCTGGCCAGGCACAGTGGCTCATGCCTATAATCCCAGCACTTTGGGAGGCCAAGGCGGGTGGATCACAAGGTCAGGAGTTCGAGACCAGCCTGGCCAGTATGGTGAAACCCCATCTCTACTAAAAATACCAAAATTAGCCAGGCGTGGTAGCGTGTGCCTGTAGTCCCAGCTACTTGGGAGGCTGAGGCAGAAGAATCACTTGACCCCAAGAGGCAGAGGTTGCGGTGAGCCGGGATCATGCCACTGCACTCCAGCCTGGGTGACAGAGCGAGACTCCATCTCATGTTCCTGTGTTTGAATGACAAGAATTTGGAGAGAGAGAATTCGGGTAATGAAGAAACCTGTAAATAAAGCCTGTGGCGGCCAGGCATGGCGGCTCACATTTGTAATCCCAGCACTTTGGGAGGCCAAGGCAGGCGGATTACCTGAGGTCAGGAGTTCGAGACCAGCCTGGCCAACATGGCGAAACCCTATCTCTAATAAAAACACAAAAATTAGCCAGGTGTGGTGGCACAAGCCTGTAATTCCAGCTACTTGGGAGGCTGAGACAGGAGACTCTCTTGAACCCACATGGCGGAGGTTGCAGTGAGCCAAGATGGTGCCACTACACTCCAGCCTGGGTGACAGACCAAGACTCCATCTCTCAAAAAAAAAAAAAAAAAAAAAAAAAGCTTGTGGTAAGGGCTCTGAAGGCCAGGAGCAGATGACTAAGGGAGATCTACTCTAGGTGGCAGGAAAGGCTTCCCCAGGAAAAGATGGTGGAGCTGAGTGTGAACTAAAGGACATCTACAAATTGGTTAGGCGTGGAGTCTGAAAAATTGAGGGGTCAGGGGAAAATTCCCTGTCAGCATTGACAAAGACCCAGTGGACAGAGGGCAGAGGGCACCCTAAGCATTTGAGGAACTGAGGTAAAGCCAGTTTGGCTGGCCCAAATCACATCTTGCAGCTTGAGTTAGGGGTTTTCGTCTTTATCCTAAGCTGATGCCACTAGAAGATTTTTCAGTAGAAGAGTGACCTGGTCAGATCTGCGTTTTGAAAGGATTGTTCTAGCTCCTAGGGAGAGAAGGGATCAGAGGGGGTGCAAGGGAATGTGAAAACCCTCAAGATACAGCAGTGGGGGCAGACAGCACTTTCAGACTATCAGAAGGAAGGAGGAGGAATTTAACCAGGTGACCAAACTCTTATCTGGTGCTACAGAGCACCCAACTCAGACAGTCAGTGATGTCCCCAAGAATGAGGTGGCTGTGGGTCATTAGAAATCAGTGCTGCCTGTTACAAACCTCAAAAGACTAGGAGGAAAGGAAGCATGGCAGCTAACATTGGCCTTCCACTGGAGTGTTCCTTATTCAATAAGGGGTGAAAATGGAATTCAAGGGGAAACTTATGGGGAGCCCCTTTTTCCACCACAAAACAGCTGTTTACATTTCTGCATATGACTGTAAGTTAGGTATTTGGAGATGACAGCAAAAATTCATATCACACTTTCACAACTCTTGGAAGAAGAACTCAAGTTCTTTCCTCTAAATATAGTAGTACACGAATAGGGTTTCTGACTTCAAAGGGATTATCTCAGCTTCTTCACTTCAATCCCCCTTTTTTAAAAAAAAAAAAAAAAACAGGGTTTTACTCTGTTACCCAGGCTGGAGTGTAGTGGCACAATCACGGTTCACTGCAGCCCTGACCTCCCGGGTAGCTGGGACTACTGGCAAGCGCCACCACATCCAGCTAATTTTTGGCAGACACGGGGTCTCATTATGTTGCCCAGGCTGGTCTCAAACTCCTGGGCTCAAGTGATCTGCCTGCTTCAGCCTCCCAAAATGCTGGGATGACACATGTGAGCCACTGCACGCAGCCTCTGCTTCAACCACTTTACCATCAGGCTAAAGAAACTGAGGTCTGGGAAGATTAACTAATATCCTCTCATCCCAATTAGTCTTAAGGTAACACATATTACTTTTGGTTAAATCTTTTGCGGATATTAGGTAATGTAGAAAGGATTTTTCTTTTTCCTTTTACTGTATGATGAGGAAATCTATACATTCTGATTTATTTTTAACCAAGCAGGTTAAATAAAATACCACAATATTTTATCAAGGTATTCTGAAGTTTAAGAATCTATATGGTAGAATCATGAAATTGCCATAATGGAATTTTGCAAATAGCCAGGGATAATGAGACCCCATTTCCACAAAAAATAAAAAAATTAGCCAGAGGCCAGGCTCACTCCTATAATCCCAGCCCTTTGGAGGCTGAGGCAGGCAGATCACTTGAGGCCAGGAGTTTGGGACCAACCTGGCCAATATGGCAAAACCCTGTCTCTACTAAAAACACAAAAATTAGCCAGGCATGGTGGCACGTGACTGTAATACCAGCTACTCAGGAAGCTGAGGCATGAGAACTGCTTAAACTCAGGAGGTGGACGTTGCAGTGAGCCCAGCTCGCACCACTGCACTCCAGCCTGGGCAACAGAGCCAGACACTGTCTCAAAAAAAAAAAAAAATTAGCCAGGTGTGGTGGTGCACAACTGCAGTCCTATCTGCTTGGGAGACTGGGGCAGGAGGATCACCTGAGCCCAGGAGTTTGAGGCTGCACTGAGCTATGACAGTGCCACTGCACTCCAGCCTGCGTGACGGAACCAGGCTCTGTCTCTAAATACATAAGCCAAAAAACACTTGGGTATATGGAAATATTGTCTCTTTGAGCAGGGTTACATGTATGTATACAATAGCCATTAAGATCTGTGCATTTTAATATATGTAAATCATACTGTAACTTAAAGAAAAAAGAGAGGGGAAGATACCAAGAGCCTCGTTTTCTTTATTCTATTGCTTGGAGTACAGGGGCCCTAGCTTCACCAGTCTTAAGAGGAGGTCTCCAACAGGAGGAGTAAGTCCTCATGTTCTACAGCACTGCAGGATGACTATAATACAGTTCCAGTTAGCTACAAGGAAGATAATGAATGTTCCCAACACAAATAAGTCATAAACATTTGAGATGATGGATCTAATTACCTTGATCTAATTACTACACATTATACATATATAAAAAATCACTATGTACCCCATAAATATGTATTTATTAAATATCAATTTTAAAAAGTAAAATAAAAAGAGAAGCTATCCAGATAAGTGTTTTATACCTATCTCATCACTCCCACATTACACATGGATATTCAGAAATTGTTCTTAGTCATAGAAACTTTACACATGGATATTCAGAAATTGTTCTTAGTTATAGAAACTTTAAGCATACTTACTATGTGCTTTAGATCCTTGTTTTAGAGTGTGCAAGTAAATTCATTTCAGTCTAATTCAAATTAGAATACAGCAACATAACATCATCTAAATTTCTTCAAAAATATACAAGTAAATTTCTCAGCCATGTTATAAAGTACTCTTATATAATTCCTAGAAAAATGTAGTAATTACTTTCCAGGAAATGTAAATTAATACATAGCAATAAAGTAGTCAATGACTTTATTCCTAGTGGGAATTCAAACCAAATCACAATTTATTGAAATGACTAGTTCAAAGTTTATTTTAAAAATGCTGACATGTATGTAAATCTCCAGTAATGGATGAAAGGCCATTTTTATTTTGGTTTCAGGCAGGAACCATGGGGAGTTGAATTTCTGCATACAATAGTTATTTAAAAGACTGAGTGATCTACCATTTTTGAAGACATTTAGAATTTCACAGGTTACACACGCGCGCGCGCGCGCGCGCGCACACACACACACACACACACACACACACAGAGCTAATTTTATTTACTGGGGCTGCTCTGTAAGTGGCAAAACTAGAGTTTTCATGGTCTCACTGCCATGTTTCAATCCAAAGGCTGAATGACCTAATTCAAAGTGGCTATGAACAGCAGTAATCTTGAGCTAAAAATCAATTTAAAACACCAACTTCAAAGTTTGGACACTCCACTGATAGAAAATGAAACAGTAATAGGAGTCACTAAAGCGTACAAATGACACCTTCCTCTCCCTTCGTAGTTGGATAATTTCAAAGTATATTTTCAGTTTAACCTGGTTTCTCTTCTTTCATCATTTAACATTCTATTTTGATGTGTAGTGCCCTGTACTTCCTGTTACTACATCTTGATATTCTACTGCAAATCATGACTCATCCTTAAATCACAGAGAAACTCATCAAAATCCAGAATTTCACAGCACATAGGAACTCAGTCTTTCAAGAGGGCAGCATTCTTAGAACATTACTTGAACCACAGAGGACAAAAAAACACTGAACGAGTCCATGAAGAAATTATGGCAATCCATGGTTGAGCCAACACATTTATTAGATCAATAAATAGAAGCTCTATGTGATCATTTCAGTCTCAGTACTAATTATTAAAATGTGTTAAGTGATAGTTAAGTGAAAAAAGTTATAAAACAGTAAGTACAGTGTGCTTTCAATTAAAAATGGTATGTGCATGTGTGGATATACATAGACACACATGCATTTTTTTAAAACTGGACAATTACACATCAAAATGTAAACAGTGGAATTATGGGAGATGTCTATTTTTTTCATTGCAGTTTTCTGTATCTTTGTAAGGCAATTCACATTAATATTTTTTACAACAAGAAAAAAAAACAACCAACCTTTAGAAGATACTATTTTGCTAGCATGGTCTCAAAGTATGTTAAAAGTCGATTTATACAAGCAAAGAGAAATTAAAGATAACTAAGACATAAAAAACTTTCGCCTGAAACATACAAGAAAATCTGACAAAAATGGAGTCCCCTTCCCCTCTCACCTGTATATTTATGTACAGAACCTTAGGAAAGGGTCAGAAAACAGTCATCTGGGCTCTACAGCCAGAACAAAGCCAGAATAGACAGCCAGCCCATTTCTTTGAATCTTTAATGAGACAGCTGGTACAGTGGTTCACACCTGTAATCCCAGCTACTGCGGAGGCTGAGGTGGGAGGATCACTTGAGCCCAGGAGGGCAAGGCCAGCCCTGGCAATATAAACAATTAAAAAAATAAAGTTTCATGAGAAGTCCAGGTCTGGGAAACACGGAGATGACTGAGTCATTCCTTAGGACTGGAAGGGAACAAAACTAACAATTAGTAAGCAGCAACTCACCCTCAGTGAAAAAAGACTCTATTCCAGGAAGTCACATTCTTGGATAGTTTTCTATGAAATGTTTTGGGTTGTCATCAGGTCATGTTTTGCAACATTTCACAGCACCATATTGGTCTTCTGAATCAGATATATGAATATAATTAGGTACCATAGAACACACAAAATCCAGTATCTGACAGCTAAGAAGGGAATATTGTAATTTACATACACTGCCTGGAAGTCCTTTAAGACCAATTTCAGGAAAAGATTCAAGCTCCAAAAAGTTACTACAAATTTTAATATATGACCTCAGAGTTACATGTACTGTATATTAGCACTTTTGACTTATTTAATGTTTTATACAAGAAAAAGAGGAGGTCTTTAATAAATGTTTAGGTAACTTCAAAACTCAAACGGAGCTGACAAATCACTGCTCTCCCCTATCTGGACTACTGCCATTCTGGTCTCAACAGCATTGGTACCAAGTGCATGAAGATGCTATACTTGCGGAGTTTCAGAGACGGCCTAATTCAGGACATAAAGGGTACACCATCACAATGTCACCATCCGTATGTCACTCTATTATTGCATGTTACTGACCAAAAAGAGAAAGAGAAAATTCGTGAATGCTATGTTATGTATGCGGCCCCAAAAGTAGAGCTGATGACTTTTCAATGTCCTATTTGTTGACTGAAAGCGTGTTAAAGAGCTTTCATCATCTTCATCATCATTAAATAAGATTTTTCTCAATCCACTATAGAAATGTTGGGCCAAAAAATTCTTTCTTGTGCACTGTTGACTGGTTAGCAGCATCTCTGGCCTCTACCCTCTAGAAGCCAGTGCACCTCCTTAGTTATAACAAACAAAAACGTATCCAGACATTGCCAAACGTCTCCCGGGAGGTAAAATTACTCTTGAGAACCATTGACATAAATGAACCTATGTGTCCCAAATAATTACTTACAAGGAGGAATTCTAAATACTTCCTTTTTTATTTAAAGGAAATGTACTCTGGAGAGTTTACAATCTCCATTCTTAAGGAACTCTCACGCAAAATATATGAGATCTTGTAAGTCTTTTTTCTTATCTGTTATAAGTTTTGTTAGCCTACTCACAGCTTTCAATGCTACAATTTATTGAGCACCTACTCTGTGACAGGCATAGCATTAGGGACATCCTGTACTCATGTCCACTGACTCATACCCCAGTCAGGCTGTTTGGGCTGTTTGGGCTGTTTTTAGGACACACTTTGCCACCGTAAAAGAACTGCCAACACCTTAAAAGCAACATGTCTTTGTCAATAAAGGGGCCCCATCGTTCCAATCAGGTTCCTTTTGACCCTTTTTAGTAATTCCACACATTTCTAGGCAACATTTACATTTTTTTTTAAACTTTTTTTTTTTTTTAAGAGAGCAGAAGGCCTTTGCTATATTTGGTATAGAAAGACCATCACTTTTCAAACTCAGAGGGGTTTGTAGGCAGGATCATTACTGGAAACTCTAAGAACACTTATGGACAGTCTCCTTAACTGCCTGACCCATGTGCCCTCCTAACACAATTTGTAATTTTATCATCCTCATAAACTGAAACTCCTAACTGACCTTTTCCAAATAAATGGGTGCCATGGCGAGAGAGAAAGAAAAAGAGATCAGACAGTATTTTGTAAGGCTCACAAGTGGATTTCAGCTCATGAATAGATGCCTGGAATATGCCCCACCCCCTCCCACCCCCAAAGACAGCACAGATGGAGAATATGGGTGTGTGTTGAGCTGCTTCTCTCCCCCTACCCCTCAACACACAGACACACGCGGGAAAGAAAAACCTGCAAATCTGAAATCCAAAATGGCCAAAGTGACTTCAAAGTTTTCAAGACATGTCCTGAAAAAGCTCGTTGGGCTGCTGCACCCCTAAGTAAATAAAGCCGTAACTTGTCTCGTTCCCCAGCGCCGGGCTTCCAGGCTGACAGTGGCTGCACAAAACCCCTCCTGTGCCGAGCAGCGGAAACTCCTAATGAGATTAGTTGGTGTGTGTGCAGACATTACTTAGCAATGACTAAGGGGGCTCTCTCTTCCTGCAGCAGCCAGTGGAAAATTCAAGGAACTTTTTCCCCCTGCAGCAGCAGAATCCCTTTAACCCTCTCCCCAGCCAACTCCAAAAACAACTCAGCCTCCCCCTTCCCCGCCACCCCCAGGCTGGAGGACTGGGGTGGGGGGAGTTAAAGACCGGCCAGGGGCTTTCAAAGGAGGGAGGGTGGGAGGGGGCTGGCGGGGAAGGGGCGGGGGACCCCTCGAACACTACAAAGGAAACTGTAAAAGGCACAAATACATAAACCTGAGAAGGAGCAAACCACAGTTTCTTTGTGAGCTCCTCTAGTGAGTCATTTTCAAGATGCTGTCTGCTGCCAGTTTCAAAGCGGAAGCGCATGGCAATTAGTCTTGCCGTTTCCAGACAAGCCAGAAACTCTCCCGACACTCGTTTTTTTTTTTTTTTTTTTTTCTAAAAAGCCCCTTTTGCAGTTTCTGAAATAACATTTCTTGCTTCCACCTCCACCCGCCGCCTAACTGCAGCTTGTCCCTAGGATGATTCGGTTCAGAAAAGATAACAAAACCGAGACCTTTTATTTTTGCGTTTTAACTACTCCAAAATCTTAATCCCTCCTCCCCAAAAGTTACAGTAGCGTCACAGGCCAACAATAAGTTCGAAAGTAAAGAGGGATGGAGCGTGGAAGGAGCCCCAAGATCATTTCTTGCCCGGTCCTTCTCCAAAACCGTGCCCAGTAAAGACGCCGGCTTTTAAATGTCCGACTGGGCGTGCGCCTGGGGCGGTGACCTGGGCGGGGGTCACCTGCCAAGCGAGAGTGGACGCAGCCCCCAGCCCCACACCTTCGCGACTCATGCCCTCCACCGCCCTCTCCATCCCTGTCTTCCTCCCTGGATCCGAGCACCGGTGCCCTTTGCCCACTCGAGGGGAACCTGACTGAGGTCCCAGTTGGAAGGTCAGCGGTGGTCCAGCCTCCAGGCACTCTGCCTGCTCCGGCCACGGTTCTTCCCAGGGACCCTAAGTCTCGCCTTCCCCCGCTCCCCGCGCTGCCTGCAGCGGGGCCCTGGGCAAGCTCTCAGGGTTGTACGCCCGGCGCCCCTTCCTCTGGGCTCGCAGCGCAGCCCCAGGGAGGTGAGCCGCGGGCGCAGGGTCCCCGCAGCCCCGGGCCCGGCGCGAGCTCGGGCTACAGCGGTGGCAGCGACGCGGGCGCAGGAGCATCCCCGGCGCCCCCTCCCCGCGGCCGGCCCTCCCGTGCGGACGCACCCCCACCCCCACCCCGGCCGGCAGCCCACTCCGCGGCGCCCCCCGCCCCACCCCCATCGCGCCCAAGAAAAGAAAGAAAAAAAGAAAACTCCACCAAAGAAACTTTGTAAGTGTCCGAGCAACAGGCAGAAGAAGCCCTGCTACCTACCCAGATGTAGGGGAGTCTTCTTCGGGGGGAATTTCTAGGAGGACCCGGGCGAAAGCCCCCGACTTTCCATGCTGACAGGCGTCTGCAGACGGTCTGTGGCTCTTGTAATGAGATCCTGATTTTTCCCCCTTTTTTTCTTTCTCTCGCTCCTCTTTTTTTTTCCCCTCTGGTGTGTGTGAGAGCAGGAAGTTGGAGCAGTCAGGCCGAGCCGGCTCACTTCCTTTACTGCATTATTCCCCAGGCGGTGTGCAGTCTGTGTAAACAGGCTTTTCCGCCCCGCGCCGCGCGCCCCGGCCGCGGCTGTGCGCCGGGGCTGGCCGCCCAGGCCCGCGCCTCCCCCGCCGCCCCGGCCCCGCGCGCGCCCCGCACCGCCCCCACCCGCCCCGCTTCCTGCGCGGCCACCCCGGGGAGGAGCCTCCGACCCGCGGCGACTCAGCGCGGCCGCAGCCCCTCCCCACGGGGAGGGGGGTCCGCCCGCAACCCGCAGAAGCCGCCGAGCTTCCCCCGATGCCGGGGATCCCTCCTCACCTCTCCCCCTGGGGGTCGAGCGCGCGGGGCACCACGGCGGGGTCGTGCTCTGCGCAGTTGGCCCGGGAGGGGCGTCCCGAGGTGGGGAGGTGGCTGGACTCGCTGTTTCCCATCCGCCGGGATGGAAGAGTTGGGGGGCAGAGGGGAGTGGGGTTCAGGGTTTGGTTGCGCTGGGCAAAGGACTGCTTTTACTGTGGGTGAGGGCACAGTTTCCGTCTGGGGTTGGAGATGGACACCGTTCCTGTCTGGGTTTTCAATGTTTTAAAAGGCAGCCCTCGTGCTAGCTCCAGCCTGTAATCCCAGCACTTTGGGAGACCGAGGCGGGTGGATCACCTGAGGTCAGGAGTTCGAGACCAGCCTGGCCAACATGGTGAACCCCTGTCTCTACTAAAAATACCAAAAAAAAAAAAAAAATCAGCCTGTTGTAGTGGTGGGTCCCTATAACACCCCTCGGGAGGCTGGGTGAGAGAATCACTTGAACCTAGGAGGCAGAGGTTGCAGTGGGCCAAGATCGCCCCATTGCACTCCAGCATGGGTAACAAGAGGGAAACTCGGTCTCAAAAAAAAAAAAAAAAAAAAGGCCGCCCCCCGGGGGGGGGGGGGGGGGGGGGGGGGGGGGGGGTCTGTGGGGAAAGGATAAGGAACCACAACACTGGAAGCCATGGAAATAACCAGTGCCCGCAGGGCCAGAGACTGAGGCTTGAAGGGAGGCTGTGTGGTCTCAGGACTGGTCTCCACACCTCCACATCCCTCAAGGAGGTCCCACCTCTGAGGGCTCAGGCCAGGCTGATAGGAGAGCCCACCCATTGCCCCCACAAGGTGGGGAGGATGCCTGTTGAAGAGCCCCTCCCTTCCCAGGCCTGCGCCTCACTACTCAGGCTCCAGAACCTTACATTCCCATGCCGCCACTTAGCAGCCCAGACCCCTGGTTTTTAAACTTGACCCGAGGGGCTTGTTAAACCACTGGTGGCTGGGCCTCTCCTGGAGTCCCAGATTCAGTAGGTCTGGGGTGGTTCCCAGCCCCGGCTAATGTCAGAATCACCTGGGGAGTGTTTTGACACTCTCCAGCGATATAATCAACCCAGGCCAGTTAAGTCAGATTCTCTGGGGGCTGAGCGTGAGTCCTTTCAAAAGGCCCACATTCTAAGAGTTCCTCCACTACATTTGTTTCTATTTTTGCAATCTCTCCTGAAAAGATTATTTGTTTACAAATTTCTCACTGCGATCAACTGTGAGCTTCTAAAGGGCACCGGGTGTGTTTTACTGATTAGTTTCACATCCCAGCTCCAAGTGCCTATCTGAACACACAGGTGATAGGAATTTCCTTCGGACATTTGCTTCAGGGCTCATGTGGGTAGTCCACTGGAAGGATGGGAGAATGCCCTCCAGACCTCTGAGAAGGAGTGGGAAACCTGTGGGGTGTAGGGTGGGGGCATGGTAGGAGAGTGGGGCAGAAGGAGAAGATATGGAAAAGAGGGCTGCTTATCAATGCCTGATTTCCCACAGCTAATTTTCCACTTTGGGTATTATCCTTTTAATCCCCAGTCGTCGTCTTCTGTCACTCAGCAGAGCACCTACAGTGTCCCTATATGATCCAGCTGTTGGACTGAGAGAATGTAAACTTATTATCCTCAGGGGAAAAAAAAAATCCACACAGTTAAGAACTCATGTTGCTTTGCTTTAGGAAGTATACGCCTGAAAGAAACTGGTCTGAAAAGGCTATGTTCTATATGATTCCAAACTATATGACGTTTTGTAAAAGGCAAAACTATGGAGATAGTAAAAAAGATCAGTGGTTGTCAGGGGTTAGCAGGAGGAGCACAGAGGGCAAGGAAACTACTACTCGGTATGATACTATAACGTTGGACACATTTGTTAAAACCCACAGAATGTACAACACCAAGAATGAACTCTAATGTAAACCATGGACCTTGGGTGATAATGATGTGTCAATGTAGATTCAATTACAACAAAGGTACCACTCTGGTGGGGGATGTTGATGATTGGGGAAGTTGTGCATGTGTCAGGGCAGGAGGTATATGGGAAACCGCTGTACCTCCTACTCAGTTTTGTTGTCAGTCTAAAATCACTTTAGGGCCGGGCGTGGTGGCTCATGCCTGTAATCCCAACACTTTGGGAGGCTGAGGTGGGTGGATCACCTGAGGTCAGGGGTTCGAGACCAGCCTGGTCAACATGGTGAAACCCCATCTCTACTAATAATATAAAAATTAGCTGGGTGTGGTGGTGTGTGCCTGTAATCCCAGCTACTCAGGAGGCTGAGGCACGAGAATTGCTTGAACCCAGGAGGTGGAGTTTGCAGTGAGCCAAGATCAAGCCACTGTACTCCAGCCTGGGTGACAGAGTGAAATTGTGTCTCAAAAAAATAATAAAATAAAATCACTTAAAAAAATAGTGAAAAATAGTCTAAGGGACAGGTGTGGTGATATTACTCTCACCTCTAATACCAGCTACTCAGGAGGCCAAGGCAGGAGGATCGCTTGAGCACAAGAGTTCATACTCCAGCCTGGGCAACAGAGTGAGACCCTGTTTCTTTCTCTCTCTCTTTTTTTTTTTTTTTTTTTTTTTTTTGAGACAGAGTCTTACTCTGTCGCCCAGGCTGGAGCGCAATGGTGTGATATCTGCTCACCGAAACCTCTGCCTCCTGGGTTTAAGCAATTCTCCTGCCTCAGCCTCCTGAGTAGCTGGGATTACAGATGCGTGCCACCATGTCTGGCTAATTTTTGTATTTTTAGTAGAGATGGGGTTTCACCATGTTGGTCAGGCTGGTCTCAAACTCCTGACATCGTGATCTGCCCACCTCGGCCTCCCAAAGTGCTGGGATTACAGGTGTGAGCCACCGTGCCCAATCAACCCTGTTTCTTAAAAAAATAAAAAATACACACACATGCACATATGAAGTATATGAAGTCTGTTTTTTAAAAAAAGTATATTCAAAGCCAAACTTAAGTATATTTTAATTCAGTGATTTTTATGCTTTTATTTTTGCACAACAAATCTTTGTAGAATCCTAACATGTAAGGGAGCATGTTTTTGTCAACCAGTTTTATTGTTTTGTAGAAATACCTCATCTAAAACACTACTGACACACTTTTGGGCAGCTTTAGGGTTTCTTAGCCCATATGAAATCCTGGTAAGTTTCTCTGGTATTTTGAATTGTCCACACGACTACTCTCAGCTCTTCACATGCATGGGTGATTCAGAGCTGACTCTGGTCTTCCTCAAAGCACAGGGCATAGCTTTTATTTTCAGGTGTCAGCAGCTTCCGTTCTTTGCATTCTAAGAGAAAACTGCTATTTGTTTTCCTTGCTTTCCTTCCCACAATCAAAAAGCAGCCAAGGCCACGGGAGGTGGCTCATTCCTATAATCCCAGCATTTTGGGAGACCATGGCAGGCGAATCACTTGAACCCAGGAGTTCGAAACCAGCCTGGGCAACATGGCGAAACTCCAACTCTCTACAAAAAAATACAAAAATCAGCCAAGCATGGTGGTGCATGTCTGTGGCCCCAACTACCCCAGCTACTCAGGAAGCTGAGGTGGGAGGATCACCAGAGCTCAGGAGGTCTAGGCTGCAGTGAGCCGTGGTCACACCACTGCATTCTAGCCTGGGCAACAGACCTTGAGACCCTGTCTCAAAAAAAAAAAAGGTCTTGAGACCCTGTCTCAAAAAAAAAAAAAAAAAAGGCAGCCAAAAGATGTGGTATCTGCTATTGCATGATCCACACTCCCCTTTCTATGCTTTTGTTTTAAAACAGTCAGGAGTTAGGACTGAGTAGATTTCAAGTAGGAGTTCTTTAGGAGCCCTTTATAGCAAGTGACAGAGCCCAGGGTCATATATTTTGGCTGGCCAAGAAACAAGTGAGACTCTCTCAGCTTTAAAAAGAACAGCTAAGATTCCACCAGAGATGATATGCAAAATTTGTGTGTTTGAGGAATGAGAGATAGTGTGATACTCTGGAAGGTACACGGGCAGGGTCAGGGAGAGGCAGCTCAACTCAACCCTATGTATGAAGAATGGAAGAGGGCTAAGTCTCCAAAAAAAACAAAAGAAAAATCAAAGCCTGGTTCCAAAAGAAGGGGCGTATTAGTCACCTTCTGCTGGGATAATACCACATAACAAACAACTCCAAAACTTAGTAGCTTATGGCAACAAATGAGTCTAGGTTGGCTGGGCTTGGCTGGGCTTGGCTCCAATCTGCAGGCTGAATGCATGTTGGCTTCTCACTTCTGGGACCAGGCTAAAGGAAGAGACACCACTTGGGACATGGTTCTCAAGGAGAGTTGGAGCTTAAGTAGGGGTGAGTGGAAACGTGATGTTCCTTAAAACCTCTGCTTAGGACTGGCACACTCTCACTTCTACACTTTAACATCCTATACTGTATAACAGAATGGGATGCTATCAAAAGGAAAGAAAAAAATTACAGATGGATGAGACAACAGAGCGGGAGAAGAAAACTAGTTTTACAATAAACCAAACTAAAATTTACAATAAACCAAGCTGAATAAATAATGTTTGAAGCTTATGAATTGATGAATTTCTGATAGAAGCTCAAAAGGGTTTGCCATCACTACCTTTGAAGACTGCTTCAATATTGGGGGGCTAGGAGGTAGGGCTGGGAAAGAACAGCCAAAGCCTGATAGTAAGACAGACCAGTCTGGTGGAATGTGTATCTGGAATCAGGAATTTGGGGATCCAGTCCCGTACCTGACTTGTTCTAGCTATGGGGCCTTGACTAAGTCACTCACCCTCTCTGGGCTGGAACAAGTGTCAGTTTTTACTGATGTTTACAGTGAATGCCAATTTTACATTAAAACAACATGTGTTATGGACTAAGATTCTTAAATGTTCATTTAAAAGCATATTTAAAATTGTTGTATAGACTTATAGGCAGCCCTCTGTAGGAGTCTGCGGACTCCCTTTTGTGTTGTTAGAGGTATTTCAGGGGGACATTTGAGAAATATTGACTTGGACCATCTTTCTTGCCCTCAGACAGGCCACTCATGGGGCAGAGGTTGGCAAACTGCAGTCCACAGAACCCACTGCCTGTTTCTGTATGACTTTTGAGTGAAGAGGTATTTGCCTTTTCTTTTTCATTTTTAATTGTGGTTAAAAAAGTCAAATTTACCATCCTAACTATTTTTAAGTGTATAGTTAGTTCTGTAGTGTTAAGTAGATTCACATGGTTGTGAAGCTCACCTCCAGAATTTTTTCATCTTATGAAACTGAAACTCTATCCCCATTAAACACGTGCCCCCTGTCTTTCCCTTCCCCAGCTCTTGGCAACCATGGTTCTACTTTTTGTTTCTGTGAATTTGACGAGATACTTTGTATAAATGGAATTGTACAATATTTGTCTTTTTGTGACTGGCTTATTTTACTTAGCATAACGTCCTCATGATCATCCATATTGATCATGTGACAGGATTTCCTTTCTTTTTATTTTATTATTATTATTGAGACAGGGTCTTGCTTTGTCACCCAGGCAGTCCTGCAGTGGCATGATCACAGCTCACTGCAGCCTCGACCTCCCAGGCTCAAGTGATTGTTCCTCCTCCACCTCCCAAGTAAATGGGACGACAGGTACGCACCAACACACCTGGCTAATTTTTTATTTTTTGTAGAGATGGCATCTTGCTATGTTGCCCAGGCTCATCTTGAACTCCTAGACACAAGCAATCCTCCTGCCTCATCCTCCCTAAGTGCTGGGATTACAGGCATGAGCCACTGCACCTGGCCTTCCTTCCTTTTTAGAACTAGATACTATCCCATTGTTTGTGCATACCACATTTTATTTATCCATTCATTTGTTTTGGACATTTGGGTTGCTTCTACCTCTTGGCCATTGTGAGTAATAAGAATCTACATTTTTAAATATTTGAAAACAAGCCAAAAGAAGGATAATATTTTGTAACATGTGAAAATTATGTGAAATCCAAATTTAGTGTCCCTAAGTAAAGTTTTATTGGAACACAGCCACATTCATTTATTTACATATTGTCTAACACTGTTTTTGCACTGTAACAGCATGCTGGAATAGTTGTGACAGAGACCATATGGCCCATAAAGCTGAAGATATTTACTTTCTGGCTCTTTATAGAAAAAGTTTGTCAACTGCTGGCATAGGCAAAAGAGATTCTGTGCTGTTTTTGGTTTGGATTTTTAACTGCGTTTTCTTTCTCATTTCAGACAAGGCCCTTGCTTGCCACATCACGTAAAAATATTACATGTCTTTAATGCACTTCACGTCCAGGAACTTCAGCTTCAAAGAAAACCAAATGCTCATGCTTCATTTAACTCCCCTTATTTGGTCTTCCGAAGAGGTGAAGAATAGCTGGCACTCACTGTCCCAGACACTGAGATGGCATTTCAAGATTTTCTCTGCAATCTGGTCTCTGAACAGACTTGAGCCTTTGTCTGCTAGTTCCCAACCCTGGTTACACATCAGAACCATGTGCTCCAGGACCTGACCCCCTGGAGTCTGAGGTTGAGCCCAGGAAACTCTATGTCTCCATATTTCCATCCAGACACCCTCTCTCTCCATGAAACCCTTGTAAATGTCTTACTCACTCTTTAGACATGGCTTAAACCTCACCTCCTCTAAGAAGTCTTCCAAGATTCACCAGATGAAATGCATGGCACAATTCTCCTACACCCCCACAGAACCATGTTTGAACTTTACAGCTTAGACTTATTTCTATGACTCGCTTCACTATGCATTCCTGTCTCTACATCCCTAACACCAGCCAAGAAAGTGCTAAAAATTTTTGTTGAATCAAACAGTCCATAATAGAAGAAATGATGTAAAATACAGTTTTGTAAATGATGTTATACTGTACTAATTGAGATATGTGAACAATCATTGAGAAGAAGAAGAATTCATGACATTTGGGGGGAATTAAAACTGATTCCAAGCTTCATATTTTTAAATTTAAAACATGACTGAAATTCATTAACACCCTGTACCCTCACACCCACCCTGAATCCACATCATACCTTTAGAAAGGAAGGGAGGGTAAATACGTAGCGGTAAAGTGTCCTAAACTCCTAAAACGGTGAGACATTGCCATCGTTTTCGAGATGCATACAAATGAGAATGTGTACTGACAAGCTGCCGGTCAAAATCACTTCCTACATGCTATAAATCTGATATGCCCAGAAACATACAAATGGTCTTTGACCCTTTCCCTTTCAGTGATGCCCAGAGTTCCTGTGCAAACAACTATTTTGGATTTTAAATGTGTGGATCAAGAAAATCGAGTATTTTATCTTTTGCTGTTTTGATCCTAGATGGTGTTGGACAAGGCTTTGTAGGAAACTGCAGTCTTTTTTTTTTTTTTTTTTTTTTTTAATCGGGCAGCATCAGACAGTTACGGGAAGCTCAGGAAATACTGTGAAGGGCAGGATATCACGCTGTGCATTGATGGCAAAGATGGGGAAGAGGTGGTCGGGCCTTTTAAGACCAACTCCTTAAGGGTGGAAAAAGCTAAGTCATTGGAGATTCATGATCACATTTTTTTAAAATCCCTGAAAATAATTTGAGAGCAGCAAAGGGAAGACCGGAACCATGACATCAAGTGCAAGGATGATTGTGGAGTAGGGTCCTCAGAGCAAGTAGAAGCTCCGGGGCACACGCGTAAAATTCCTTCTCCTCAAGAATCTATTTGCTTGGGTTGATAGACTTTGTCTGGGGAGGCTGGAGCCAAAGGGGAGTTGTGGTAAAAAATCAAGAAAAAGAAGCTGTTTCCTGTGAAACTTCAGGAAGTTCTGAACACAGGCATGTCTTCCTTTTGGGGACCAGCACAGAGGTGAAGAGGGCATTTTCTCCACATTGGCATGGAACCTGATGGTCCCTGCAGGCATGACGGGGCCCCCGAATGAGGAAGCCAGAAAGCACAGAACATGAACAGACATGTTCTGGAAAGGTACCCCTTATTCCCTCCTGTCTCTGTCTGGGGGCACTTCCAGTAGGAACAGGAGAGGGTCGTTTTCTAATTGGCAAGTTTAGGAGAAGAAACTGACATGCTTGGCTCAGTTTCCTCCTCTCTCCTCTTTCGGAGCCAGCTCATCTCAGGAACACATGGTCTTAGTTCTCCGTGCTAGGGGGATGCCTGCAGTTTTTTGGCTTAGCCCAGGTAGGCAAACTCAGTCTTGGGGACAAAATGACAAACGAACCCATTGTGCCTGCAGTCGGAAGGGTATCCTCCAATTTAGCTTTTGTCTCATAAGACTATCATTTTGATCTCCATCAGTCTGGCTCCTGGGTCTATCTCTCAATTGGTTCTGAAATTGGACAGGGAAGAGGGAAGCCATTTATTGGGCTTCTAAACCCCCAGCCAGGTCGTGTGAGACCCCACCCTTGGCACTCTGAGAAACAACTGGAGAAGAGTGTCGAGGGTAAGGAGTGGGTATTGAACTCCCATATGAGCAGGGAGAGATTGAACAACGTTCTAACTGGAGCATCTGTGGTCTTAGGGCCTCATGTGTAACACCCACAGGCCAATTTAGCCACCAAGGGAACCCAAGATGGGAAAGAAGAGAAACGCTGTTCTGCAGGCTATTTTTGGGAGCCATCCATGGTGGTTTGGAGGTAAAGGCTGTCATGCTATTGAATTTGCTTTAAATTGAGTGACTTCTGGAGGCCACTGTGAGGGTACTGAGGTTAGAAGCAGATACTGGGGTGAAAGGAAGAGAAGCATCCTCTCCCCGGAAGCGTGATGACACTGGGTACTCTTAGAAGGGTAAACTTGGTAATATTCCACTCATACCCTTTTCTCTCCACAGCAATACACATTTCTTGAATAAATGCCATGGATACTTAAGGAGAAAAAATAATAATTATTAGAAAATACATGTAATGCCACACAGTGTAAAAAGCACCATTAAGGCTGGGCGCGGTGGCTCAAGCCTGTAATCCCAGCACTTTGGGAGGCCGAGACGGGCGGATCACGAGGTCAGGAGATCGAAACCATCCTGGCTAACACGGTGAAACCCCGTCTCTACTAAAAAATACAAAAAACTAGCCGGGTGCGGTGGCGGGCGCCTGTAGTCCCACCAGCTACTCGGGAGGCTGAGGCAGGAGAATGGCGTGAACCCGGGAGGCGGAGCTTGCAGTGAGCCGAGATCCGGCCATTGCACTCCAGCCTGGGCGGCAGAGTGAGACTCCGTCTCAAAAAAAAAAAAAAAAAAAAAAAAAAAAAAAAAAAAAAAAAGCACCATTAAATAGATTAAGCCCATTGATCCCTGATACTATTAATCCCGTTTTACGTTTGATACAAGTGAGGAGCAGAGATGTTAAGAGATTGATGGGCTCAAGATCACACGTTTAACAAGTGATGGAGTTGGAACTAAAATCCAGGTTTTCTGATCTAAATCCAAATCCTTTCCGCTCTTCTTTGCCGTATGACAATAGAGGACCACAAGAAAATAAAGAGAAGAACTCAGAAAGCAGGGCCAGGGAAACCGGATCGGACTCCTGGTTCTACCATGAACTTGAATTGCCTGAGATTCAGCCTCTTTGCCTATAAAACTGTGTGCTGAGGGCTTGGACTAGAAAGTGTCTAAGACTCTGACATGCTGGGAAGGTCCTGGGTGGTTCTCTGCTTTAGGTCACTGTCTTAGTCTGTTGGGGCTGCTGTCACAAAATGCCATAAACTGGGTGGCTTAATTCAACACCAGACGTTTGTTTCTCACGGTTCTGGAGTCTAGGAAGTCCAAGATCAAGGTGCTGACAGACTCGGTGTCTGGTGGGGGCCCAATTTCTGGTTCATAGATGGCACCTTCCTGCTGTGTCCTCACATGGCAGAGTGAGGGGTCTAGGCCCCTTTCCTAAGGCACTAATCCCATTCATGGGGGCTTCATCCTCATAACCTAATCACCCCCAAAAGCCTCTCTCCCAACACCATCACCTTGGGGGTTAGGATTTCAACATGTGAATTTTTGGGGAACACAAACATTCAGATGATAGTGTGTCCAGAGATGGTTCCTGCCAGTGGATTCGTGGTCTCGCTGACTTCAAGAATGAAGCCGCAGACCTTCGTGGTAAGTGTTACAGCTATTAAAGGTGGCATGGACCCCAAGAGTGAGCAGCAGCAAGATTTATTATAAAGAGTGAAAGAACAAAGCTTCCACAGTGTAGAAGGGGGCCCCAGCGGGTTGCTGCTGCTGGCTGAGGTGGCCAGCTTTTATTCCCTTATTTGTCCCCTCCCATGTTCTATTTTTGTCCTATCAATCCTCCCTGCGACTGGCTGCTTTTAAGATCCTGCTGATTGGTGTGTTTTACAGAGTGCTGGTTGGTGCGTTTTACAGAGCACTGATTGGTGCATTTTACAGAGCACTGATGGGTGCATTTTACAATCCTTTTGTAAGACAGAAAAGTTCTCCAAGTCCGCACTCCACCCAGGAAGTCCAGCTGGCTTCACCTCTCAATAGTGGTCACCTCCTGTCACCGTTATTCATAGCAGTTCTGCTTAGGAAGCACATGGTTACAGAAATGGCTTTGCTGGGGCATTTTAATCAGCCACCTAGAGCGGTGAATTGAAAAGGTTATCTGCAACTCACAGTAGGAAATGAAGTTTACATCTAAACCCAATGCACACATATATGAAATGGAACAAGTTTCACAAATTAATAGGTTTATTTTTTTTAATTTTTTTTTGTGTGTTTTTTTTTTTTTTTGAAACAGGGTCTCACTTTGTCACAGTGCAGAGTGAGTGTAGTAACTTGATCTTGGCTCACTGAAGCCTCGAACTCCTAGGCTCAAGCAATGCTCCTGCTTCAGCCTCCCCAGCCTGTAGCTGGGACTACAGGCATGTGCCATCATGCCCAGCTAATTTTTTTTTTTTTTTAAATAGAGATGAGGTCTCGCTATGTTGCCCAGGCTGGCAGTGAACTCCTGGGCTCAGGCAATCCTTGCACCTCGGCCTCCCAGAGTGCTGCGATTGCAGGTGCACTAAGCCACTGCAATCAGCCATTTACTTTTTTTTTTTAAACATTTACTGTGTGTTTTATTAGTTAAAACAAACAAACAAACAAAAAAACAACTGATATTAAGAAAACAAGGCCGGGTGCAGTAGCTGACGCTTGTAATCCCAGCACTTTGGGAGACCAAGATGGGTGGATCACTTAAGGTCAAGAGTTTGATATCAGCCTGGCCAACATGGTGAAACCCCCGTCTCTACAAAAATTACAAAAATTAGGTGGGCATGCTGGCGCACACCTGTAATCCCAGCTACTCTGGAGGTTGAGGCACAAGAATCACTTGAACCGTGGTTGCAGTGAGCCAAGATCGCACCACTGCACTCCAACCTGGGTGACAGAGTGAGACTCCATCTCAAAAACAAAACAAAACAAAACAAAACAAAAACAAGTTTTAAAACTTTTTTTAAATAAGAAAACATTTACTATTTGAGTACTTTCTATTCTATTTCATTTGTTTAGAAAATGTTGGTTACAACACAATTTGATTTCGTGACCCACAAACGGTTTAAGAGCCACAATTTGACAAGCTGGAAATTGAGGAGTGGTGGTGGGAGAAGTCCTGGGAAGACGGGGGATCCCAGAAGCCAGCTGAGGTTGAATGGGAGAAAAGGAAGCGGAGGTAACTGTCTTGTGTGTGATTCAATGTCCTTCCTAATATGCCCGACACTTTCACATCATCTACCATCTCAGCGGGAAAGTTCTCACTTCTGTCACCTAGCTATCTTTTAAAAGACAGGTAAGAATGTTCAAAAGATACTTTATTTATCACTGTCTTGATTTATCAGCCACTCAGGCAATAAGTTCCTTCAGCAGCACTCCCTGTGTCCATAGCTGGCTGCTACGCATAACAGGGTGGGGTGTGATCTTTTTGTTTTTTCTTTTTAATTAACAGGATTCAAGAGGGTGTGATCTTTCGAAGGGGTCATGCAACAAGGTCAGGGTGTCACCAGGGGAAGCCTGATTTGGCTGATGACCCATGGGTAGCATCCCCTTGGTGACAATCTGAGCCCTAGCTTACTGGTTCAGAAAGTTGAATGGACCCATACCTCTAAGCATGGCCATTTGGCCTTGAGCCTCACCACACACGGCCTCTTATTTATCTCTGAAGTCATCTCCAAATGGTCTTGTTCATGTAGTTACAGAGATTGCCTGGCAAGATTGAAAGTAGAAGGCAAGCTAGGTTTGGTGGTTCATGCCTGTAATGCCAGCATTTTGGAATGCTGAGGTTTGCTTAAGCCTAGATCAGGACCAGCCTGGGCAACGTAGCAAGACTTGTCTCTACAAAAAACAAAAAACTAGCCAGGCATGGTGGTGCATGCCTATAGTCCCAGCTACTCAGGAGCCTGAAGGAGTATCTGGGAGGATTGCTTCAGCTTGGAATGTGAAGGCTGTAGTGAACTGTGATCACACCACAAAACAATAATAAAATAAATAAATTTAAACAAGACAGTTTTAATAGAAGGCTTTCATCACACATCTTTAAACTTATATCCCATCCTCCAATCACACTGCTTGAAATTCACTAATGTTTTCGTAGGTCCCTACCACAATAATATAACATTGCATTTTGTATGTTAAATACATCCGTTAATTCAAGATAAACACTGAAAATACATTGCAAATTTTAAAACCATATTTTAGCACTTGTTCAATTTTTGATATACACCAAACATGACAGAGACCTGAGCCTTTCTCAACTTTGAGAGGGCCCACCTAAGGAAGACCAGATTCTTGGTGACACAGTTTTCTTTCTTTATTTCTTTTTTATTTTTTGAAATGGAGTCTTGCTCTGTCATCAGGCTGGAGCGCAGTGGCTCAATCTCAGCTCACTGCAACCTCCAACTCACTGGTTCAAGCAATTCTCCTGCCTCAGTCTCCCGAATAGCTGGGATTACAGGCACGCTTCACCACACCCAGCTAATTTTTGTATTTTCAGTAGAGACGGGGTTTCACCATGTTAGCCAGGATGGTCTTGATCTCCTGACCTCGTGATCCACCAGCCTTGGCCTCCCAAAGTGCTGAGATTACAGATGTGAGCCACTGTGCTCGGCCGGTGACACCGTTTTTTTTAGAACATCTGCAAGTGAATTCACTTTGGAGTGAAAGGAGAACATTTCTTTCTCAAAGTGACTGAAATGCCTGCAGCTCCTGTCCTGTTCAGAGGACCCTCCAAGGTAACCAGGAACCCAACCTAACATTGGAGAGTTTGTTCCTTCACGATTGACGTGGTTTGTCTGTGTCCCCACCCACATCTCATCTTGAATTGTAGCTCTCATAATTTCCACATGTTGTGGGAGGAACCAGGTGGTAGATAATTGAATTATGGAAGTGATTTCCCCCATACCATTCCTGTGGTAGAGTATAAGTCTCATGAGAGCTGATGGTCTGATAAGGGGAAACCCCTTTCTCTTGGCTCTCATTCTCTCTCGCCTGCTGCCATGATTCTGAGGCCTCCCCAGCCATGTGGAACTGTGAATCCATTAAACCTCTTTTTCTTTATCAATTACCCAGTCTCAGGTATGTCTTTATCAGCAGCATGAAAATGGACTAATACAATGATCAACAGTGAAAGCACCTTGAGATGAGCGTCTTAAGGGCTGTTTCTTTCAGAATGTGATGAGGCTTAATGAACCAACTGATCCTGCCCCATCAGAGAGGGTTCTCTCTGAAAAGCAGAAAGCTCCCATCCCCCATTCTTCATTCTGCTGAACAATTAAGCCAAAGATGGCCTTTCTCTTTGTGCTTCTTTCCTGACCATGCCTGTTCTATCCAAATGTTCTTTCTTCAGACATTAAACTCCAGTCAAGTAGCTGTTCCAGAAGACCTAAAAGGCATCTAAAACACAGTCCCATCACATACAGACTCAATTTTTTAAATTTCATTTTCAGAGAGAAAACTTACTTCCAAGCCCCAGGGTGAACCTCCGTGTAAGCTCCACATACAACCAACATGACATGGTACAAAATAGACACCATGCCTGACCTTGAGCTTACCAAACTAACATGGAAACAAGAAATCTGCCCTAAACATACAATTTGGAGCAGAGGGGTATGGCGAAGAGAAGCACAGATTCACTATCCTAGGCTCTTATTCAAACCCTGCCATGTGATTTTGGGAAAACACTATACCTACTGTCTTGAAAATAGTAGGCCCGAGGTGAAGGGTGGTTCAGAAAATCTCTCATGACTGAAACCCATTCACTTATGCATTCATGTATTCATCACATATTGTCCTAGCACCTACTGTGTGTAAGGGACTGTGTCACAGGCAGGATTAGTAGACATGAATCTTGCCTTCAAGAAACTTCCAATCTATATCTTTCAGATATAAAATGTCATGATTCAAAATATGATGATAGGCTGGGCGTGGTGGATTACACCTGTAATGCCAGCACTTTGGAAGGCCGAGGCATGTGGATTACTTGAGGCCAGGAGTTCAAGACCAGCCTGGTCAACATGGTAAAACCCTGTCTCTACTAAAAGTACAAAAATTAGTCAGGTGTGATGGCACATGCTTGTAATCCCAGCTACTTGGGAGGCTGAGGCAGGAGAATTGCTCGAACCTGGGAGGCAGAGATTGCAGTGACTCGAGATAGTGCCACTGCACTCCAGCCTGGGTGATAGAGCGAGATTCCATCTAAAAAAAAAAAAAAAGATGATAAACAGAAAATGTATTAGCACAGGGGTGGGACGATCGTCTTAGGGAGGCTGTGAGCTACATGGGGAAGGGTCAGATGGTCTTAGGTCCAAACTTAGCTGTTTGGTCTTGGGTGAGTTCCTTGATCCCTTCTAGTTTCCACTTCCTTGTCCATAAAACAATGGGCCTAAAAGATCCACTTCAGAGTGTTGAGAGGAGTAGAGCTGAATCATACAAAATACCCCACATGTAGTTGGTATTCAATAAACCATCTTCTCAAGTTCACTCTCAACCCTCAACATCCGTTTTCTATCCAAGCAGCTGATTGATCTTTTCAAGAATGTAAAGCTGTCATATCACTTAGAACCCTCCATGCACCCATTCAAATACATAGCAGGGAGGGCATATGCCTCCCCTGTTGAAGGTAAGTTTGTCCTTGTCCAGGGCCTTTGAGCTCTTCCTTTCTTTTTTTTTCTTTTCTTCTTTCTTTTTTCTTTTCTTCTTTTTCTTTTTTTCTTTTTTCTTTTTTTTTTTTTTTTTTGAGATGGAGTCTTGCTCTGTCGCCTAGGCTGGAATGGAATGGCACGATCTTAGCTCACTGCAACCTCCGCCTCCTGGGTTCTCCTGCCTCAGCCTTCCAAGTAGCTGGGATTACAGGTGACCGCCACCACGCCCCACTAACTTTTCATATTTTTAGTAGAGATGGGGTTTCACCATGTTGGCCAGGCTGGTCTCGAACCTTGACCTCAGGTGATCCGCCTGCCTCAGCTTCCCAAAGTGCTAGGATTACAGACATGAGCCATCGCACCCAGCCAATATTTTTTGAAAGTATATCATTGTTATTACTACTATCATTTAGTGGTTGGAATATATCTAAGGAAAGATTTCTCAGGTTATATCTGTACCTTGAACCAGACGAGGAAACTTAGTTGCATGCCTGAAATACAAAGCTGGGAAGGACTAGTAGGAGGAAGGAGGGTGTGGGCCCTGGAGGGAGTCTTTTTTTTCTTTTGAGACAGGGTCTCACTCTGTTGCCCAGGCTGGAGTGCAATGGCACAAACATGGCTCACTGCAGCCTTGACCTCCCAGGCTCAAGCGAGCCTCCCACCTCAGCCTCCCAGGCAGCTGGGACTATAGGTGTGTGCCACCATTTCTGGCTAATTTTTTTATTTTTTTATAGAGAGGAGGTTTTACAATGTTCCCCAGGTTGGTCTCAAACTCTTGGACTCCAGCAATCCTCCTGCCTCAGACTCCCAAAGTGCTGGGATAACAGGTGTAAGCCCTATGACTGGCCTGATGGAGTCTTTTAATGCAATATAAAGAACTCCAGGCCAGGTGCAGTGGCTCACACCTGTAATTCCAACACTATGGTAGGCTGAGGTGAGTGGATCACCTGAGGCCAGAAGTGCGAGACCAGCCTGGCCAACATGGTAAGACCCTGTCTCTACTAAAAATGCAAAAATAGCTGGGAATGGTGGCATGTGCCTGTAGTCCCAGCTACTTGGGAGGCTGAGGCAGTGGAATCACTTGAACCCAGGAGGCGGAGGTTGCAGTGAGCTGAGATCGTGCCACTGCACTCCAGTCTGGGTGTGCAGTGTGACACTCCATCTAAAAAAAAAAAAAGAGAAGAAAAGAGAAAGAGCTCCAGATTTGGAGCTAATAGGTCTGAATTCTGGGCCTAATTTTACCACAAGCTACCTCTGTTCTTTAACTTCTTAGAACTTAGTTTTTTTCATACATATTTTTTTAAGAAAAGATTGGACTAACTTGACCTTAAAAGTTCCCTCATCTCTGAAATTCTGTGCCTTAAGAATGAGCCACCTCTGAGGAAGCCCAGAAGTGTGCGTGTGAGATGCCACAGGAAAGCTTAGAAGGGAGCAGTGGGTTTGCCCCTCTTTGAGCAAAACTACTCAGATCCTTGACACCCATTCACTCCAAGCCAGACCTTCCCCTCACCACACCCTTCTTCATGCTCACAGCAGCTGCTCAGAGGTATTGACTAAATGAACAAATGAATGTCCCCTGGAACCAGCAGAGTGGAAACTGAAAACTCAATAACTCAGCAGGAAGGACCACTGAGTCACGCAAGCCACTTCTTGTTTTCTCAGTGTACTCCAAGCCAAGTCCTGACAGGGTGGGAAGGCAGCAGAGCTCTAGCTCTAATAAGTTCACACATAACAGCACTGCAAGGAGAAGGCCTTCAAAGTCAAAACTGGAGGTAGGAGGGGAGGAAATGAAAGTCACTTAACCTTTGTTCCAGTTCTTTGCAGCAAACCCTAATATCCAAATAAAAGATCATATAGCCTGATATCTTAAGAGTGATAAAATCAGTTTCTAGAGTGCCAGATATAAAAGGGGCTGTATCAGTTACCCAATCCTATGTAACAAACCACCACTTAATGGATTAAAGCAGAAACCATATTATTTGCTCACAACTCTATGGGTCTGTAATTTGGTTGAGCTCAGCTAAGCGGTTCTTCTGCTGGTCTTATAGGAATCACACATGTGACTATGGTCATCTGGTGACTCAGTTGGGGTTAGATGGTCTAAGATGGCCTCACTCACATGTTTGGTGGTTGGTGCTGGCTGTTGGTTGAGCCTCTCTTTCCACATTATCTTTCATCCTCAAGGAAGCTAGTTTAGGCTTGTTCACATGAGTATAGCATCATTCCAGGAATGACAGTGGAAGCTGCAAGATCTCTTAATGCTCAAACTCAAACATAATGTTACTTCTATTATAATCTGTCAGTTAAAGCAAGTTACAGAGCTAGCCCAGATTCAAGGAGAGAGGAAATAGATTCTACTTCTTAGTAAGAGAAAAAGCAAAACTATGTAGCAAAGGGAGCAAACATGCAGGGATGGGAGAAGTTGTGGCACTCTTTATACTCAACCTACTGCCAAGACCTTGACACTCAGATACTCATGCAGTCCTCTCCTCCTCCTCCTCCTCCTCCTCCTCCTCCTTCTTCTTCTTCTCCCTCTTTTTTTTTTTTTTTTTGAGACAGGGTCTTACTCTGTCTCCCAGGCAAGAGTGCATTGGCATGAACACAGATCACTGCAGCCTTGACCTTCTAGGCTCAAGCAATCCCCCATCTCATGTGCCCACAAGTATCTGGGACTACAGGTGCACACGACCACGCATGGCTAATTTTTGTATTTTTTGTAGAGATGGGTTTTGCCATGTTGGCCAGGCTGTTCTTGAACTCCCAGGCTCAAATGATTTACCTGCTTCAGTCTCCTAAAGTGCTAGGCTTACAGGTGTGAGCCACCGCGCCCATCCAGGCCTATCATTCTTGAAATGAGGAGACTGATACACAAATAAGTTAAGTGCCTTGGTCAAGTTCATAGAGTTAGTGGCACATCCAGAATGGGAACTTATGCCTCCTGCTTGTCAGTCCAATGTTTTCACACCTTCAAGGATCTTTTCTATCTGCAGCCTCCTTCTTCTTTACCCAAACCTAGTGACAGAGCCGGTCTTTTGAGCCACTCCACTTGTCAGAGCCATTCTTTAGACTAGCTGGCTCACATAGATTTAGGAACAGAGTACCAAAGTCCTATTTCCAAGGCTGGCCACAGCTGCCTTAGTTCTATGTCCATTCTACTAAGTGATAAGACCTGGTTTAGGTATAGGAGATACAGCAATAAACAAGTCAGAAACAGTTCTTATGCTTGTGGACCTTATTTCTTGCCTAGTGGGCTGGACATTGAATAAATGGCAGCCAATAGGATGGGGGTTATGAATAGAGAGGTGGAGAAGCCCTCAGAGAAGGCATCTCTTGGACTCTGGGAGTCGAAACTCTCCAAATTCTAGTTCCTATTTCTCTGACCACTCCTTTGCTGATTCCTTTTCCTCCATGTGCCCTTTAAATCCTGGCATTCACTAAGGGCTTGTCCTCATAGCTCTGTCTTCTTTCCTGTCCACCTCTTGGTGATCTCAGCCAGTTCTCCTGCTTCAGGAATGCTTGGCTCAACTCATGCTTTGAATCTTGTCTTCTTTCCTTCTGGTTTAATATGCTTTTCCTGGGAGCTCTCCCAAGCTCCACGGCTTCAGCACCTGCTGAGGATTCCCAAACTTGTTCCCTAGTCCACATTTCCAGTTCCCTATAGGATACTGTCATCAACCTATGCAGAACCACACCTTGGCCATTCAAACCTCCTTGCTGGTATTTTTAGTTCTGCATCATTTACCCTAGCCCTTTCAGCCTGCTAAAATCCTGTTTACCTTTTGAAGTCTGCCCACCCTCTTCAGGTGGAGCCCATCCCTTCCTCCTCTGAGCCCCTCTGTGTATTTCCCCCTGGCTACTTCCATACTTAATCACTTTAAAGATGAATTAGCTTTTTCTGTAACTGGCTTCTCATGTGCTCCCTGAGACTGTGTGCTCCCTGAGGGCAGGGATCAAATCTTGTTCATCTCGAAATGCTCCATGTTTTGCACAACAGTAAATGCCCAAGTTTACTGTTTATTGCATTGTTGAACTAAATTTGGATCTAGGAACTATTTTCAACTCCCCAGTCAAAAGTAGCACATTTTGTTCTGACTATAACACTTCTTTTAGAGTTTCTATTAGGGTTAGTCAACTTCTCTTGTCTCGGTCATGAGATTGTGGGCAAATTTTATGGGCAACCCGACTCTCCACCTCTGCCCCCACATTTTATTTGTCTTTATCCACCAACCCCCCCAGTACCTTGGCTTCTCCTTGGTAAGAGGTCATTCATTCATTTGTTCATGTACTTATCTAACAAGTACTAATTGAATTCCTCCTTTGCACCAGGAATTGTTTAAGGCAAAGTCCCTGCCCTCAAGGAATTCAAATTCTAGTAATTTGGACATGGACAATAAACAAGCAAATAAATAAGCAAGAAAATACTAGATTGATACAAGCTATGAAAGGCATCAACAGGATGGTAAGACAGAATGAGAATGGGAAGGTGCCACTTTAGCTAACATTGTTCAGGGTCAGCCTCCCTGAAGGAGTTTGGACTGAGACTTGAGTGGCAGAAGGAAACTGGCTCTAGGCCAGGTTTGGTGGCTCATGCCTATAAACCTAGCACTCTGAAAGGCCGACGTGGTAGGATCGCTTGAGCCCAGGAGGTTGAGGCTGCAATGAGCTGTGATTGTACTACCACACTCCAGTCTGGGTGACAGAGTAAGTGAGACTGTCTCAAAAAAAAAAAAAAAAAAAAAAAGGAACTGGGTTCTAGAAGGTCCAGAAGAGATTTCAGGAAAGAAAACAGGTACATCGGAGACACCAAAGGAGCATCATCTGCATTGCATGGAACGAGCAAGTAGGATGAGCAGACATGGGGGAGGTAAGCAGAACCAATCGTGGGGACTTGGAGGCATGTAAGGACTTTCAATTTTATTAAAAGCAAAATGAGGAGCCATTAAAGGGTTTTGTGCAGAGGAGAGACGTGATCTGATTTATTCTGTAAAAATAGCTCTTTAAAAAGAATGTAGAGTGGACAGAGTGGGAGCAGAAAGACCAGTTAGAAGAGTGTTGTAGTAGCCTCGGCAAGTGTACCAGTGGCTTAGAGCAGGTTGGCTGGTCTGTGTCCACATGAGGCTAGATTCTGTCTGCTCTTGCTGCCCTTCCGACCCATCAGTCTGGCCAGGAAAATTCTCAGTGATGCCCTGCATCCCTGGTGCCCGTGAGAAATCCAGATGCCGAGAGGAACACCAGGTTTGGCCAGGAGCCCTCGGTCCTCTCAGTCCTCTTGTCTCTGTCTCCGTGGTCTCTTGTGTTCTGGTTCAGCCCCATGGGAGGGATAGCCCTCTTTTCTTTCCTTCTTTCTTCCTTCCTTCCTTCCTTCCTTTCCTTCCTTCCTTCCTTCCTTCTTTCTTTCTTTCTTTCTTCCTTTTTTTTTGAGACAAGGTCTCACTCTGTTGCCCAGGCTGGAGCACAGTGGTGTGATCTCGGTTCACTGCAACCTCTGCCTTCCAGGTTCAAGTGATTCTCCTGCCTCAGCCTCCCAAGTAGCTGGGATTACAAGTGCCTGCCACCATGCCCAGCTAATTTTTGTATTTTAGTAGAGATGGGGTTTCACCATGTTGGCCAGGCTGGTCTCAAACTCCTGACCTCAAGTGATCCGCCTGTCTCGGCCTCCCAAAGTGCTAGGATTGCAGGCATGAGCCCCCATGCCCGGACTGGGACAGCCCTGTTTCTAAGCCAGCCCTCCAGAGGGCTGGAGAGATTGGCAGGGCATGGGATTGCCTGAAAGCCAAGAGGGCTGTATAATTTGGCAGGTGTGGGCAGCTGCGGCAGCCGTCTAAGCTCTCAGCAGCTGCCTGAGCTGCAGGGCCCACTCGCTAGCTTGAGGCTTGTTGCCTCTGTCTTTACTTATTCTCAGAGGGTCTCTGAATGCTAAAGCACACTGTTTGTTGTAGTTGTTGTTTTCCCCTGGAAAATGAAGGAGCATTTTAAATCAATTTAACTGAGTTGAGTGAACTAGAAGCTTAAGAAGAGCTAAAAGGGCACTTGGCATTGGCCCCTCGTCTCCTGCAACACCTTGCAGGTCCTTCCTGCCCCTCCAGCTCAGCAAACCTTCTCTCTTCACCCCCTTGGACCAGCCTCCTTCCTCCTACGGCCCTTGTCATGTTCTGCCCTGCCTATCTAACCCTCCAGCCAGTCTCCGCTCTAATATCACTTCCTTCTCGTGGCTGTCCCCAAGGGCCGCCTGCCAGTCTATGTTATGTGCCCTGATTAAATGCATTCAAAGCACTAGGGACTTTCTCTTCACAGGACTCATGGTTAATTATAATCACATACTTACCAGCAGGGTGTGGACATATATATACTACGGCTCAGGTTTTTTTGTTTTAAAAAGGTCATTTACATTTTTTATTTTTATAACTGGTCTCATCTGCTCCCACTCCTGCTGATAATGGAGGGGAAAAGAAACTTACACTTACCAATGAAAGGTAACAGCCTCTTCCGGCCTAAAACAATCTGTTTCCCCCAAATAATCAGTTAATTCAAAGTTGAAACTTCCTATCAGGATTGCTTCCTTTTCTCTAAAGCATGCTTTCCCTGCCCGTCCTCCTCAATACAGCGTCTGGCTGCTGGGAGGCGTAGGTTAGAGGCCCTCAGGGTGTTGGGCAGGGCCCAGGGGGGCTACCATGGGCTAAGACCCACTCACGGGGGCCACCACTGCACCTACACCTGGGCTGTGGGGGGCCAGCTCCATCCTCCAGCCCTTGGCCACGTCTGAGCTTGCAGTGGCGTCATCCCCTGCCCGCCAGCTCACAAGCCTGCATTCTCAGCTGCCTTGGGAGTATGTCTTGGGGAACGTCGATGTCCCCTACAGGCCACACTCAAGTCAAGAGGAAACACGGAGCTATCACAGACCCCTTTCCCTGAAAACACACCCACCGCCACCATTTCGCCTCTGCTGTGGCTGCCCTCACAGTTCATGGATGCCATGCTAGACAATTTCCTCTGAGTTCCAAGCAGGAAGCAAAGCTTTGCCTTCTCTGAGCCAACTTCCTCTCCACCACCTGGGTCGTTCAACATCCCTGCTCTGATGTTTGCTCACGGCGAAGGGGCCTGAAAGCAAAGATGCTCTTCTCACTCCCACTCCGTCCTCCTCCCTTTTCTCCTTCCCTTCCTGGCTGGTGGGAATGACCCTGTGGCATGGTGGGAATGACTCTGTTGACTCACACTCTAGTGTAGGCAGTGTGAAGCTGTGTGGTAGGTTTGCCTCTTGCAGGTAAAGGCAAACCACTGCCCTCCCTGCCACCCACCACTTTTTCTTCATGCACTCCCCCACCAAACTGCCTTTTAAGCTTATTGTCTCATGGACGTATCAATTATAGAGATAGGGGTCTCGCTTTGCTGCCAGGTTGGTTTTGAACCCATGGCCTCAAGCTATCCTCCTGCTTTGGCCTCCCAAAACTCTGGGATTACTGCAGGTGTGAGCAGCCTGTCTTATGGATTTAAAAATTGAGTGTGACCCTCAAAGTTGAACAATGACCTCTTTCTTCTGCTTGGCATCCACCCACTCTGTATCGACCCATCTAGTAGGCAGGGGCTACATGGTTGTCAGGAAACAAAAACCATCTTTGCTTAATGTTTTAAAAAATAATTTCCCGTGAAGTAATTTGTCTGATTCTTTGCATAAGGTATAGCTGTACATCTCTGTTGCTCAGCACCATATACGTTGTGACCAACCCAGGTAGTCCTGAGTATCTGGGGCTGCAGGCACATGCCGCCACAGCAGGCTAATTATTTTACTCTTTGTAGAAACAGGGTCTCTCTTTGTTGCCCAGGCTGGTCTCAAACTCCTGGCCTCAAGCAATTCTCTAAAAGTGCTAGGATCACAGGTGTAATCCACTGCACCCAGCCTATTTCATTTTCAGTATGAATAAATGTTCATTATTTGATAGACTTTATTTTGGAACAGAAATAATATCTGGACAATGGTGGAAAAAGTAGATGTTACTATTTTAGATCAAAAATAAGATATGTGGCTGGGCATTGTGGCCCATGCCTGTACTCCCAACACTTGAGAGGCCAAGATGGGCAGATCACCTGAGATCAGGAGTTCAAGACCAGCCTGGTCAACATGGGGAAACCCCATCTCTACTAAAATACAAAAATCAACCAGGTATGGTGACTCGTGCCTATAATCCCAGCTACTGGGGAGGCTGAGGCAGCAGAACCACTTGAACCGGGGAGGTGTAGGTTGCAGTGAGCTGAGATGGTATCATTGCCTTCCAGCCTGGGCAACAGAACGAGACTCCATCTCAAGAAACAAACAAACAAACAAAATATATGAATATAAAACGATATAAGAGTCTTTTTCTAAGTGACTCATAAATTGGCTTTGAGGATTAGCCCACACAAGGATTTGGGATAAGAGATTCTAAAATGTTTTTTGTAGGGGTGTCTTGGGAAAAGGAGCAGACCTTCCAAGGGGACCAGTTAGATGGTGATGGCTGGCATCTGAAAGCAAAGTTTCCAGTAAACGAGTTTTAAAGACAATAATGTTGCTTTATAGTAATATTTTATATAATATTGGACTTTTACAGGAAACTATTTGTAATTGTAGTGAATTTCATCTAATAACCTACTAACTTGATTGTTTTGTACTCATGTAGAACTTGTAGGTCTTACATGATTTGGGGTTGTTGGAATCCAGGATTTTCTTCCCAATTGTTGCAAGCTTTCTCCAACAGTTACTTTGAATTTGCCCATTATCGCTTTCTCTTCTCACTGTTCTCCTTTAACCTGATACTTGCTGACGATGCACAAGAGAAGTGAGCCCCTTGCATACTTCTAGACTTCCTGTATATGTTTTATCAGAGCAATAATGATGGCTGTTCACCCTCATTAAGGGTAAAATAAGTCAAGATGGGCTCAGGCCTAGGTTAATATGCTTCTAACTGACTCTAAATGAAACCTGTCTTTAGGAAGAGGGTAGCTGAGGAATCACGTGTCCATAGGGGCCAGGCAGGTAACCTAAATGAGTGAAGAGAGTTGGCTGTAAGAAAAGCAACAGGTGAGAAGCCCTCCATCAAGGTGGAAGCTTGGAACTGAGTCGTCTGCTGGACTGTTTTGGAGACCCCTGCTCAGAGGCCTGCTGGTCTCGGAGTGTGGCAGGCCTGATTCCACAGGTGGAGGCCATGGCCCTACTGGGTCCTGTGAGAAACAGAGCTTGGAGAGCCAGGGGAGTCCCTCTCTCGGTTCATCATCCTTAACAGGACTCCCTGGCTTACTCAAGCTCTATCTGATACTCAGCCTTGGATTAGAAGGACCCTTGCTGCCTCCTTTTCATGGGAGTTGAGAACCTCCTGAAGCCCATGCAGGACTTTGGGCTCAGGTCAGCTTCAGACTCAGGCTTATTTTCCCAGGAATGTAGCAGACTCCCAGAGATCAGGGACTTGTATATCACCGTATTCAGGACTGAGCCAGTTGGCAAGCCGTAGTGGTTACTAAAATATCAAAATGCACCAAGTGACTCAAGGGTTAACACCTGACACAGGAGCGCAGGGCCTCCAGCACAGGCCCAGCAACATCTCCAAAGTCCTCCTAAAACTCTGAAAAACAAAACTGATGGGTTAGGGCCAAAGCCTTCCTGTTACATGTGTTGAAAATCACACCTGATTGTCCTTCAAACGTAACCCAGTGCCTGGCACCTTCTATAAATGAATGAATACATGAATGAATGAATGTAAGGCTGGAGGCGACAGCTGTTCAATACATGTGTATTGCCTGAATGAGTCTTCATCTCTTGTTTTCTGAAAATGCAGGCATTCCTTACACACAGCCCAGCACTCTGAATCCATCTTAAATAGCATTTTATACTGGTTTGAGAACTCAAGGTTGCCCTCTTACTTGTACCTGGGCTTTTATATAACACGCTTTAATCACCTGCCTGGCAGCTGTCAGAAAATCTTTCTGTTGTAACACATTCAGAGAAAAAAGTCATATTTTGTTTTACATACTTAAGTGAAAAATAGATTCCTGGCTGAACATAATGGAAGTCATTCGTTCTGGAAAAAGCAATTCAGAAAAAGATATCCCCTAAAAAGCTAGTGCAGTCCACTCAGAACTCCCTCCTCTGATGGGCTGGGGAAGATCCTTAGACTTAAGAGCTATTTTGAGGGGGTTGGGGATGCTTTAATTTCCCATAACGGCAAGTGTCTAGGAAATCTGTCTATTAACTGTAACTGTTTGCTCCTGAAATGTGTGATTGGCCCCATTTGAGGGGTAACGAATGCTCCTTTAAGTGCCTGGCAGTCCCCATTAGAGCGAGTGTGGAAGCGGCTTCTGTGATCCCTAGCCAGAACGTGAGGCCTTTCAGTCAGGAAGAAGAGTGGAGAGAAACTTCTTACATTTCAGAGTTTGCCTTTTCCCTCAAGCCCCTCTCCCCGAAACCAGGGAATCTGATAACATTTTTCTATAATTTTTTTTTTTTTTTGGTCACCCATCTGTGTAACCAGAGGCAGAAAGGAACCACTTGGTTTAGAACGCAAGGCAGAGGCATAAGGTGGGGAGAGTCCCCAGAGCTGCTCCCTGGTTTCATCTAGGCCCTCGTCTTTCAGATTTAGTGATGGAATTCTCCCTGTCAGAGCCATGGTTTTCATAACCCTAAAACCAGAGCTGTGCGGCCTCAGGGTGGGCAGCAGAGATTCCTGTGGCAGCTTCTTCTGAGCCCTGGTGGATGGGAGGACAGACGGCAAGGGGGGTGGAAAGGGACAACTCCAGCCCTCACTAGTGACTTGGGGGTGGAGTGACGATACAATTCTCATGTCCTTTATGGGTGAGTTTCTCAAAGCTCAACTCTGGCTGAAACTACGGAGCCAAACCAAATCCCTGCCTTGTGGGAAGCGATGATTTAGCCACTTTCAGCTTTTGTTCAAACCCTCCTGAAAGGGAGCCGCCCTGTACCACACGGAACTTCAGGGAAGCGCATGCCCTCCCCAGAAATGACAAATGGAAAAGACAGAACAGTCTCCGGCCAGGCCAGGATACAGTCTCTGGAAAGAGGTTGTTTTTGTCTCCATTGCCATAGAAAACACATCCTTTTAACTTAATAAGTAGGGAAACAGCATAATCACACGCGCTGGAGGTTACCAAGGTGAACAGAATCCAAGATTAGAATCTGCCAGTCCAGGGGTGCATGGAAGCATGGGAGGCCCAAAGAGGAAATCTAGTTTGCTGTTGGTAAATTTTTTTGGATACTGTTTATGTTTGAACTTTTCTCTGTTTTCCTGTAGAAACTTCCGTACCCTCTTCCTGTGTCCCTACAAAAGCCTGGACAATGCCGTCCCAGCCCTGCTGCAGAACATGGGCAGGCCCCACCTTCCTCCTTCCTGCGGGGATATCCTTTCCTATAGAAGAGGTAAGAATGTAAGGTTCATGTGAAAATGTGATTATATTCCTTATCTCAGTCATTTCACGATTTGCTGTTTGGCGACAATAAGTCAGCCTGGCCACATTCACAATAGAGGTGGCCCCGGTTCCTAGTTTTGGCTTGTGCTGTTTTCTCAGCTGAAGAGGGCAACCGGCTGTTAAAAACGCTGCCTGTTTTCCAGGATCTTATCAGGAGTTCATGTCTAAGGCCAGAAAGAGAAGGGAGGGCTCCATTTTTTTCCTCTCTCCTCATTGTTTCCAACTGAATTGGCAGGAAATGGGAGTCCTCCACCTGTCCCTCTCGGGAGCAAAATTGATTCAATTCCATTTTTCAGATGTATCCGCTACCACCAGAAGTTGGGGACATTTCCGCTCACCCCAAAACGAATGCATTCCTGGATTGACATAAATGACATCTTTCAGAATTGCAAATTAATCACATTTAAATGGGGATCTTTGGGGTGGGGGAGTGGTGTCAATTGCCCCACAGAATCTCAGGTTTGCTTTTTGTTCTCATTCACCCTTTTGTGAAGTGCCTTTTGGGGCTGTGAGGCTTGACTGACTCCAACAAGTTTGTGTGAATGTGGTGTGTGTTTGTGTGTAGTGTGTGTAGTTTGCATGTACCATCGATGGCATGGACACTCAGAGAACTGAAATCCTTCGCGCAGGGTCTCACATAAATCGAAACTGTTCCCTTTCACAGCTGCCTTAGAGCATATGTTTCAGGCAGGGTAATACAGGATCCAGACAGAAGCTAAGTCCATTTCTCAAAACTCATAGTGTGTTTGTGGTTGACCTAGTATTTTCCACTTAACCCAGTTCAGCCAATTCAGCCAATTTGAACCAAAATCACAGTCCGTCTAGATGCTTTATTTCATCTAAAAACAACCCCAGATGATTCTATTTTGAGGGGATCAATCATTTTACTACCTAGAGGAAAAGCTTAAACATAGGAATTATATAAACCACAGTATTCCATAAACAGGAGGACCTTCCTACTCAATGTCAACACTTCATCTTGGATCTTAGACTCAGAAACTGGGCAGTTACTAGAAGGAGCCCTGAAACAATCCATTTCCAACTACCCTCAAGAGCACAAGAAGCAGAAACAGCATTTTGATTCCACCCTAGCAGGGTCCTGGTTTTCCCAGGTCACATTATCCTCAATCTAGGGTCCCGGCTAAGATCAAAGATCATGCTTCTGCCCCGTCTTGTTTAGGAACTCCAGCTCCTCACACCCACTGCAACCATGGTGGCTGCCTGTGGCTCTTCTGCTGTGTGAGGATATTTGCAGGCAGGGCGAAATGTTCTAGACTCCTTCCTCCCTGAGGTATCTGTGCTCCCAGACCTCCTGCTTCTTGACCCCCTGGGCTGCATTTGATGGGAGCCACCCGCCTCTGCCCCACTCATGCTCATCCTTAGGTACCCAACTGATGTTCCAAATACAGAAGTCAGTAGATAGGCCAAAAGCCACATAGATAGAAAGGGTGTTTCCATGCAAGTGAGACAACCAACTTAAAATCAGCCTCTCCGAAATGAGACCTGTGGGAGAAAAATATTTTAACATCCTTGTATTGTATGAACCAATGCTTTCCTTCAACCCCAATGTTTCCTTTCTCTCCTTGGTGCTTGCCCAGGTCCCTATGCCCTTTGAAGCAGTTGGGCTCTTCTGCACTGACTGCCTCAGAGAAAGGATGTAACAATGGAAAACAGAACCGGGAAAAGACTTCCTGACTTCTGAGTTTCAAAAGCTTAGTTCATTAGGGAAATGGAAAAGACTCAGAAAGGATTAAACACTGGGCAGAAGTATTGCGAGTGAGAACCAAATTCCTTGCTAGCTCTACCACCTGAGCTTCAAGGACTGTAGATATCCAGTAGGGAGGGGAACTGATGGGGACGGGGGCGAGAGGGTCAGATCTGAAGAAACTCCAGGGGCATGAGGCAGACCCAGCATCCATGGACAACCCAATATCCACTCACATGAGCCTGTGCACCACCCACGCATCGGGGCTGCACTGGTTGTCTTGTCCTTTGGCATCCAGTGAGGACCTCCCAGGATGGCTGTTGGCATTTTTCTCACTGACCATTTAGCAGGAATAACAACTGTCTTTGCCTCCAAACCTGGCTATGTTTCAGTTGAGAAGACTGATTCCATGTGGTCAACCTAATATGCAATATCTCATGGTGCTTGTAAGTCCCCAAGAAGGAGGATGGGGCCCTTGCGTATGTGGCAAGGTAGTGCCACAGAAGGAAAAGTTTCTGAGTCTACAATTGAAGGCAAATGGAACCAATTCAAGATTTTCCTCAAAGAATAACAGTGGTTAAGTCCTGCTCCCACACCAAACTCCTTATTCTATGATCCTCTGGTCTTCTAAAGAGTGCTCTTCATGTTGAAAAACTTCGAACTATGTCCCACAGAGCTAGTCTGGTGGTCTATTTGGTGATTCTACTCTGTGTTGCATTTCTAGTCTTTGACCTAACCTTGACCTTGACCCTGATCTTGGGTACTTGCTTGGTCTTCCAGGTTTTCACATCCCTCATCATAAACCATGCCCTCCCCAGCTCCCAGGCCAGGCATGTAGCAGCCTTTATCTCCCCTTCTTTACTAGGGTGTCAGTCTCAACATCTCAGTCACCCTACTTATCAAGGGCACAACAGTCACATACCTGGAGGTTCCTAATCTCCACGAAACCCTCAAACCACACCCTTCCTCATTTTGCCTAACATGAAGTGAGTCACAGGTAACGTGGCATCCTCAGGGTCACACCATAAACACCAGATGGAGGAGGGTTTTGCCTGGGATGAGTCAAGGTATTACATTAATGGGACCAGGTTGGGCCAGTGACTGGCTGGGATCCCTTCTCGTCAACATGGAATCCCTTCCTTACTCTTTTTCCTCCCATGACTGGTATGGTTAGACCATCCTGGGGACAAACTCACCCTTCTCTTCACTAGAGGAAGGGTGGTGGGGGAGGAAATAACTTCTTCTGCAGCCTAGAGGTAAGACCCAGAGGACCACAGGAATGGGTCTGGAGGGCAAGTGGCCATAGCTAAGACTTTAAACCAGAGAAGAAAGAGGGCAAGGAAACCAGATCAGTCACCAATGCTAACGTCCTCTGGGCATGTCAACACTGGGATGATGAAAATGGAAAACATGAAGAGGAAGTATCACTTTTGGCTTATGTTATGTACTTGGCACAGTGTTAATTTCCACCCTTGCACCTGCCCTGTGCCCTTCTCTGCTTCACAGAGGCTTAATTAACGTTACACAGTGTCCAATAGGCCTCCAATGAAGGCTATTATAAAACTGCAGAAACGATCATCATCACAGACTCTAATTTGATAAGAACTTCCTCTCAGCCTGAAGTGAGTATTAACTATATTCGAAGGTCTAGGAATGTTGTCAGTGTTGTTTCAAAGGTTATCACTATGTGGGGGGAAGAAACGCACCATGAAAGGAGATTTTTCATGGTGAAGTTATAAAAGTATTTAGAGTTGAAAAAAAGGAAAGACACAAACATCAAGAGATTATGCGTGACAATGAAATTAGACTAGTTAGCAGAAACAAAGCAGGGCCTCAACCAGGTGACAGCAGGACTGATTTTTACGTAAGGTTTTCAGGTCAAGTCTATTAAAGGAACAGCTGGGCCCATGAGCTTTCATTGCAGTGCTATTTCTCTGCATTGAATACTGGCTAAAATTAATGGGGCATATGATAGGGCTGGAAAATTTTTATTAAAATAGAGAGGCTTTTGTGGTAAATTATGGTAGCTAGGGGTTTAAGGTTGAGGGGAGGGGAAGGTCCTGGAACATTTCTTCCACCAATTGCCCTAGCAATTATATCCATCTTTGGAATCTGCATGCCCGTCTTCTAATCCCAAGTGAACTCGGAGCAAGTGATTTAACCTTTTTGTCCTTAATGTCTTCATTTGTCAAATGAAAATAGTGAAAATGCTGGCCTGGCATGGTGGCTCACACTTGTAATCCCAGAACTTTGGAAGGCCGAGGCAGGCAGATCACCTGAGGTTGGAAATTCGAGACCAGCCTGACCAACATGGAGAAACCCCGTCTCTACTAAAAATACAAAATTAGCTGAGCATGGTGGTGCATGCCTGTAATCCCAGCTACTCAGGAGACTGAGACAGGAGAATCACTTGAACCTGGGAGGTGGAGGTTGCTGTGAACCGAGATCTCTCCATTGCGCTCCAGCCTGGGCAATAAGAGTGAAACTCTGTCTCAAAAAAAAAAAAAAAAAGAAGAAGAAAAAGAAAAGAAAATAGTGAAAATGCCTTATAGGGTTGGTGTGAGGATAGGTGAGTTCATATATGGAAAATACTGTCACATAGAAGGTACCGCTAGAGAGTTTACCATCATTATTATTATGGTCACCATTGTTATTGTATTCTGCCCTGGGAAACCTCTTGAATAGGGAATCTGTTAGAGCCTGAATGCACTTTACATGAGTCCCAAAGGTCTAAGGACCCAGGGAAAAGAAAATTGAGAAGAAGTGGAAGGAGAGTAAAGCTTCTATGAAGATTTTCTTGGACAGGTTTTCACTGTTTTAGAAATCTTTTTCACACTATTCCACCACATTCTACCCTACCCGCGACCCTTATCAAAACACCCTCACCCATTGAACCAGGGTGTTTCCAATCATATTTCAAACCCTGCCTTTAGCCCAATGTTTTGAAGCAACACTGGCTACAACATCATCATTTGACCCTTCTCTCTCTTAGTTGTTGTGGGGTTTTCTCAATATATTTTAGATGATTTTAGGTTTAGATTTAGATTTTAGATTTTAGATGTGCCCCTCCTTTTGGCACACGACAGGGTTACACCTCTCGTCCACCTTGGGGGGTTGGTTGGGGCTAAGTGGCTAGTTCTGGCCAATGAGTTGTGAAAGCCAATGAAGTGTGTCACTTGCAGGCTGAAGCATTTAATGGCCAATGCAGTTGGAGAGGGCAACGGTTCTATCAGCCTGCATCCTCAGTGGCTTTCATAATTGAATGGTATATGTGGTGTGACTCTGTTTATGTTACTAAATATATTTTATATTCATAAAACCTCTGGAAGGATATTCACTAAGCCCATAGTAGTGACTCTGTCTATGGGGGTAAGATTGCCGGGGTACTCTTCCACTTTTTAGTGTCTTGCTGGACTTCTTATAAGAAGCATTAATTATCTGTATGATAATAGTTGTAATGACTATTGTTCATTGAGCACTTACAAAGTGCCAAGGATGCCACTAAGTTCATGTAACAATCTTCACAATGTAACACCAGGAAGAAAGGGTTTTTTTGTTTATTGTTTTTGTTTTTTATCATCCCTATTTAATGGATGAGTAAATGGAAGGACAGAGAGGTTAAGTAATTTTGTCCCAAGTCACAGAGCTATAAAATGTCAGACTTGGGATTTGAACCCAGTTAGTTTAGCTACATGATGCATGCTCTTAGTCACTGCACTACAATCTAAATAACAATGATTTTTTGGGTTTTTTTTGAGATGGAGTTTTGCTCTTGTTGCCCAGGCTGGAGTGCAGTGGCGCGATCTCAGCTCACCGTAATCTCCGCTTCCTGGGTTCAAGTGATTCTCGTGCCTCAGCCTCCTGAGTAGCTGGGATTACAGGCATGCACCACCACACCCAGCTAATTTTGTATTTTTAATAGAGACTGGGTTTCTCCATGTTGGTCAGGCTGGTCTTGAATTCCTGACCTCAGATGATCCGCCTGCCTTGGCCTCCCCAAGTGCTCAGATTACAGGTGTGAGCTGCCGTGCCGCCAGTAATAATGATTTTTTAAAGCCTGTTCTTCCTTCAAGGCACAGTTCAACTCTCACTTTTGTGATGCCATTTCTGACCATACCATGCATTCAACAAACCTTCACTAAATACCTATTATGGTCAAAAGGCCTGTTTGCAAAAAGTATGCAAGTCAAATAAATTAGTCTTTGCCATTCAAGAGCTTCCAGTCTATCGGGGGAGGATAAAGCCACCTCAAAAACTAGAATGAGAAGTGCTGTACACAGCAACAAAGCCCTGTGTGGGTTCAGAGAAAAGAAAAGATACTTCCAACCTTGGGAAGCAGAGTCGAACCTTGAAGGCAAAAAAAAGCGTCAAGAAAAGCAGATCATTCTGTTTGCCTGCAGCGAAGGGGAGGAACAGACAGAGCTGCTAAGATGGAGTCAGGGAGAGCTTGACAACTTGCTAGGGCTTTTCCTACTTTGGTAGGAAATGAGACTCCATGAAAAAATGTTGCGTAGACCAGTCATAGGACCAAGAGAGCAACTTAATGATAATAGCCAATGTTTATAAAGGGCCAGACAGGGTGCTAAGCATACTTTTACATTTAGCTTCATTAGCTAGGTATAAAATATAACTTGTGTGTATACATAAAATATATAAGTATGTATAAAATATATAAGCTATACATATAAAATATAGTTAATACAGACTAATTCCTTTAATCCTCCATGCAACCCTCAGGGGAAGGAACTGGCACTTTCCTAATTTTACAGAGAGCTGAAATAACTGTCTAGTTGGGCAGCACAGTTGGGTCTTGTACCCAAGCATCTGGCTCCAAAGTCTGCCTCTTTACCCACTTAGCTCCACTACCTTTTGTGGGAGGCATGGTCTCTGGTGCCATGGTCTTCCCATGGGGTGGCTTGGGAAAGAGAGAGCCCAGAGAGGGAGGAAAGCTGGTTAGGAGACTATTGCAATACGTCAGGCCACCATCCCCTCCTATAGCATTTTGTTCAAAAGACTCTTGGCCCTTCATTCTGTTGTTAGCTTTTCACATTGTATGGGTATTCTTACCTCAAATAAATGGGCAGCAACCCAAAGCAGGAGCCTTATAATACGAGTAATACACACACACACACACACACACACACACACACACGCATCACATCACACAAAGGGGTTTGGATTAACCATTTTTAATAATTAATAGTTTCTGTTTTGATTTCAGGAGCAGATCTGTTTTTTTTGTTTTGTTTTGTTTTTTGTTTTGAGATGGGGTCTTGCTCTGTCACCCAGGCTGGAGTGCAATGGCATGATCTCAGCCCACTGCAACCTCTACCTCCTGGGGTCAAGTGATTCTCCTGCCTCAGCCTCCCAAGTAGCTGGGATTACAGGTGCCCGCCACCATGGCCGGCTAATTTTTGTATTTTTAGTAGAGACAGGGTTTCACCGTGTTAGCCAGGCTGGTCTTGAACTCCTAACCTCAGGTGATCTGCCTGCCTCAGCCTCCCAAAGTGCTAGGATTATAGGCATGAGCCACCACGCCCAAGGAGCAGATCTTGATAATAATTACAGTAACCAACTACAATATATGGTGCCTTATAGTTCTACACTTTCCTGCAGAGGGCCATTCTAATTCTGACTTTTAGGACAACCTCCTGAGGGGAAAGAGGAAGCATTACTTTTTACAGAGGAGAAAAGAGATCAGGTGAGGTTAAAGACCTGCCCAAAGTCACACAGTGCCTGCGCACTAGAATCTGGGCTGAAACCTAGGTCTCCGATTCCAAGTCCAGTGCTCTTTTCAAAGCCAAAGAAAATTTCAGATTTCCTCTGACAATGCTCTCCTAAAAGCACACCCTAACCTTCATGCTAAACTTTGCTTCTGAGAAGCTCAGGGTTTCAGAAATTTCATTCATCATTTCAGGCTTTAAAGTGGGTGGGCAGATAGGCCTGACCCTGGTTTTAAGGTGGCTAAACCTTAACACAATTGACTGGCAAGTGCTGGAGTGCAGACCTCGACAGGAGCCTGTCGCCACCCACCATGTCCCTTCACATAGCAGCTTCCTACACCTTCAACCATTTTAAGGTTGCATTAATTCCACTGCCCTTGCATTCATCCATAAACACTTTGATGTGGACTTGGGTATGAAGTCACACACTGATTCACTTCTACTTCAAAGAAACTAATTATGAATGAACTCACCCCAGGGATGTCAAAACCCTGGAAATCATTGACAGTTCTCTACTGATTTTTGCAGGAAACCTTTCTGGACATGATGGTATGAAAATACTGCCTGTGAATATGTCTAGCCAGTGCCAGGCACGTCTAGTCACTCAAGAACCACCCATTTCTAAACACTACCTGAGCTGGGCTCTGTTGTAGGTGCTGGGAATAGAGTAGTGAACGACACAGGTGAGGTTCCTGTTCTCAAGGAACCTAGTTGAGGGAGACGGAGAATGACTGAGTAAATAGATAAGAAGGTGTATTGGGTCCTGAAAAGTGCTATGGGGAAAATAAAACTAGTGGCATGACAGAAAGTGGCTGTGGAGTGACTTTAGATACAACAGTCAAGGAAGGCCTCAATGAGGAGGTGTCTTTTAAGGGCCAGTTATCCAAAGGGCTGCAGGAATGTCATTTGGACAATGGTGCACACAGTCTTAGCTTGTAAAGGACTGAAAGAAGGTGTATGTGAGTGGAATTTGAGCAAGAGAGAGAGAAACTAAGACAGAATTCTCGAAATGAGATTGATGGCCAGATCATGGAAGGTCTTTGTAGGCTGACGAAAGGAGGGTGGGTTGTATTCAAGGGAAATCAACAGGGAAGTTAAGGCAGAATGACTTGCTCTCACTTGCATTTGTAAAAGCTGACTCTGGCTGCTGAGTGGAGAGTAAAGTGTAAGGGAGTATGTCTCAGTCAGCCCTGGTGGGGATCACAAAATACTATCCACTGGGGGGTCTTAAACCACAGACATTTATTTCTCACAGTTCTGGAGCCTGGAGAGTCCAGGACCAGAGCGCTGGCAGATTCAGTTCTTGGTGAGGGTTTTCTTCCTGGCCTGCAGTCAAGTGTCATCGTGCTGTGGGCTCAACAGAACCTCCTTGTACAAACAGACGGAGGGGGAGCTCTGGTCTCTCTTTCTTCTTCTTCTTTTTTTTCTTTTAAGACAGAGTTTTGATCTTGTCACCCAGGCGGAGTGCAGTGGCACAATATTGGCTCACTGCAACCTCCACCTCCCAGGTTCAAGCGATTCTCCTGCCTCAGCCTCCCGAGTAGCTGGGACTACAGGTGCCCACCACCGTGCCTGGCTAATCTGGATTTTTAGTAGAGATGGAGTTTCTTTCACTATATTAGCCAGGCTGGTCTCAAACTCCTGACCTCAAGTGATCCACCCGCCTTGGCCTCCCAAAGTGCTGGGATTACAGGTGTGAGCCACCACGGCCGGCCTCTCTCTTACATAAGGACACCAATTCATGACCTCATCTAAGCCTACTCGCCTCCCAAAGGCCCCTCCTGATGCCATCACATTAGGGGTTAGGGCTTCAACACAGGAATTTGAGGGGGACACAAACATTCATTCCATGAGAAGGTGGGTGGAAAGTGAGAAGAGGCTGCTGCAGGTCTAGGTGAGAGATGGGAGAGACTGGTCCAGGCTGAGTGGAACTGAGGGGAGAGACGAGGGCAGATTCAGGTTGTCTTTTGGAGTTGGAGCCCACAGGACAGGCCCTGAATAAACGTTTCCATGTCTGTTTCCTTTTCTTCCTTTCCTCCCTTCCTCCCTTGCTACCTCCTTGCTGCATTTCATTTATTGAGCTTTGGCATAAGGTATTTCTTAGGTAATCTACACCTTTCTCTCACTCTCTTTATTTTTAGACAGGGTGTCACTCTGTCACCCAGGCTGGAATGCTGTGTCATGAACACTGCTCACTGTAGGCTTGACCCCTGGGCTCAAGCGATCCTCCCACTTCACCCTCTTGAGTAGCTGGGACTATAGGCACCCTCACCACACCCAACTAATATCTTTTATTTTTTATAGAGACAGGGCCTCAAGTCATCCTCCTGCCTTGGCCTCCCAAAGTGCTGGTATTACAGACATAAGCCATGGCGCTCGGCCTTACATCTTTTTCTTTAAATGCACCAATCATAATTACATCCCAAACCAGGAAGATTCAGGTCAGTTTGACAAAACTTTCTTGAGAAGAGAATGTGTAGCGTGGGAAATGCCCGGCCCCATATCAGATGCTGTTTCCACGCGTTTCAATTCAACGATGGGCTTTGATTGGTGGTTATGAGCTCGGCACTGTGATTGGTTCTGGCAGTTCAGATGAAATAACACAGCCCTAGTCCTCAACCATCTCACAGTGCACTAATAGAGAACGACAGGCAAGGAGGCAAAATGCAATATAGGGAGACAAGTGAAACACAGATATCTGTAAGAGGGAGCGCACTGAAACAGCACCGGGGACAGGGAAGAGGAGAAAGCTACCCGGAGCAGGTGCCTGCTGGCCTGGGTGTTAGGGGAGGGACAGTTCTCTGGTGGACGGGGAGAGAAGGGCATCTTGAGCACGGGGGAACAGCACAGGCAGATACATGGAGGAGTGAAACAGCATGGTTTGAGGGGCCACTGGCCACTCGGTGTTGCTGCAGCAAATGTTACAAGGGAGGAGGGTGAGACTGACAATGTAGGTGGGACCTAGATCATAATGGGCATCGTTAATTATGATGACGAGCTTGTGCTGTATCTCATAAGTGATGGGGACTCAGAGAAGGACTTCAAACAGGGAGAGACCAGCAGATTTCATCAAACCTCACACGCTCACCAAGCGTGCCTTTAAAATCCACAGACACATGTTACTGGGGAATATCTGTGAAGGTGTGTGAATGAGAGATGTTAAAAACATGTGGCTCCAAGGAAATGATATAATTTGGAAAGGGCAGAGAATGAGGAAAGGAAAAATTACAGCGGCCCGGGGAGAGATTCTCGGCCCGCTTCCAGCCCCTAGGGAAAGTTCGACATGGGAAAAGCAGCCCACATGTTATGTCTGCAGTCAGGCAAGCCCCACTCCTGCACAGAACGGGGCAATTCATGCCGACTGTAAAGATGAGAGGTGCCCATTTTCCAGGGGCTGCAATGCCAAATCCAGTTGCAGTGAGAAGGTGGCTGGGCCAAGGTACACATTTCCTGTGGGCACACCATTAAGGCATCTAGTAAAAAAATCCTAATTGTGCTCAAAGGACTTTCACAGAGCTTAGCAGCTTGAATAGGGGCGTGGAACCTGCAGTTCCCAGGCCAGGTTGAGCGGAGCCTCGCTGCAGCCGGGAGGGTTTTGGGGGATGGTGGTATGAAAGTCTGCACCAACGCAGAAAAACAATGTTGATTTTAATTCCACTTTGATATAGATGGCACATAAAACTTGGTAAAGGGAGTGCTGCGAACTAAAGTCACAAGAGGGTGGCGTTACTCTGTGATGTTTCTCCCATCCAGAATGAATGGGGATATCAAGGTTTTGACTTGGGAAAATTCACACAAGATTTCCAAAAGTTGTTGGAAAAAGTTCCAAAAATTCACACAAGATTTCCAAACGTTGTTGGCTTTTGGTTTGCTTATAGAAATTGTAAGGGGGCAGCCTTGGTCTTTGTCATGGATAGAGGAGCAAATCTGGGCCCAGGGCATGGCTAGGAAATGAGGTGGTAATTGTTGTATTATTTGGAGTTAGAATGTTCACTTATTCCCTATTGTCAGCTGCTACAAAAATCTTATAACTCTGTGCTGCCCAATAATCATGTCAATAGCTGTGCTGTTACTTAAACTTCTTTTTTTTTTTTTTTAGGAGACAGAGTCTCACTCTGTCCCCCAGGCTGAAGTGCAATGGTGTGGTCATAGTTCACTGCAACCTCAAAATCCTGGACTCAAGTGGTCCTCCTGTCTCAGTCTCCTGAGCAGCTGGGACCACAGTCATGGGCCCCCTTGCCGGGCTAATTTAAGAAAACCTTTGTAGAAATGAGGTCTTGTTTTGTTGCCTAGACTGGTCTCGAACTCCTGGCCACAAGCAATCTTTCTGCTGCTGCCTCCCAAACTGCTGGAATTACAGGTGTGAGTCACCACGCCTGGCCTAAGTTTAAATGAACTAAAATCAAATAAAATTTAAAATTTAGTTCCTTGATTGCATTAGCCACATTTCAAGTGCTCAATAGCTGCATGTGTCTAACGGCTACCTCGTGGGAGAGTGCAGATAGAGAACTTCCCCTTCCCATTAGGAAGTTCTGTTGGACAGGGCTATTGGACACACCAGCTTCTCGGTGCCTTTTCCTCAGACCGTAGACTCTGAGCGCTGCTTCCTGTGTAGTTACAACAAGAATAATAATTATGTTAATTGTCATGGGCCATGTTATTGAGCTCTCACGCTGCCTGGCACTGTGCTAAAGCCTTTCTGTGTCTGGCAAATTGAACCACCGAGAAGCTAATTTTCTCATTGCCTTTTTCCTCTCCCAGCCTCAAAATCCAAGACGTCTGAGGCCATCAGTCCCTGTGTAAGGAGAGGTTGGTATTGCAGAGCCAAAAGCCAAAGTCGACTGAAAACAACTTATCTGCCTTGTCTTTTGTAAGAAAACTAAACTCATGGATTGTGCTGGGTCTCATGGCGGGGATGGGGGAAAGCAGGAGAGAGGGAGAATGGGGCAAATTCCCCTGGCTTAAAAGGGGGCAAGGGTCAGAACGTCATTTTGGTAGTGGAGAGAATATCTGCCCCGCTCCTTTGCAGCTGGGCTCCCGGTGAGATTCCCAGAAGAAAATGTTTGTTGCTGCCCCCGGGGAGTCTGGACTCAGGCCCTGCATTTCCAGCCCTTGTAGAGGATTATTTGTCCTGAGCATGACACAGAAGCCCTGGAGTTGCTGGGCTTTAAGGGGCCACCAGCTGGGCCACCACTAGCCCATATGGTGCCTTTGTGCTAATTAGAAAAAGGTACCCTCTTCCTTATTTAAATAATTTATTGTTAGGTTAGTATATTCCTAATATGGGCTGAATCACATTTTCCCAAAATTCATATGTTGACACCCTAGCCCCCAGTACCTTAGACTGTGACTGTGTTTGAAGATAGGGCCTTTGAGGAGGTAATTACATTAAAATAAGGCCAGGCATGGTGGCTCATGCCTGTAATCCCAGCATTTTGGAGGCCAAGACGGGCGGATGCCTTGAGGCCAGGAGTTCGAGACCAGGTTGGGCAACATGGCGAAACCCCATCTCTACTAAAAATCCTAAAAATGTGCCAGGTATAGTGGCTCATGCCTGTAATCCCAGCTACTTGAGAGGCTGAGGCAAGAGAATCACTTGACCCCAGGGGGCAGAGGTTGCAGTGAGCCCAGATCATGCCACTGCACTGCAGCCTGGGTGACAGAGCAAGACTCCATCTCAAAAAAAAAAAAAAAAAAAGTTAAAATAAGGCCATTAGTATGGGCCCTAATCCAGTCTCACTGGTGTGCTCGTAAGAGGAGGAAATTTGGGTTCACAGGGAGACATCAGGGACACGCATGCATGGAGGAATGACCTTGTGAAGAGGTAGCAAAGAGGCTGCCATCTGCAAGCCCAGGGGAGAGGCCCCAGAGGAAAGCAACTCTGTTAGTGCCTTGATCTTGGCCTTCCGAACTCCAGAACTGCGAGAAAATAAATTTCTGTTGTTTAAGCCACCCAGTCTGTGGTGCTTTGTTGCAGCAGCCCAAGGAAACTAAAATAATTACCATACAATTGGAACAGCTTGTGGCAGGGGGAGGGGGGAGAGTCTCTCCAGAACCTTTGAAGGGCAGCGGCCCTGATTACATGCGCTTTTGAGCTGAGATGCTCGCCTATTCACATGCAAAGTGTATACCTGGACGTGTGATATTGGTAGGTGAAGAGGCCCTTTCAGGTTTAGAGGGAGGGACACATGGGAATGAGGTCTCCCAAAGCTGTGAATGGGGAAAAAGGACATGACTGCTAAAGCGAGGTAGGGCAGGGCATTGTTCCATATGCTGCAAGTGTATGTGCCCATATACTTTACTGAGTGTATGCACAGCTGTGTGTACCTCGCTGCTCTAGGACATGGGGTGACAGGCCTGGGACCTCCATGCCCACCTGTACCCTCCCATCAACCCCAGTCTAGTTCTCTGCTGTGAATGGTGTCCCTGTAGAGGAGATGCTGTTGTGTGGTGTGCAGCTTGACCTGCATATGGGCTTGGACCATGAGGAAATTGGCAGCAGCAGTGAGTTGCTGGAGGTAAAAGAGTACCATTCCCTATTCTAGCAATACCCTAGACAAGAGAATGGGCTTAGTATTCCCACCAACCTGATGGAATGGGAAACTGGAGGTAAATTTAATCAACAGAAACAGATGGCATGACCCTTCTTGCACATTGAAGCTTGTGAAATAAAATTTGTGCTTTATGTGTGACTCAGAAGTAGAGTCCCAGCAGGAAATTGATGGCAGGCTCCAATGGAGTGACTGGAGAGGGATTCAGGGGGCCATTTGCAAAGATGTGGGCAGGGTTAAGGTGAACCAGCGAGAGATGAGGGGGAAGTCTGAGCGAGCAACAGCTGAAGTGGTTCCCTCCCTGCAACTGAGGGATGAAGAATAGAACCAGAAGGACAAACAGGAAAATCCAGCACACCTTCTAAACATGCTCATTCCATCTGTTTTTCCAGCAGTCCTCCGGTAAGGTCCAATTATTCCCATTTTATAGCTACAGAAGCTTAGGCTTGGGGAGGAGTTTAAATGATTTATCTCAGTAGATTTTAGAATGCAACCTCTGTGAGGGCAGTGACCTTGTCTGTCTTGTATACAGTTATATTCCCACTGCCTAGAAAAGTACCTGGAACATAGTAGGTGCCCACTACATGTTTGTTGAATGACTGAATAAGTGAATCCCTCCAAGATCACACAGAGTCCACACGATAGCGCTGGATTTGAACCCAGATTGATGGCAAAGCTCACAGGCCTAATGATCACAACCATGTTCCTAAACCAAGGCCTGTAGATCCCTGTAGGTCTAAGAGTTGGCCAAGGTAATTTTTAAATTTTGTGATTTTTGTGTATTCATTTCAATGATAGCCTTAAAAAGTTAATATTTGCATATGCTGGCTGACCCATGATCACATGGCCCATAAACAGGTACAGTGTGAGATTTTCAGGCCCAAGTCTGTTTCAATTCACTGTCCTACTGGCACAAAGTGGTGCCATTGTAATTATCTCGAGCTCATGAGAAAGGAACATGGGTGGACTTAATCCTAAGTGACTCATACATGATGCCTGTGAACGCCAAATGACATCATGGAGCTCCGTACAAACAAGAAAAGTTTGGGGCACCAGGGAGGTCAGAGCACCGTCTCCTTGTGGTCACTGTTAAAGCAAACGCCATGTCTCACATTAATGCTGTTGTTCTGATTTGTGCTTGTTATGCACAGGTTTTTGTTTTGTTTTTTTATTTCAGTTTGGGTTTTTTTGGTTTTTTTTTTGAGACAGTTTTGCTCTTGTCGCCCAGGCTGGAGTGCAGTGGTGTGATCTCGGCTCACCACAACCTCTGCCTCCCGGGTTCAAGTGATTCTCCTGCCTCAGCCTCCTGAGTAGCTGGGATTACAGGCACCCGCCACCACACCCATCTAATTTTTGTATTTTTAGTAGAGACGGGGTTCAGGCTGGTCTGAAACTCCCGACCTCAGGTGATCCACCCACCTCGGCCTCCCAAAGTGTTAGGATTATAGGTGTGAGCCACCGCGCCTGGCCCAATTTGGTTTTATAGTTGCATAGGAGTTTAGGTATAATTTTATACTTATGTACGTTTGGGCAACATGTAATTTAAACCAACCCTTAAATGCCTTTTTTTTTTTCCTTTAAAATATGCCCAGGCATTACTCAAGTGTATGAAATGCTACTGTCATGCTATGAAACAGAGTAGAGTATGAACTGCTTGCAGCAGGAGCCTAACAGAGGCAGCTCAGATATAATTAGAGGTGTCTGGGAAAAAAAGGAAAATCTTGATCTTTTTCCCCTAAAGCTGGAAATAGTTATTATTTATTGAGTGCTTACCAGTCACCGCACTGAGTTCTTTTCTTTTTCTTCTTCTTCTATTTTTTTGAGACCGAGTCTCGCTTTGTCACCCAGGCTAGAGTGCAGTGGTGCAATCTTGGCTCACTGCAACCTCCACCTCCCGGGTTCAAGTGATTCTCCTGCCTCAGCCTCCCAAGTAGCTGGGATTACAGGAGCCCACTACCACGCCTGGCTAATTTTTGTATTTTCAGTAGAGATGGGGTATCACCATGTTGGCCAGGTTGGTCTCCAACTCCTGTCCTCAAGTGATTCATCCACCTCAGCCTCCCAAAGTGCTGGGATTACAGGCATGAGCCACTGCGCCCGGCCAGCACTGAGTTCTTTATCTGTGTCATTTCAAATCCTCCTAACTTTGCAATGTAAATATTATTTCCCCATTTCACAGAAGAGGAAGCTGAGGCTCATGGAGGTGTGTAACTTGTCCGACACACATAACTAGAAAATGGAGAACAAGGCTGGGCGCAGTGGTTCATGTCTGTAATCCCAGCACTTTGGGAGGCTGAGGCGGGTGGATCACCTGAGGTCAGGAGTTCGAGGCCAGCTAGCCAAGATGGTGAAACCCTGTCTCCACTAAAAACACAAAAGAAAAAAATTAGCCGGGCATAGTGGTGCACGCCTGTAATCTCAGCTACTGGGGAGGCTGAGGCAGGAGAATCGCTTGAACCCAGGAGGCGGAAGTTGCATTGAGCAGAGATCGCGCCACTGCAGTCCAGCCTGGGCAACACAGCAAGACCCTGTCTCAAAATAAAAAAAGAAAAAAAAGAAAATGGAGAACAAGGAATCAAGCCCCGTCTGTCTGACCTTAACAATGACATTCCTCAGTCTTTCCTGGCATCAAAATAATTTTTAAGACTGTAGAAGGATGGTAAAACACTCTTGATATGAATTCCATTTTGAAATATGACTAGTTTCATAAAAATAAATAAAGGTTTGTAGATTTTTTTAAAAGTCCTCCACCTTCCAAGTCCATGTTAATAGGTGACAAGGGGTATTCCATCATCTACAGTGACTGTCAGGCTGTTAATAGTGATAAAAACATTTCAAAGTCCTATGTGGATACTGTCTAAAACTTCCCTCAACTTTGTACTGATCTATGGACCATTTCTTATTAACATGAATGTTAACTGGGGTGAAGCTGATAGTTTGGTTCTAATTATATTAAATGTTGAGCATCTTGGAACCTAGCATCTCTTCCCACTGAAAAACATTCCTGCGTGAGCAGAGTATGGTATTTGCTTAAAGTCTCCTAGAGTCACATGGCTGAAGCTTGGATGAAGGAGGACTGGAGGCTCTCAGCATGGCGATCACAGAGAGCTGGGGCTACTCAGGGTACTGTAGCTCCTTGTGGAGCTTTACCAACTCAACGGTGGCTCATCCAGGCCCACAGACAGCATTATGGGTCACCCTCAACCACAGAAGCAATTAAAGGCACAAGCAAGCCCTTTAGGTATATGGAAAATTCACATGCATCAACTCAAGTATACTTCACTTAGGGGTATGATCCTCAACTTAGAGATGAGAACGCTAAATCTCAAAAAGGCTAAATGATTTGTAGACTTTTTATTTATTTATTTATTCATTCATTCATTTTTTAGACAGAGTCTCACTCTGTCACCCCAGCTGCAGTGCAGTGGTGCAATCTTGGCTCACCGTAATCTCGCCTCCTGGGTTCGAGCAATTCCCCTTCCTCAGCCTCCCGAGTAGCAGGGATTACAGGTGTGCACCACCACATCCAGCTAATTTTTGTATTTTTGGTAGAGACGGGATTTCACCATGTTGGCCCGGCTGGTCTCAAACTCCTGACCTCAAGTGATCTGCCCACCTTGGCCTCCTGAAGTGCTGGGATTATAGACAGGAGCCACCGTGCCTGGCTGATATGTAGAGCTTTTGAGTTCAAGTTTTTGGACTAACTCTAAGTGTAGTGCTTATTTTTACAATTCTATTGGTTTCTTCAATTTGGGAGCTGTAGACTCCTCCAAGGCCATGGTGTGCTTACAAAGGAATCTGTACCAGCATATGCTTGAATTATGAGAAATGTAAATTACACGAGGGTGGGGATTTCCAGTTTTTTAAGAGCTAGAGCTCTGGACCTAGATATTTAGATTCAAATCTGAGTTCCATCATTAACTAGCTGTGTGACTTGGGGAAAGTACCTTAACCTCTCTGTGCCCTAATTTCCTCATTTAGAAAATGTTTATATTGATATATGATATGTAATTTATATAAATATTAATGGAATCTACATTATAGAGTTTTAGGAATAAAATAATGAGCACTACACACATAAAACACTTAACATAATGTTTAATACAATGAGTATATGAAATGCTCTTAATATCTACGACTGTAATTATTAGTGCTTACCACTGAATTATTCAGCATACAGATTAATGCCTGATACATAGTGTACCCTTCAAATATTTGTTGACTGAATTAAATATATTTTTTCTTAAAATTTTTTTTTACCATAATCCAGAAGTCATTACATAAAAAAATATTTTATCAGAGGATTCTAAAAAAAAAATATTGTGAAGAGGGATCCTTAAAACATTTTTACTTTAAGAAGAATTTACCACATTCAAAAGAAATCTCATCCTGGGACAATGACATCTAATTTTGAATTTATAATATTTCTAGAGGACTTCAAATATCGGGAAGAAAATTCATCTCAAACCACTTTCACTTTAAAAAAAATAAAAACACCAGTGGCTAGCACAATTGGATAGCACACAATAGGCAATAAATACTTGTTGTTGATGATGAATACAATATTTTGTGGCTGTGGTGGGCAGGAACGAAGAAGAGAGCATTACTGTTTTCAAAAAATAATTTCTGCAGCGCTGGCAAAAGAATCACAAGGGCTGGTCCCAACATGACTGCTACTTTGAATGTTTCTTACTGAGTGTCAATCCTTGTATTAGGAGAGGTAAACTCTATCCCAAGAACAGAATTTCAGGGGATTTTTCCCCCCTTTCCTAGACTCAGGAACTCTGTTTTTGGGTAGTAATTTCGGAATCAGGAAGGTGAATATAGAAGTGGTTTTGCACCCAGGCAAGAAGCACAAGGCTGGGCATGCAGTATACCTACATACCCTGTGCAGCAATTTACACAGAAAGCTCTTCAGCGTCAATTTTCACCATTCAGAAGAGATAAATGATCCTGGATGCAAATTGCCAGCCAGCAGACTGATAATATGAGAGCGATTTTTCTTGTACCAAAAACTTTTAAGCCTTGTGCGGTGGCTCACATCTATAGTCACAGCTACTAGGGAGGCTGAGGTGGGAAGATCACTTGAGCATAGGAGTTCAAAGCTGCAGTGAGCTATGATTGCACGGTTGCACTCAAGCTAGTCTCTGGAAAAAAGAAAAAAAAAAGAAATTTTGCTGCTTAAGAATTTTTGGTTTTGCCGTATGCAATTTCTACCTTTGCAACCAACTTTGCTTCCCCTTTCTTATTAGATAGTTCAACTTTAATGAATTTACTTAGCAAACTACATTTTCAGAGCAACTGGAATTCCTCCTTCCAGGATGGAGTTCACCCTCCTTCCCTCCCACACTGGGAATTTTTCCTGAGACAGTTTTCCACAAAAGTACTCTGCGTCTTTTCGACGTGGTGACTGTTCACAAGGCACAATTGTTTGTCTTCAACTCGGAATTCATCTCCATTGAGTCAGGAACAAAATCAAGGCGACAGAGGCTTTAAAATTCAGACAGGAAGTTCTGCCCTTTTGACCTGGGAAACTGAAAGGAAGGTGAGGAGGAAGATGATAAAGAAAAATACCAGGGGGAGGTTGGATACGTGTGCCTCTTATACACATTCCACATTTTCCCAACATTGTTTTTTTTAAGGTAGAAGCAGTCTTGCTAAGGACTATTGATGAACAAACTCCAAGTGAGCCAGGAGACAGCCCACCACCACCATCCAGCAGGCTCCTTTGCATACATCCCTTTTGCACAGACATAACGAAGGCAAGCAGTTCTAAGAGAGAGGTGGGGGAAAGGAACCTTGAAAAGAGTTGTGCCCTCCCAACAGAGACGTACTTGCAACACTCAGGTTTGCCCTTTCCCACTCTGGTCTCTCCCTCCCAATTTCTTGCCTTTGTTCTTCCTTCCTGTTTGGTTACTCCTGCCTCTTGTCTATTTCTGGCTTGCTTTGACCTGCTCTCTCCTGCGGTCCTTGGTGCATCCTTCCTCTTTCTGCTCTGGCCGTTACCCCCCCAAACAATCAATTTCTCTTTATTTTATTTATTTATGTTAGAGACGAAGTCTTGCTCTATCACCCAGACTGGAGTCCAGTGGCATGATCATGGCACACTGTAGCTTTGACTTCTGAGTTCAAGCGATCCTCCCATCTCAGTCACCATGCCCGCCTAATTTTTAACTTTTTGTTGTAGAGACAAGGTCTCCCTATGTTGCCCAGGCTGGTCTCATACATCTGGCCTCAAGCGATCCTCCCATCTTGGCTTCCCAAAGCACTGGAATTACAGGTGTGAGCCACCACACCCAGCCCAATTTCCTCTTTATTTAAACCAATTTCATCCCATTTCTTTAATTTATACCATTTGTTCTTAATGGGATTTGAGAAACAGCCTCTCTTCCCTGTTTATAGTATCAGAGGCTGCTTTACAAATTGTACAGTAGGTCCAGGAATTACACATCTCAGTAAATGTTCCATTGACAACTGGGACTAAACTAGGCTAAAACTAAATCCGTCAGCCTGTCCAGATTCCTCTCACGCCCACTACGACTTCTTTGGTCCTCCTTTGCCTCATTTACTTGGTAGAGCCACACTAGATCCCTCTCTCTTCTCCTTCCCCAAGTCCTAATGATTGATATTACTACAGTGTCTTTTTATTTTTGTAACTTGAATGTTTTTTGAAGACAAAAGTCTCCCTATTTTGCCCAGGCTGGGCTTGAACACACATCCTCCCACCTCAGTCTCCCCAGTAGCTGGGACTACAGATGTGCACCACTGTGCCCGAATTGCAGTGTTTTGTTTGTGTTTTTTTGAGATGGAGTCTCGTTCTGTTGCCCAGGCTGGAGTACAGTGGCGTGATCTCAGCTCACTACAACCTCTGCCTCCGGGTTTTAAGCAATTCTTCTGCCTCAGCCTCCTGAGCAGCTGGGATTACAGGTGCCCACCACCACACACGGCTAATTTCTTTATTTTCAGTAGAGATGGGGTTTCACCATGTTGGTCAGGCTGGTTTCAAACTTCTGACCTTGTGATCTGCCCACCTCAGCCTCCCAAAGTGTTGGGATTATAGGCGTGAGCCACTGTGACCAGCCTGCAGTGTTTTTTAAATTTTCCTTCCTCTCTCCTTCCATTGCCCTAGTTCAAGCCTTCATCATCCTCACCTGAACTGCTCTTATATATTCTAATCCTCCTCTGGCACCTTCCGCTCCTCCCCTTTCCCATCAGATTTGGTTCTCTAAAACACAGACACGATTGCATCACTTCCCTTGCTTAAAAGCCTTCAAGGTTCCTGGCTCCTAAGGAGGTCCACGTCCTATGACAAGACATTCAAGGTTTTTCACCACCTGGTTCAAATCTACCTTTCCAGCCCCATCTCCCACCATATGCAAGATCCTTGGCCACCATGCATTGAATAAAAAAATGGTTTGGTTTGTCTTAATGTTTTGTCCCATGCTTGTAGTAGCTGGAGTTTATTGCCAGGGCCCCAAAATGAAAACACACTGGTTCTTGACCAGGTAAATGCAGAGGCATGGCTGCCCTGAGTTGTCAATCTGGGTATTACAAAGGATCCCAAATACTAACTAACTGTGTGAGCTGTGGTCAGTCCTGTGGGTCACCTCACTTCTTCAGGCCTAGTTTTCCTCATTAATACCATGAGGCTTAGATGACTTCAGGATTACCCTCCAGCATTAAAGGATGAAGGACAAGATGTGCAGACTCACCAAGGCAGACTCCATGGGCTGTGGAACCTTGGTGCATTTCCCCAGTACTAACTGACCTCCCAGTTCTGTCTGTCTGGAGCCATCATCTCATCCAGGGATGACCTCAGACCCTGGGAGAACTGACTCATACTGCCTAGACTCGGACAAGTCAGATTTGTACCGGAAAGCTCCTTTATTAGTATGCAGTAGCAGGAAAACTTTCATATGCTTTCCAGAACACCTTGTCCCTAGATTAATGGTATATGCCTGTTCATATACTCTCTAGATCTTTTTTCCTCTTGGTAAGTCAAATGAGTTATCAAGAGATTATATGGACATATAGATTCAGAACACGAAGGCCTCATGATCCAGGGGCTATTGTTTCCAGGCTGTGATCAGGCCTGATGAATTCCTTTCATTCTATGTGTCTGTTAGGAGGGTTTGATGGCAAGTGACAGAAAATAGCTGGCTGCTTAAAGCAAGAAGGAGGATTCTTGTGAAGATTATGGGCAGCTCATGGAGGATTTCCCTAACCACCCTGTCTGGTGTGGCCTCCCCAGCTGGGTTCCATCACCTACCTTGCTTATTTCTTTCACAGCTCTTGTGTAGTCTGTAGCTGCCTTGTTCACTTGTTTGTCATCAGTCTTCCTCCTTAGACTGCATACTCCATGAGGGCAGGGACATTGTCATTCTTACTTATTGCTCTATCACTAGACTTAGGACAGTGCCCAGCACACACGGTGTGCTCAGAAATATTTGTGGGATGACTAAATGAGTAGAAAGGAAGAGCTGAAACGTTAAGCCCTGGAAATGATTGGAGATAAGGAAGATCAGTAGCAGGAACTCCTGGACCATCTTTTGAGGCATTGCCATGCCATGACGTCACTAACTGCACTTGTCCCTGTGTTTCTGCTCCAAGTTTACATGCCTAGGATAGAGAATTAGTTGGCCCAGATGAGCGTCATGTGCCTGCTCTAGAGGCCATCAGGTTGGAGTCTTGGGAGTGGCTGCAGAGCAGAGCCTCACATGGAAGGTAGGAGGTAGATCAAAGAAATGGCTACCAGGCAGATGTCCACTGCCTTCCAGCACAGTGGTCACTTTTCTTAGATACCTGTCTGTTGGATATAGCAATTCTGCTCCCTAGATAAATCTCTGTAAAATGTGTCCATGGACTCAGTTTTCTTGTCTCCATGGGTTCCACCTAAACGGGTCTCACCTACTTAAAAGGTCTCCCTATTTTGCCCAGGCTAGACTCGAACTCACATCCTCCCACCTCAGCCTCCCCAGTAGCTGCTCAAAGAAGACAGGCACTCTCAGAGCCTCCTGACATGATCTATGCACTCCCTGCCTAGCATATCCCACTACATCTTTTCATACATTTGTTTCTTATTTTCTAGCTCATGAATAAAACATATGTCTACTTTACATTTGAAAAAGGTATGTTTTCACTGAACCCAAATTCCTTATTTTCTGTAAACCCACACTTGAATGACTTTGTTGTGGTTGATGCTCTTCACTGTCTACCCAGTGACCACTCAGGGCTGCCACTCACTCAGACCCAGGGATGAATCATAAGGGAAGCCTCTTACTCCTTTTCCCATGGTTAGACTAGAGGTAAGATTAACCCAGCTCTGGGATATGAGAAACCATGCAGAGTCTGCTGAAGGCTTCTAGAAGGATTTTCCTCCCCAGTGAGAGAGTCATATGGAGAGAAGTGGTTTTTGTACCTATCCCTTCCTCTTCATTCTTGTTGGGGTTGCCCGCATGTGAGGATATGATATTTGGAGCTGTGGCAAATATGAAGTAATAAACATAGGGACAAAAGCCAACATGCAGAGGATGGCTGAGGTGGAAGAATATAAAGATCTGGGTTTTTGGACTTAATTAAACTAAAAAGCTTCAGCACAACAAAAGAAATAATCAGCAGAGTAAATAAACAACCTACAGAATAGGGGAAAATCTTCACAATCTATACATCCGACAAAGGACTAATATCCAGAATCTACAAAGAACACAAACAAATCAGCAAGAAAAAAACAATTCCATCAAAACAGCACTAAGGATGTGAATAGACAATTCTCAAATAAGATATACAAATGGCCAATAAACATATGAAAAAATGCTCAACGTCACTAATGATCAGAGAAATGCAAATCAAAACCACAGTGCAATACCACCTCACTCCTGCAAGAATGGCCATAATAAACCAAAAATATTAGATGTTAGCATGGATGTGGTGAAAAGGGAACACTTCTACACTGCTGGTGGGAATGTAAACTAGTACAACCACTATGGAAAACAGTATGGAGATTCCTTAAAGAACTAAAAGTAGATCTACCATTTGATCCAGCAATCCCACTACTGGGTATCTACCCAGAGGAAAATAAGTCATTATATGAAAAAGATACTTGCACATGGATGTTTATAGCAGCACAATTTGCAATTGCGAAAATATGGAACCAGCCCAAATGCCCATCAATCAATGAGTGGATAAAGAAAATGTGGTACATATATACCATGGAATACTACTCAGCCATAGAAAAAGAATGGAATAATGGCATCTGCAGGATCCTGGATGGAATTGGAGACTATTCTAAGTGAAGTAACTCGGGAATGGAAAACCAAACATCACATGTTCTCACTCATATGCGGGAGCTAATCTGTGAGGATGTAAAGGCATAAGAATGTTACAAGGGACTTTGGGGAGTCGAGGGAAAGGGTTGGGGGTGGCAAGGCCTAAAAGACTACACACTGGGTACAATGTACCCTGCTCAGGTGATGGGTGTACCAAAATATCAGAAATCACCACTAAAGAACTTACTCATGTAACCAAACAGCACTTGTTCCCCAAAAACCTATTCAAATAAAAAAACTAAAAAATTTTTTAAATATAGATTTGGGTTCTTGATGACTTTTTTTTTTTTTTTTTTTTGAGACGGAGTCTTGCTCTGTCACCCAGGCTGGAGTGCAATGGCGCGATCTCGGCTCACTGCAACCTCTGCCTCCAGGGTCCAAGTGATTCTCCTGCCTCAGCCTCCTGAGTAGCTGGGATTACAGGCGCACTCAACCACGCCGAGCTAATTTTTGTATTTTCAGTAGAGATGGGGTTTCACCTTATTGACCAGGCTGGTCTCGAACTCCTGACCTCAAGTGATCCACCTGCCTTGGCCTCCCAAAGTGCTGGGATTACGGGTGTGAGCCACTGTGCCCGGCCTTGATGGCATTTTTGAAGCACAGAAATCAACTCTGGACATCTTAAGTGCGGGATGAATGTCCATGTGGCTTAAGTCATTTTGTTGAATTTACTGTTCCTTGTAGTCAAAAGCATTCCTACCTGTGAGACCTGCAAATAACCCCTCCTTTTTGATCTTAACTCTGACTCCTTTGCTTTGTCACACTAGAGATGCTTCTACTGCCTAAGAGGAGGGATTCTGCTGGGCGTCGATGTGAGAGTAGGTCTGAGGAAGAGCCTAAATGTTCACTGTGCTTCGTTATAAACTCTCCACTGTTTATAGCTTCTTATCAAGTGATCTTTATGAATAGCTACTTGAAAGAATACTATGACTATTCATATAAATCTCATTGATATATATTAATGTTATCTAACTTCACATTTTTTTCACATTACAATTTAATAGACTCCCTTCTGGTGTGGTTTTAGAATTTCTATACAGAAGGGACTCAGAAGTGGCAATTAAGTGGGAAGTGAGGGTGGAGTCTTGAAACTGCTCTGTACTTTTAAGATTGAGGGCTGGGTGCAGTGGCTCATGCTTGTAATCCCAGCACTTTGGGAGGTCGAGGCAGGAGGATGGCTTGAGCCCAGGAATTCGAGATCAGCCTGGACAACATGGTAAGACCCTGTCTCTACAAAAAAATAAAAAATGAGCTGGGCATGGTGGCGCACGTCTGTAGTCTCAGCTACTCAGGAAGCTGAGGTTAAAGGATAGCTTGAGCCCAGAATTTAAGGCTGCAGTGAGCTATGATTGTGCCACTGTTCTCCAGCCCGGGCTCCTGCGTGGACCTGCCTTTGCTCCTCCCTATCCTGTGATAAAGTCAACTGAATACTAAATGCTTTTCAATCTTTTTTTTTTTTCATAAATGATTTCATTTTTACTCCCCCATCCCATGACAAGGATAACTAAGTGCTTCTCAGTCTTTTTTCTTCATAAATTATTATTAGTGAGAAACAAGGTCTCACTTTGTTACCCATGCTGGTGTAGTGGTGTGATCATTGCTTACTTCAGCCTCAAATCCTGGGCTCAAGTGATCCTCCTGCCTCTCAAGTAGGTAGGATTACAGGCACAAGCTACCACTCCTGGCTAATTTTAAAATTTGTTGGCGAGATGGGGTCTTGCTATATTGCCCAGGCTGGTCTTGAACTCCTGGCATCAAGCAGTCCTCTCACTTCGGCCTTCCAAATCACTGGGATTACAGGCATGAGTCACTGGGCCCAACCTAAGGTATCAATTTTGATGGTTTTATGGTGTAAGCCTCCAAGATTGGAAATTGGTAGAATAATATGGCGTTGCATCTGCATTGTCATTGATGCTGTCTCAATCACTTTACCTTGCAACATTAGAGTATCACTGGCATTTAACATTAAAAGAAATTCAGCCTCAGCGGGCTTAAGTGACTGCACAAAACACACAGATAAGCAGCAGAACCAGATCTACAACCTTGGTCTCCTGCTCATTACTCTTCCCACTGCATCAAACTGTTCTCAGCTTAGAGATGGAGTCTTTAGGATCTGGAACAGTGTAGCTCAGAAGGAAGTTTCCTGGTACACTAAAAGGAGCCTCTGAACAGCACAAGCCTTTTCCTGCCAGAGAAGAGGAACAAAAAACCAGAGGGTTTGGGGGGTAAAATGAGCCATCTCATCACTCAGTGAATCTGAGTATCTAGCTCCATGTTATGACGGCGTATTTATCCAGAGTATGAACTGGCTTCTGCCCTATATGTGCCTAAGTGATACTGACCTGCGTTAACCAGGAAGAACGTTAGCTCTTTGAGGAGGACTGAGAAGACGTAGGCATGTCCTCCAAGTCTCCCCATACTAGTGGTGTGGAAGAGAATGTCTTCAATTTTTCAATAGGCATGTGATCTCAGAAAAAGGGTCCTGTGTCTCGAAGAAAGAGAAGAGTGTCTGCAGGAGCAGGCTGGCGGGCCAAGTGAGTGGAGGGTTTCAAGTCAAAGGCAGTCCTGAGTTTTCCAAGCCCAAAGGGAAACCAAGCTCCAGAAGAGACATGGAAAGTTAGAGCAGGGCCAGAGTGGGAGTGAAGGGGGAAGAAAGCAAAAGGAAAACTCATGTTGACAGACTGACTGACTAAAAAGGTTCATACATAAATGTGAAGAGAAGGCGAGTCTGACTTCTCCACTCAGGACCAGGGTAATGATGTAATCAGCATAAGTGAGACAGAGTGGTCTGGCAAACATGCCAAGAATTCGGGCTGGGGGGGCCTGGGTTATTCCAGGTTGCCATGGTTTTTAGCCAAAAGTAATAGAGCCAGGCAGGGAAAGGAGGCAGCCTTATGCCTCCAGGATGTCAGTGCGTACTCTGAGATCCAGGACAAAGGAGTCTTGTTTGTTCCCTTACCGTGTTGGCCAATGAGCACAGCTAGGCATAGAGTGTAGTGTTCAAAGGCACAGGGTCTGGAATTGGACAGCCTGGAGTTCAAATCCTGGCTCTTCCATTTACTTGCTGTGTGATTTTGGGTAAGTGACTTAACCTCCTGGTGCTGCACAGTGTTCATCTATAGTCCAATCAGAGCACCTAACTGATAGGGTGATTGTGAGAATTAAGTAAGATATAGTCTGAAAGGTGCTTCATCTAACGCCTGGTACAGAGTCAAAGCTCAGTCTTTACCTATTCTTTTTCATAACAAAGTATGTACTGGGGTGAAACCAGAAAGACTAAAAGAAGCAGGAGAGTAGTCAACACTGATTTTGTATGTATCATAAAAATATATTGAATGAATGAATGGGGAAGATGTGAAGACTAAAAATAGAGTCTGGGCCAGGCACAGTGACTCACAACTGTAATCCCAGCACTTTGGGAGGCCAAGGTGGGAGGACCATTTGAGGTCAAGAGTTTGAGACCAGCCTGGCGAACATAGTGAGACCTCATCTCTATAAAAAATATAAAAAATTTAGCCAGGTGTGGTGGTGCTCACCTGCAGTCCCAGCTACTTGGGAGGCTAAGACAGGAGGGTTGGTTGAGCCCAGAAGTTTGAGGTTATAATGAGCTATGATTGCACCACTGCACTCCAGCCTGGGTGACAGAGAAAGACCCTCCTTTAAAAAAAAAGAAGAAGAATAGTTGGTACCATCAGTCTCAGAGAAGAAAGCTGATGAAGTCATCTGGAATATTTTCACGAAGGAAATGTTTGGTTTGAGTTGGGTCAGGATGAAGTGGGAAATTTTGAGCCCTCAAACTACCACCAGGAAAAAGGAGACGCTTGTGTGACATAGATTTTCTTCTCTTTTTTCTTTTCTTTTCTTTTTTTTTTTTTTTTTTTTTTTTTTGAGACAGAGTCTCACTCTGTCACCAGGCTGGAGTGCAGTGGCGTGATCTCGGCTCACTGCAACCTCCGCCTCCCGAGTTCAAGCGATTCTCCAGCCTCAGCCTCCCGAGTAGCTGGGATTACAGGCACACACCACCATGCCCAGCTAATTTTTGTATTTTTAGTAGAGACAGGGTTTCACCATGTTGGTCAGGATGGTCTTGATCTCTTGACCTCATGATCTGTCTGCCTTGGCCTCCCAAAGTGCTGGGATTACAGGGGTGAGCCACCGTGCCCGGCCACGTGACATAGATTTGCAAATAAATACTCACACATGGAGACAATACCTTTTTTTTAAAAAGCAGCAATTGTCACATTATAAAATATGACTCCAGAAAGGGCTATGCCATTTACTGTCTGACCTAAGGCAAGTTATTAAACTTCCTCAGCCTTTCCTCATCCATAATCATACAGGGAATAATAACTGTATCAACTTCAGAAGGTTGTAATGGAGAATGAATCAATTAATCCGCATCAAGGTCTTAGAAAAGTGGCAGGCACAGTGTTACCTCTGCTTATCCTAGACCACAAAAGCCACCTCTGTGTTGTGCCAGTGTCACCAACTCACCCATGATCTACCACTTCATAAGAGCTGCCTTTAATATTCCACATATCTTCTTCTGATCTTTCCCCATAAAAACATGTATTTATTTCTCAGAGAAAGGATTCCTCCATAATAGTTTCTTATGACCTGCCTTTTCACCTAGCAAATTATGGCAAAGTGCTTCCCACTTGTCCGTCTCCAACACCTTCAGGGATCATGGTCACCCTCTCTGAGGATTCGCTCTGGGTCTCAGTAGGGACAGCCCCTCTTTCGGCAGATGCTTTCCATGTCTCGATCGCTGTTTCTCACTCTCCCAGCGTGTCTGCTCGCATGCCTGCTGCTCCCTTGCTGGCTCTGCAGGTCTGCAATCCCTTGGTGAAGGGCAGCTGCACCATGCTAACCCCCATGGAAGGCTCAGTCAGGGAAGTTTTACTTTCTTTTATTGCTTATCTCTCAATTTTCCAAAATAGCACCAACCAAGGCTGTGCATACTTAACAGACTTTTCCAAAGGGTTAAGAGTAGCCTGGCATGGTGGCTCACGGCTGTAATCCCAGCACTTTGGGAGGCCAAGGCAGGCAGATCACCTGAGGTCAGGAGTTCGAGACCAGCCTAACCAACATGGTGAAACTCTGTCTTTACTAAAAATATAAAATTAGCTGGGTATGGTGGTACATGCCTGTAATCCCAGCTACTCAGGAGGCTGAGGCAGCATAATTGCTTGAACCCACGAGGTGGAGGTTGCTGAGATTGCGCCACTGCACTCCAGTCTGGGCAACAAGAGAAAAACTCCATCTCAAAAAAAAAAAAAAAAGAAAAGAAAAGAAAAGAAAAAGGGGTGCTCCATGGCTCACACCTGTAATCCCAGCACTTTGGGAGGTGGAGGCAGGAGGACTGCTTGTGTCTAGGCACTCAAGATGAACCTAGACAACATGGCAAGACCTCATTTCTAAAAAAAATTTTTTTTTTTTTAAATGGAGTCTTGCCCTGTTGCCCAGGCTGGAGTGTGATGGTGTGATCTCGGCTCACTGCAGCCTCCGCCTCCTGGGTTCAATCGATTCTCCTGCCTCAGCCTCCCTGAGTAACTGGGACTACAGGTGCCCACCATCATGCCTGGCTAATTTTGTATTTTTAGTGGAGATAGGGTTTCACCATGTTGGCCAGGCTGGTCGTGAACTCCTATCCTCAGGTGATCCGCCCACCTCAGCCTCCCAAAGTGCTGGGATTACAGGTGTGAGCCACTGCACGCAGCTAAAAAGTTTTTTTTTTAAATGAGCCTGTGTTGTGGCACATGTCTGTGCTCCCAGCTACTTGAGAGGCTGAGGTGGGAGGATCACTTGAGCCTGGGAGGTAGAGGCTATAGTGAGCCATGATTGTACCACTGCACTCCAGCCTGGGAGACAGAGTAAAACCTTGTCTGGGGGAAAAAAAAAAGTGAGAAGAATAAAACCTTAAAATTTGTTAACTGTTTATTGAATCCAAGTGGGTGAAAAAAGTATGCCCTTCTTAGGAAGTCGTCTCATTGGCATACCCCAGCCTCATTCCCACTTACCAATTTTGGGGAACCTTCTCCTAGTCTCCCTCTGCCATGTCCACACCGTTACTCAGGCAAACTGGCAGCCCTCAGGCACAATTCAAACACCAGAGGTAGTTTGGTCAAAAGGTGCTTCAAAAAGATTTCTTTTGAATGAGTTGTCATCATTTGAAAACCAGGAGTTTTTATGTATAAACCTAGATTTCCAGCTTCTGTTAAATGATGAAAAGCTCTGGCACATTCCTGTGTGGCAACAATTTAGAGGCTGAGCCGCTCTTGCTCCACATAGATGGGACATGTGTCCACCAGGTGGCCTTGGGCTCCAGTGGTTTCCAGCATATGGCACTGGGTGGTTATCACTTGTTTTCTACCTCCCTGGCTCCTGTAGAAATTTTTTTTATTTTTATTTTTGGAGACCCAGTCTCGCTCTGTCACCCAGGCTGGAGTGCGGTGGCATGATCTCAGTTCACTGAAACCTCCACCTCCCGGGTTCAAGCGATTCTCCTGCCTCACCTCAGCCTCCTGAGTAGCTAGGATTACAGGCGCCTGCCACCATGTCCAGCTAATTTTTTTTTTTTTTTTTTAGTAGAGACAGGGTTTCACCATGTTGGCCAGATTGGTCTTGAACTCCTGACCTCAAGTGATCTGCTCGCCTTGGCCTCCCTAAGTGCTGGCATTACAGGCGTGAGCCACCATGCCTGGCCTCCTGTAGGAATGAGAGTACAAGGTGGGGAAAAAATGACATGCTTTCAGCTCCTCACATTCATGGAGAAGCTGCCTTTCAATCCTCCTCTCCACCCAGATGGCTGCCGTCCTCTGGGTGAGCTCATGTCCATGAGGGCTGTCCACATCCCACCTGAGGCCAAGGCCAGTTGGGTGACAGCAACCTACTGTGGGGTGGTGTCCAAGAAGGAGGGTGCTGGGGAGGAGGACTCACCTGAGAGAACCCGAAGATGTCGCACCGGGATGGAAAGGTGGAATCACTGTGGGGCCCAGTCAAAGCCATTACTTGAAAGTGAAATAAGCAGCATGCGGGAAATCTGAGGAAGGAGGCAAGCGAAGGTGAAGCTGGTGAAATCGATGGCTGGGAGAGTTCGCAGAGGCCGGAATAAGTCGTGGACGAGGCTTATGAGTTTTACCCATTTTATGTGAACATCAAAAATCTAATATCGAGGCTTCAGACCACAGATGTGTAGCCTTTCTGCTTTCTTGTTCAAGATTCGAACCATGTCTACTAACCCCCTTTGCTTCATGAACTTTCTTCCTGCTCAGCCTGGATTCCACCAGTTATCAGTTTGCACCTGTGTGCTCTGCACCTTCACAGAGTTCCCTTCCAACACCTGCTTCCAAATCTTCAACCTTCACTCACACGATAACTGCCTTTTCACCCAACACTGGGTCACTGAGCCCAGCGTGAGCCAACCAATGCCTCCCCCATGCCCAGCATCACTAAATCTGCTCCTGCACTGAGATTCAGACCTTAAAATGCTCCCTTGACCGTGCCTCTGATATAGGAGCTAGAAAGAAATTATTTAGGCAGATAGTAAGGGCAACAGAGTCTTCAGCAAGTTTTCCCTCTTAACAAAAAGCAGCCCCCAAATCATTTCCTTTTTAACAAAGAGCAGCCTGAAAAATCGAGCTTCCGAATAGATAAGCAAGCTGGAAGCTTGCACGGGTGAATGCTGGCAGCTGTGCCAATAGAAAAGGGCTACCTGACATGGAGGCTCCATCTTCCCTTTTCTTTGTCACCACATATACAGTAAAGAAGCAGGCAACCTGGTGCCGGCCAGGTAGAGAACCTGTCTGCATAATATAAGATTAGGGTGGGCAGCCAGCTTTTTCACGTGCTATGCAAACAGCACAACTAGTCCTAATTCGTTCTTCCCGTGCTATGCAAATAGCACACCTGGTCTGACCAATCTTTCATGCTGTATGTAAATCAGGCACCACCTCCTCAAGCTCATCTGTAAAATTTCCTGCATTTCACCATGGAACTGGCAATCATTTTTTCTGGGACCCCTCTCTGCAGAGTGCTCTTCTCTTTCTTTCGCCTATTAAACTTCCGCTCTTAATCTCACGCTGGTGTGTTCGCATCCTAGTTTTCCGTGGCCGTGGGACAACAACCTCCACCTTGTCTACAACCACATTCATCTCATTTCTGTCCCTCTCATCTCAGAAGGTTCTTGCTTCTGTTCCCGGGACCTCACCTTCTCTTATCTCTCCTAGGACTTTGCTCTTTCAATAATCCTTTCTGTCTCCTATGTTTTCAACTTTACCCTCTCTCCTGGGTCCTGCCCAGACCATAAACATATCCACATTATTCTCATCTTTGAAGAAAAGTGCCCAAGAACTTCGGTGGAAATGACCACAAAATGATAACATTCAGGGTGCTAAGGAAGGAAGGAGAGAAATCAGCAAGATAAAGAAAAATGGGCTGCAGGAAGGTAGACTTTCATGAACTCAGGGTTTTGGCAAGAAAACGCCAATGGGAATGAAATCTGAGGGACAAAGGATCCGAGTGAACAGGATGCCCTTTTCACATCCTATACTAAATTTGTCATGCTACCCTTCTTGTGTACAGGGAGGCGTCGCTCACATTGAATGTTTCTTCCAATTCCCACTGCGGTCCAGTGAGATAGGCAGGGGTGAGACTGGGTGGGTGAGCAGGGGCTTCGGGGACTCCAGGAGGAGCTGGCAGTGAGCTAGGGTGGGGCCGGACAGGCACCGAAAGAAAGAAGGGAAAAGATATCCCTAGTGGCTGCAGCCAGCGGGGGAGCCAGAGAACGGAGAGAGTCTCAAGGTGCCTGCAGGAGAGATCATTTGCATGGGAAAAGCGCAGCTGAAACAGGTTTCCTTAGACCTGGGCGTGCCTGTAGACAGAAATAAACTCATCTTTATGGATAGCGATCATGGAAAGAAGAAAATGATGCTATTAGCAAAAAGTTTGTGAGACAAAAAGGAAAAAAAAGCCAGTCTTCAATTTGTAAGATCAAAAGAGAGGACCTCAGAAGCCAGCCTTCTCCAGAAATTGTTGAGACAAAACCACAGACATTTTATGAAAAGAAGTCCAGGACCATCTGAACAGAGCTGAAATCCCTCCTGATGAAACTCTGGAAGTGAGGCCAGTAGGTTTACCACTATTTACAGGCTTTTCCCTGCTATTCACCAACTGAGTGATCTACAGCCTCTCTATACCTGTTTTTGTTGTTTGTTTTTTGAGGCAGGGTCTCGCTTTTTTTTTTTTTTTGAGACGGAGTCTCGCTGTGCTCCCAGGCTGGAGTGCAGTGGCGTGATCTCGGCTCACTGCAAGCTCCGCCTCCCGGGTTCACGCCATTCTCCCGCCTCAGCCTCCCAAGTAGCTGAGACTACAGGCGCCGGCCACCACACCCGGCTAGTTTTTTGTATTTTTAGTAGAGACGGGGTTTCACCATGTTAGCCAGGATAGTCTCGATCTCCTGACCTCGTGATCCACCCGCCTCGGCCTCCCGAAGTGCTGGGATTACAGGCTTGAGCCACCGCGCCCGGCCGAGGCAGGGTCTCGCTTTGCTACCCAGGCTGGAGTGCAGTGGCATGTTGCAGCCTCAAACTCCTGGGCTCAAGCGATCCTCCTGCCTCAGCCTCCCAGAGTGCTGGGATTATAGGCGTGTACCACCATGCCTGGCCTACACGTTGGTTTTCTTCACCTCCATAATCCACCAGCCAGGCTCTCTTGCAGGCGTAACAGGAATCACATGTGACAGCACATGGGAAAGTGCTTTGGGAACGGCAAAGCCTTAAGCAACTGTAAGCCACTGACACTGACAATGGTGGGAACTGCTAAAGAACATTCTCAGCCCCTGCACTCAGTTCAAAAGGGCCATGTGGGACTAGACAGGAAGATGGCGAGTCCGCCCAGCAGGGTGAAGCGCTGAAGGTGGGGGGAAAACAAGGAACAGTTTTTTAAAGCTGCACAAAGGAACTACCATCTGCAATAATAACATGAACCCGGATGTTTCTTTCTTTTCTTTTTGAATTGTACAAATTCATGGGGTGCATGTGCAATATTATTTACATGCATAGATTGCATAGTGGTCAAGTCAGGGCTTTTAGCGTATCCATCACCTGATAAATGCAGATTTTTCAAGGGAGACCTTGTCAGGGGATTCTCCACTGGGGATTTCTCCCTTGGTCACCTCAGAGGACCAGGGTTAGATTTTATTTATTTATTTATTTTTTTTTTTTAATTTTTTTTTTTTTTTTTTTGAGACGGAGTCTCGCTCTGTTGCCCAGGCTGGAGTGCAGTGGCATGATCTCAGCTTACTGCAAGCTCCACTGCCTCCCGGGTTCACGCCATTCTCCTGCCTCAGCCTCCCTAGAAGCTGGGACTATAGGCGCCCGCCACCACGCCTGGCTAATTTTTTTGTATTTTTAGTAGAGACGGGGTTTCACCGTGTTTGCCAGGATGGTCTCCATCTCCTGACCTCGTGATCCACCCGCCTCAGCCTCCCAAAGTGCTGGGATTACAGGCGTGAGCCACCGCGCCCGGCCGGGTTAGATTTTATTTAAAGAAGACTGCTGCAGAGTTCTTACAAGATGAAATCTCCATCTCATCAACGGGGAAAGGATGACTCAAGTAATTACAAATCTACCGTGCATCTAGAGAAAAGGCTGCATTTGATGATGGAGAGAGCACAGGCAGTAGATCCTAGCTGACCTAGGTTCATACATGCTCTTTGGTAGCTATGTGGTGCCGAATTCATAGCTCATCCACTCTCTGCCTATCAAATGGGGGCGATAAGGCTGATCTCAAAACAGGAAGCTGCACAGCACAGACAGGGCTCCTCAGTATCATACATGCCACGTCCAACAGCTCCTGGGATGCTGAGTAGTGAAGAATGAAGCTCTGTGATGAGAAAATTTTCTGGAACCAATTTAATTTCTGTCTGGAGAGACAAGATCAGAGGGAAATCATGCATCTGGGATGGTGGTTCTCAACTGGGGGTGATTTTCTCCCCCAGGGGACATATGGCAATGTCTAGAGACATTTTTGTGACAGCTTGGGGGTAGTTGCTACTGGCATCTAGTGGATAAAGTCACAGATGCTGCTAAACATCCTACAATGTGTGGGACCACCTTCTACAATAAAGAATTATCTGGCTCTAAATTTCAATAATGTCAGGGCTAAGAAACCCTGGTTTGGTCCAAAGCAGAGTTTCTGTTGTTCTTCCCTGATATGGTTGGCTGTGTCCCCACCCAAATCTCATCTTGAATTGAAGCTCCCATAATTCCCATGTGTTGTGGGAGGGCCCCAGTGCGAGACAATTGAATCATGGGGGCGGTTTCCCCCATACTGTTCTCACGGTAATGAGTAAGTCTCATGAGATCTGATGATTTTATAAGGGGTTTCCCTTTTCCCTTGGGGCTCTCATTCTCTTTTGTCTGCTGCCATGTTAAGACATGCCTTTTGGCTGGGTGCGGTGGCTCAGGCCTGTAATTCTAGCACTTTGGGAGGCCGAGGCAGGCTGATTGCCTGAGGTTAGGAGTTTGCAACCAGCCTGGCTAATATGGTGAAACTGCGTCTCTATTAAAAATACAAAAATTAGCCAGGGTGGTGTGGCGCATGCCTGTAATCCCAGCTACTCGGGAGGCTGAGGCAGGAGAATCGCTTCGACCTGGGAGGCAGAGGTTGCTGTCAGCGACGATTATGCCGTTGCACTCCACACTGCGCGACAAAGCGAGACTCCGTTTCAAAAAATAAATAAATAAATAAAAGATGTGCCTTTTGCCTTCCACCATGATCGTGAGGCCTCCCCAGCCACGTGGAACTGTGAGTCCATTAAACCTCTTTTTCTTTATAAATTACCCAGTCTCAGGTATGTCTTTATCAGCAGCATGAGAACAGACGAATACATTCCCACAGTATCTATCAGTAAGCCAAGTGGACCCAACTGCATATGCAGAGTTGTTCATGCTCTGAAGCAGTCGATAAGGAGAAACATTTGTTGGTGATTCAGATGTTAGCTTAGGGATGTTAACAATCCCTGTCTGAGGCTGGAGTAATTCATTCAGAATATGCTTATTGGTCGCAGAGGACACCAAGGTGGGAGGACTTGTTAGCACAACGGAGGAAGGAAATCATGTCCTAAGTTACCTCGACAAACAAGAGAAGTGGTTTTCCACGAGTGGAATGAAATCCTTATTGGGGAAAAACTAGTTGAGACGTTAGGGTCATAGGAATGATCTGATGGCCACCAGAGACTAAAATATAAACATGGCCTGTGGTCTAGACAGTGAGAGACAAAGGTTGAGATTGAATCGGTATTCCTCAGACCCAACGAGTGTGGGACCTTGTATTTTAAGAAGAGACATGGAGAAATCCACAGAAAAGCCAGAACAATCGCTGGAAAATAAAGATCTTCCGAAAACAGACAAAAGAGTTTGAGTTATTCAATGTGGAAAGAGAAGATTAAGTGTGCCTTGATTTCAGCATGAGAAAGATTATCACAAAGAGAAAAATGGCCAGCTGTTTTCCATCTCCATGGAGAAGCAAATTATAGGAAATCGGCTGTGATTGCAGCAGAAGGGTGGGTATGAATAAGAAAGCATTCCTAATTGGAACCTGGAAGAGACTTCAGAGGAAGATGGTTCAATTCCCTTTATGCAAGTTTGCTTTTTAGCAATTTTCGTGTATTTTTATACATGAAGTATTGACCTGACCACAGACAGAAGACTGGACATGATAACTTCCCGGGCCCCCAGTTTTATCACTCTCTCTCTGCCTATGTCTTCACAAGGCCCAATTCACTAGCTGATGAGTGAAAAAGTCAGTTGTTTTGCTGTATGGCCTCATACAAGATAGTTTTCTAACAACGCATTTGATAGATTTTCATGTATTTTTTTTTTTTTTTTTTTTTTTTTTTTTGAGACGGAGTCTCGCTCTGTCGCCTGGGCTGGAGTGCAGTGGCCGGATCTCAGCTCACTGCAAGCTCCGCCTCCCGGGTTCACGCCATTCTCCGGCCTCAGCCTCCCGAGTAGCTGGGACTACAGGCGCCTGCCACCTCGCCCGGCTAGTTTTTTTTTGTATTTCTTAATAGAGACGGGGTTTCACCGTGTTAGCCAGGATGGTCTCGATCTCCTGACCTCGTGATCCGCCCGTCTCGGCCTCCCAAAGTGCTGGGATTACAGGCTTGAGCCACCGCGCCCGGCCAGATTTTCATGTATTGATTTATGAAATTGACTGGTTGTTTTAAGGCCATGTTGACAGAGCCTATAATTTCACAACATTCATTTTACTCCACAGAACTTGGACATGAGCCTATAAACTATATAGGTTCATTCCTGTGGGTCATCAAGTAGACCTTGTGTTGATCTTAATATTAAATAGCTCAGTTTTATAAGCCAGTAGGTTCTTTAATGCTGGTACCAATATACACTTGATATGGTTTGGCTCTGTGTCCCTGTTCAAATCTCATGTTGAATTGTAATCCCCAGTGTTGGAGGAGGGTCCTGGTGGGAAGTGATTGGATCATAGGGGCAGATTTCCCCCTTGCTGTACTCATGATGGTAAATGAGCTCTCACTGTCTGTTTGAAAGTGTTGGGGCTGGGCATGGTGGCTGATGGCTCATGCCTGTAATCCCAGCACTTTGGGAGGCCGAGGTGGGCAGATCTCTTCAGGCCAAGAGTTTGAGACCAGGCTGGTCAACATGGCGAAACCTCATCTCTACTAAAAATACAAAAATTAGCCAGGCGTGGTGACGCACGCCTGTAGTCTCAGCTACTTGGGAGGCAGAAGCAGGAGAATCGCTTAACCCTGCAGGCAGAGGTTGCAGTGAGCTGAGATTGTGCCACTGCACTTTAGCCTGGGCAACAGAGGGAGACTCCGTCTCAAAAAAAAAAAAGAAAGAAAGGAAGAAAAAGAAAAAGGATAAAGAAAGTGTGCAGCACTGCAGCCCTTCCCCCTTTGCGCTCTCTCTCTCTCCTGAAATGTGAAGATGTGCCTGCTTCCACTTTGCCTTCCACCACGATTGCAAGTTTCCTGAGGCCTCCCCAGAAGCAGAAGCCCGTACAGCCTGCAGAACTGTGAGCTGATTAAACCTCTTTCCTTTTTAAACTACCCAGTCTCAGGTAGTTCTTTATAGCAGTGCAAGAATTGACTGATACACATTCTGATGTAATCTGAACCAGTCATTCAGACCAGAGTAAACAAGGTGAAGAAATAGTTCCAGGCTTTCAATTTGCTCCAAGGGTGTGCTCTTTGTATCAAGAATATATTATCATATTAATGTTGAAGCCAAACATCTGAGTTTGAATGTGGCAGGTGGGGGTTGGAAAAGAAGATGTGATCTTGCTGTTTCTAGCCTTGTACAGAAATCAATCCATTCTATTTTCAAGCGAATTTGCTGAATTGCTGATCAAAAAGGACTAAATCCATTAAAACCTATGTCCTATGCTGCAGGGGCATCAAGCTTGTGTGCTTCCTGGGACTCTCTTGTGCATCGATTTTAACTTTTTTATGTGGACAACCTAAGTGGGAACTGGAGCATAGATTGGCATCATTATCCATTAAGTGTTTAGCTTCTTTGATAAACAATGTTCCCCCGCAAATGTTCACATTGTAAACACCAATAACCACTAGATCCCTTGTGTTCTTTTTTTTTTTTTTTTTTTTTTGAGACGGAGTCTCGCTCTGTCGCCTGGGCTGGAGTGCAGTGGCCGGATCTCAGCTCACTGCAAGCTCCGCCTCCCGGGTTCACGCCATTCTCCGGCCTCAGCCTCCTGAGTAGCTGGGACTACAGACGCCCGCCACCTCGCCCGGCTAGTTTTTTGTATTTCTTAATAGAGACGGGGTTTCACCATGTTAGCCAGGATGGTCTCGATCTCCTGACCTCGTGATCCGCCCGTCTCGGCCTCCCAAAGTGCTGGGATTACAGGCTTGAGCCACCGCGCCCGGCTCCCTTGTGTTCTTAAAAGGCACAGAAAATCATAAAATTTTTGATGTGAGTACAAAATGGTTCACATTCAAAGGGCAATAAGCCTCATTAAGGCAGAATTCTACACAAGGTCTTTTTACTTTGGTCCCGGCGGCAGTAGAGCGTGTTATCCCCTAACAGCTGATCTCCACTTCTTCATTTAATAACATAGCCTCTGAGTCTTAGCCAGATCCATAACTGTTCCACTAAAGACTATTTTTCTAGCCTCCCTTGCACTTGGTTGAGGTTAGAAATACATATGAACTGATGTAGGCAGAAGTGATCTGGGCAAAAGTGATAAGTACCACTTCTGGTCCATGACCTTAAAGGAAAAGGATAACACCCTCTACTTCTTCCTTCTCCCCTTTCAGCAGGCTGGGATGCAGGTATGATGGCAGGACCTGGAGCAGAAACCTTCAACCATGAGGTGGAAGACTTCTATTGAGGATAATGGAAAAGTAAGGTGAAAGAAACTTGAATGTCCATGATTGTGGAGTCTTCAACTGTTGATGCTTGAACTGAATTACAGGACAGAAGATAAACTGCCACTTGTTTAAGCTACTGTTATTCTGACCTTTCCAACAGTAGCCAAACTAGTCTAATATCCTAACCCTTTGGGGACCAGAACCTTAACTTTAGTAATTTAGGTGTCCTTTTTTATTTTTAGTTAAAAAAAAATTTTTTTTTGTAGAGACAGTAGTCTTGTCATGTTGCCCAGGCTGGTCTTGAACTCTGGACTCAAGTCATCCTCCCACTTTGGCCTCCCAAAGTGCTGGGACTCCAGGCATTAGCCATCGTGCCTGGCCCTAATTTAGGTGTTTTTTTCATCCAGTAGAAAAAATATATGTTGTTCCAGATAGATAGACAGATAGATAGACAGACAATACACACGCCCATATAAATACTTGAGAGATTTATTAACTAGGGACTTACTGAAATCACTGCAGAGCTGGTTGTAAAGAACTCACCCCACACTCTGCAATGTGAAGTATATACAACTCATTTTATATTTATTTATTTATTTATTTAGATGGAGTCTTGCTCTGTCGCCCGGGCTGGAGTGCAGTGGCATGATCTTGGCCCACTGCAATCTCCGCCTCCCCGGTTCAAGCGATTCTCCTGCCTCGGCCTCCCAAGCAGCTGGGACTACGGGCGTGCACCACCACGTCCAGCTAATTTTTGTATTTTTAGTGGAGATGAGGTTTCGCCATGTTGGTTGGCCAGGATGGTCTTGCTCTCTCGACCTTATGATTTGCCTGCCTCGGCCTCCCAAGGAACTGGGATTACAGGTGTAAGCCACTGCACCCGGCCTCATTTTATTTTTTATATAGAATGTTCTAAAGGCTATAGAGTGACGATAATGAACCTCCAGTGAGGTGGCAAAGAGCACAAGTTCTGAAGCCAGACACACCAGCTGAATGACCAGGGCAAGTTCCTTAACCTGAGTGTCCAGGTTGCCCCATCCATACAAAGCGGGTACTGTGAGGATGACCTGAGATCATACAGGTAAAATGCTTAGAACCAAACATTAGTGCCTGGCACACACCAAGCACTGAATAAATATTAGCTACTACTATTATTATTAGTTACAATAATTAGTCAGTAATGACGCTACAGAAATGTGGCTAATGGAATAATTCTAGTCTTCTCTGGATCTATTTGTATGTATCGGACATGGTCTTATTCAAGACATCTAGTCAAAAATGTTTACTTTTGGCTAGGCATGATGGCTCATGCCTGTAATCCCACATTTTGGGAGGCCAAGGCAGGAGGATCACTTGAGCCTAGGAGTTCAAGACCAGCCTGGGCAACATAGCAAGACCTTGTCTCTGCAAAAACCAAAAGCATTAGCTGGGCATGGTGGTGTGCCCTCAAAATCCCAGCTACTCAGGAGGCTGAGGCAAAAGGATCACTTGGCCAAGGAGTTTAAAGTTACAATGAACTATGACTGCACCACTGCACTCCAGCCTGGGTGATACAGCAAAGCCCTGTCCCTAACATTAAAAAAGGAAAAAAGAAAAAAAAAAGGTCTACTTTTGCCTGGAGTACCTTATTAATGAATCCTAATCTTGGTTTATGTACATCCTCCAGGTAGTATCTGAAATACTATATCATTGTCTCTTTGTAAATTGATTTTTAAAGGAAGTTTGAACAATAGCAATAAAAGTTTAGATATAGCCGCAGCCCTCTGTCTTTCTCACTGGAGTCATCATCTCTGGCTTCTCCTTGCTGTGGACAGGCTGTAATTTATCCTCCTCTCCGCTGGCCACAGTCATTTCTGCTCATGGCAGTGGGGGCTTGGAGAAGTGGATTTACTGAATAATGAATGAAGTTTAACCTTCAGGGCCTTTCATTTGCCTGGGCCCATTCTAAAGCTCCAAGCATTCCTTGCCAGGATTGCAAAGACCATGGAGCCAGTCCCGGGGCTGCAGGCAGGGTGGATAGGCTTTTTGCATCATATGCACAGCCACCCGGTGCCCACCTGCTGTTGGTGGACTTCAAGGAGGATTCAAGTGCTATTTCTGATCCTAAGAAGAAAGGTTTGAATGAGATGCCGCTCTGTTCCCTGCTTAGAGGCTACTGCAGCCAGGTTTCATGGCCATCCCAGGACTAGCAGGAACATGGAGTGGCAGGGAGCTGGCTGAGCTGGACCGGCTGCTGTCAAAGGACACTGTCTGATTGGCCAGACGTGGTGGCGCATGCCTGTAGCCCCAGCTACTCTGGAGGCTGAGGCGGGAGGATCTCATGAGCCCAGGAGTTCGAAGCTGCAGGGAGCTATGATCGTGCTACTGCACTGCAGCCTGGGCCACAGAGCGAGACCCTGTCTCTAAACAAAAGACACTGTCTGAGCAAGCAACCATAGAGGATGTTGGAGGAGGAGCATTGCTGACAAAGAATTCTGAAGCACAAAGGAATTTTTCTAAACTACCAACATTGGCCAGGCAAGGTGGCTCACGCCTGTAATCCCAGCACTTTGGGAGGCCAAGGCGGGAGGATCACCTAAGGTCAGGAGTTCAAGACCAGCCTGACCAACATGGTGAAACCCCGTCTCTACTAAAAATATAAAAAATTAGCCAGGTATGGTGGTGAGCACCTGTAATCTCAGCTATTCGGGAGGCTGAAGCAGGAGAATCACTTGAACCCGGGAGGTGGAGGTTGCAGTGAGCCGAGATCACACCACTGCACTCCAGCCTGGGCAACAAGAGCAAAACTCTGTCTCAAAAATAAATAAATAAATAAAAATCAATATTAGGAGAAAAAAATATGCAAGAGGAAAGCCAGGATTATCTTTCTATTCTCTAAAATAACTATTTTACATTGTTGTTATGTGAACAGGTGAGACAGAATGCAGTCAAAACTGTAGGAAAAAATAGTGTTCTTGAGGTGACTCAGGTAGTTAATTAGCAGAGAAAATATTATGTTATTTTCATGAATTTTGTGGTGTTTGTGGTATTTGTCAGCTTTTAAAAAAATGTGTCAATATTCATTTCATACCTAAGCTTGCACTTGTAATTTTGTACTCTTTTCCTTAACGAGCCTCTCTGAAATTGGGTAAGCCGTGACACCCACAACAGCTGAATTTTCCCCTAGGAGAGAGTGCACACCTACTTCAGTGAGAATGCTTTCTTGTTGGTGTTTTAGCTGAAGACTGACAGACCATGTCGAGTGATGCTTTCTGGGCAACGTCATTAATCAGCCCCCAGAAGCAGGAGCTCCAGCATCCGTGGAGAATCAGTTGATGCACAGGTCCGGGGGCCTTGCACAAGGATTAGTGATTCATCTCCAGGGCGTAGTGAAAGTGAATGCGGTGTTGCCTTTTGATTCCTTGCAGTTCTCGTTCCAAATATCATGAATGTGCAGTTACTTCCTAATGGTAACTGAAAGGTCAAGAAAAGAGCTTTCACTTTTGACCTTTCTGGCCTCAAAACCTCAGCTGGCTACAGTCTAGTCGCATTGCGTGCACTGACTGTGGTCTGAGAGTCACGTCTCATCCCCTACATGCCCCTCTCGTGCTCCTCTGCTCTATGACATGAAGTGTTGGATAGAGTAAGGCAGTTCCATTTCTAAACCCAGCAAAGGAAATAGGCTGAGTTTTAAAGATGATCTTGGCTAGTGTTATCCCCTTCCCTTGGAAATGAAGCTGGAGGGGGTTGGGAGGAGGTAAGGATGGGTCAAAGGTGGAGAGAAGGATGGAGCCTGCCTGTGGACTGCAGCGGGTCATTCCCCACTGCTGTGACTGAGTCCAAGACACAGAATCTCTCATGTGAACCTTTGTGATACTTAGAGTTCCCCAGAAGAAGCTTGCTCCTACCCCCAGCCCAGTCTCCATGGAAGGGCCAGAGCTGTTTTTAATAATCAGATCATATCATGCTTCTGCTTAAAATCCTCCAGTGGCTGCCCATGGCAATGAAAACAAAAGGGCCACTCTATACTATGGCCTAGGAGACCTCCCACAGTGTGGTCACTGCTTCTGCTTCTGCTGACCACACATCCCCCACAACCCAGTCCCAGGTCAGCCTGCGCTTTAGCTTCTCTCCCTCTGTCCCTCCCTCCCTCCTTCCCTCCCTCCCTGCCTTCTTTCCTTCTTTCTCTCCCTCCCTCCCCTTTTTGTCTCTCTGCCTACCTTTCTCCCTTCCCTCCCCTCCCCTTTCCTCCCCTCCCCACCCCTCCTCTTTCATCTTTTTCTTTATAACAGCTTTATTGAGATATCATTCACATACCCTACCGTATCACCTATGTAAAGTACGCAATTCAATGATTTTTAGTATATTTAGAGTTGTGCAACTAGCACCACAATAAATTTTAGAACATTTTCATCACTCTGAAAAGAAACTCCGTACCCATTAACATCCCTCTTATTTACCATATTTACCCAACCCTCCCCAACCGCAAGCCCTAGGTTACCACTAATCTATTTTCTATCTGTATAGATTTGCTTATTCGTATATTCCTTCTAAATGTGATAATACCATATACAGGCTTTTGTGCCTGGGTTCTCTTACTTAGCATAGTATTTCTGAGGCTTATTCATACTGTAGCATATATCAGAATTTTATTCATTTGGCTGAATAATATTCCATTGTATGGGTATTCCACATTTTGTTTATCCGTTCCTCAATTGATGGACATTTGGATTTTTTCCATGTTTTGCCTTTTATGAGTGATGTTGCTATGAACAGTTGTGTGTAAGTTTTTGGGTAGACATATGTCTTCAATTCTCTTGGGTAAACACCTAGGATTAGAACTGCTGGATCCTGTGATAACTCTATGGTTAACATTTTGAGGACTGACAGACTCTTTTCCAGAGTGGTTGAACCATTTTACATTCCCACTAGCAATACAGAGTATCAGGGTTCCAATTCCTCATCAACAATTATTATTTGTCTTTTTTAAAACAGTCATTCTAGTGGGTGTGAAATGGCATCTCATTGTGGTTTTTGTTTGAATTTCCCTCATGTTGTGCATTTCTTGTTGTGCTTATTGAACATTTTGTGTATCTTTCTCAAAATATTTATTCAGATCCTTAACCCATTTTTTTCTTCTTTTTTTTTTTTTTATTTTTGAGACAGAGTCTTGCTCTGTTGCCAGGCTGGAATGCAGTGGCCTAATCTTGGCTCACTGCAACCTCTGCTTCCTGGGATCTCGCCTTTCTCCTGCCTCAGCCTCCCGAGTAGCTGGGACTATAGCTGCCCACTACCACGCCCAGTGAATTTTTGTATTTTTTGTAGAGGTGGGGTTTCACTATGTTGGCCAGGCTGGTCTTGAACTCTTGACCTCAAGTGATCCACCTAGCTCGGCCTCCCAAAGTGCATGGATTACAGGTATGAGCCATCGTGCCTGGCCTATTGACCCATTTTTAAATCGGGTTGTCTTCTTTTTGTTGTTGAGTCATGAGAGTTCTTTATATATCGTGGAGACTAGACCCTTATCAGACATATGATTTGCAAGTATTTTCTCCCATTCTGTGGATTGTCCTTTCACTTTTGATGGTGTCCACTGATGCAAACATTTCTAATTTTTATTAGTCCAATTTATCCATTTTTTCTTCTGTTGTGTATGTTTTTGATGTCATACCTAATAAGGCTTTGCCTAACCCAAGGTTATGGAGACTTACTCCTATATTTTCTACTGAGAATTTCATAATTTTAGTTCTCACATGGAGGTCTATGATTTGTTTTGAGTTAATGTGTGAATATGATATGAGATAAGGGTCCAACTTCGTTTTTTTACATGTGGATATCCAATTGTCCCAGATCCTTTTGTGAAAGACTATTCTTTACCCCATTGAATTGTCTGGGCATTCTTAGTCACACCACTTTCTATTCCCCCATTTAAACAATGTAATAGACTACATGAGAATTGACAGTATCAAAGTATAGTTAACCATGGACTCTGAAGCCAGACCTGCTGTACTGAACTTCCACAGTGTGACCACTTACTAGCTATGTGGCCTTTGGCAAATTACTTCACTTCTCTGTGCCTCAGTTTTTAATACCTGAATATTATGTTCTTCATAGAGCTATTGTAAATATTAAATGGGTTAAAAAAAAATTAAATGAGTTGGTATATGTAAGGGACTTAAGATCAGGCATGGTGGCTCATGCCTGTAATCCTAGCACTCTGGGAGGCTGAGGCAGGGGGATCACTTGAGCTCAGGAGTTTGAAACCAGCCTGGACAACATGGCAAAACCCCATCTCTACAAAAAATACAAAAATTAGCCAGGCTTGGTGGTGGTATGCGCCTGTAGTCTCAACGACTCAGGAGGCTGAGGTGGGAGGATTGCTTGAGCCCCGGAAGTGGAGGTTGCAGTGAGTGGAGATCATGCCATGACACTCCAGCCTGAGCGACAGAGCCAAATCCTGTCTCAAAAATAAATAAATAAATAAAGCTAAAAAGCACTTAAAACAGTGCCTGGCAGGTGATAAAGACCTTGTAAGTATTTTGCTATACGACTTCTGCAAAAAATTTTTGCTCACAATTTCTGCCATTGTGAAGAAAATAATGTTTTATGAGTCTGAATCACAAGGTATGATTTGTTTCTTACTGACCATGTTTGTATCGGTAGATTGCTACAATAATGCCACATAACGATCATAAAAATCTTGGTGGCGCACAGCATGAGGCATTTATTTCTCTCTCTCTCTCTTTTTTTTTTTTTTTTTTTTTGACAGTCTCGCTCTGTCACCAGGCTGGAGTGCGGTGGCGTGATCTCAGCTCACTGCAACCTCTGCCACCCGGGTTCAAGCGATTCTCCTGCCTCAGTCTCCTGAGTAACTGAGACTATAGCTGTGTGCCACCACACCTGGCTAATTTTTTTGTTTTTTTAGTAGAGACAGGGTTTCACCGTGTTGGCCAGGATGGTCTCCATCTCTTGGCCTTGTGATCTGCCCGCCTCGGCCTCCCAAAGTGTGAGGCATTTATTTCCCATGAGTTTGGGGGTGGCTGGGCAGCTCTGCTGATCTCATCTGGGCTCACTCACTCCTATGTGGATCAGCTGATAATCAGCTAATCTAGGCTGGGCTTGGCCAAGCAGGTCTGCTTCAAGCTTCAGGCCTTGCCAAGCTTAGCTCCTCACCACTGAACTTGGGTCTGCCCCACATGTCTTCCATTTGGGCCTAGGCTAAAGGATAGCAGCTTCCTGAGGGAAGCTCTTCTTATCATAATGTTAAAGGCACAAAAGGGCAAACCTAATCCTCTAAGCCCATTTGAAGTCTCTGCTTGTCTCCTGTCTGCTAACATCCTATTGGCTGAATGACAAGGTCAGAAAAGTTCACTCCCACAGTCTCACTGATCAAAGCCAGTCACACGACTGAGCCCAACATCAGTTAGAAACAAAACAACAATCTGTTGAGCAATAATCTAATAGCCCTAGTCAAAAGAGTTTGAGAAGCATTGCGCTAAAGCAGGAGTCAGCAAACTACTGCCTGCAGGGCAAGTCGGACCCACCACTTTTTTTTAATATAAAGTTTTATTGAAACTCAGCCTTGCCCGTTTATTTATGTATGACTGTTTTTGTGATACAACGGCAGGATTGAGCAGTTGCAATAGAGACCCTATGACCTGCAAAGCCTAAAATATTTACTACCTAGTCCTTTATAGGAAAAGTTTGCCCACCTCTGTTTTTTTTTTTTTTTTTTGATTTTTTTTGGTTTTTTTTTTTTTTGAGACTGAGTCTTGCTCTGTTGCCCAGGCTGGAGTGCAATGGCGTGATCTTGGCTCACTACAAGGTGCCTCACTGGTTCAAGCACTTCTCCTGCCTCAGCCTCCCCAGTAGCTGGGATTACAGGTTCCCACCACCACACCCAGCTAATTTTTGTATTTTTAGGTTTCGTCATGTTGACCAGGCTGGACTCGAACTCCTGACCTCAGGTGATCCACCCGCCTAAGCGTCCCAAAGTGCTGGGATTACAGGCGTGAACCACAGCACCTGGCCTACTCCTGCTCTTAAGAAGGAAAAGTTTAGGAATTGATGAGAATTCAGCATCAAATCAGATCAAATAATCAATGAGCTCCTTCTATAACGCAGACACTAGTGAATGCTGATCAGTGAGTATTTGATTTAATTTGATGCTCTCCGCTCATCCCTGCAGAGATATGAGTGCTTCCCAGTTTGCAATAATCACTTGTGTGGTAAGAGAGAACCCCATTCTGGTCTGGCACTTGGGTCTGTATCAAAGCCTCGTCATTGTAATTCATATGCTGACTTTCCTATTCTTGTCCTGTAAGGAGTTAAATATTGTGAGCTTTGGTTAAAAGACATGCTACTGGCCAGGCACAGTGGCTCACACCTGTAATCCCAACACTTTGGGAGGTTGAAGTGGATTGCTTGAGCTCAAGAGTTCCAGACCAGCCTGGGCAACATGAAGAAACCCTGTCCCTACGAAAAAAGAAAAAAAAAAAAAATTAACCAGGCATGGTTGCACATGCCTGTAGTCCCAGCTACTTGGGAGGCTGAGGTGGGAGGATCACTTGAGCCCGGAAGTTGTGGCTGCAGTGAGCAAGCAGTGACTGCGCCACTGTACTTCAGCCCCAGCAACAGAGTGAGACCCTGTCTCAAAAATAAATAAATAAATAAATAATAAACCGTATACTACCTTTGAAATAATGATGCTTAAGGTTAAAAAAAAAAAAAAAACTGAAAGAAAATTATACAATCATCCAAATAAAACAAGATTTTTGAAACTTTATTGGACTACAACCCTCCAAAAACTATAATCTTAGGTTGAAATCCAATATAGAAAACTGATCTAAGTGGAATTGCTAAGGTTCACTGGTAGGTGGGAGGGGACTTGGGCTCAGGGCCACATCCATTAAGCAAGCTCCCCCATGCCACACCCACGGTCCTCTCAGAAGTCCCAGAAACTAGGACATGCCAGGGATCCTCAGAAATTAATTTTGCCTTTGTGGGTTTTCTAATGTCCAGAGGACAACTTTGGTATACAAACAAACACACAAACAAACAAAAAATTACTTTGCAACCACTTTTTCCCCAAGCAATATTTGACTTATTGGAGTAACAAATTTAGAATCCTAGGTTTTCCTTCAAGCTTTTAAGTCACTTTTAGAAATCTTTTTGGGCTATTTCTAGAGAAAATTTTACTAGCCTGTTTTATGGGAGGCTTTGCTTAAGGGTTGGTTCCACTCAGACTTAATGAAACAACTGTAAGGGTTTTAAACTGCATTTGTAAATTGATTTGATTTGTGTTTCAGTGATACTTAACAGTTACAGCCCCTACCATGGGCAGACACTGTCCTAAACTGGCCGGGCACGGTGGCTCACATGTGTAATCCCAGTACTCTGGGAGGCTGAGGTGGGCAGATTACCTGAGGTCAGGAGTTCGAGACCAGCCTGGCCAACATGGTAAAACCCTACCCTGTCTCTACTAAAAATACAAAAATTAGCCGGGCATGGTGGTGCAGGCTGTCATCCCAGCTACTAGGGAGGCTAAGGCAGGAGAATTGCTTGAACCTGGGAGGTGGAGGTTGCAGTGAGCTGAGATCACACCACTGCAGCCTGGGTGACAGAGCTAGACTCCATCTTAAAAAAAAAAAAAAAGTTTACACCATTAACTCCTTTAATTCTCATATCAATTCTAGTGAATATCTTATATTATTATCATCTCCATTTCATATACAGGGAAACTGAGGTATACAGAAGAATTCTCACAGTCATATAGCTAATAATATGTGGACTACTTTTTGAACTAGCTGTCATTGAAAAGCGAATCAAATATATTAAATTTATAAACACAGTTAAAAACCCTTCAAGTTGTTTAATTAACTAAGTCTGAGTGGAACCAACCTTTAAGCAAAGCCTCCAATAAAACAGATTGTGCCCCAGATTCCAGGTTTGCGTGCTTACCTTTTATGTTAAGAAGCTGACTACAAATTAACTGAAAAGAAAAAACCCTGACTTCTTAGTCATTTTTGTAAAACTAATATTATACTTACAAAAAAAGCATAAAAGGTTTAAATTATTTTATATTCCAAAACTTACTTTTTATTTTTATTTTTGCATGTGTGTATATTTCAGCTGTTTAATACTTTTTATAGAAACAGGGTCTTGCTATGTTGCTCAGGCTGGTCTCCAACTCCTGGCCTCAGGCAATCTTCCCACCTTGGCCTACCAAAGTGTTGGGTTTATAGGCATGAGCCACCCCACTTGGTCTACAGATTCTTTTGTAAATCTCTTGCAAAAATTTCTTGACTGGGTGCGGTGGCTCATGCCTGTAATCCCAGCACTTTGGGAGGAAAAGGCGGGTAGATCACGAGGTCAGGAAATTGAGACCATCCTGGCTAACACAGTGAAACCCTGTCTCTATTAAAAAAAAAAAAAAAAAAAAAAAATTAGCCCAGCGTGGTGGCGGGTGCCTGTAGTCCCAGCTACTCGGGAGGCTGAAGCAGGAGAATGGCGTGAACCCGGGAGGTGGAGCTTGCAGTGAGCCGAGTTCACGCCACTGCACTCCAGCCTGGGTGACAGAGTGAGACTCCGTCTCAAAAAAAAAAACCAAAAAAACCAACCTTTTAATATAGCAAGTTGTTCTTCAATAAGCCAAATTCATTTAAACATTTAAGTGCTTAAAATATCAAACATATGGATTATTTTCAAATTTTATGTATATTTTTAAAAGACTTAACACTATAGATTTGACATACTCCATCACCTTTATATTTAATTCTAAATCTTCCCTGGGTTGAAGACATTTGGCCATTACAGAAATTCCCATGTCCTCCCATGCTGGGAAGGAGTGTGTCGAGGGGAGTGAGCAATGGAGTTGGTGCTGCTGAATGTCTGATAAGAACTGAAAATTAACCATTGCATTTGGCCAAGTGGAGGTCATAGGGACCTTGACAAGAGCTGGTGTTGATGGTTTGATGAAATGAAGGTGTAAATAAAAAGAATACAAGAGAGAAGAAGAGGAGAGGATAAGGAGGCAAGTCTTTTTCCTGTTAAAGGAGCTGGAAACTGGGACAATAGCTGGAGGGAGATGTGGGGTCAAGGAAGATTTTTTTTTTTTGAGACAGAGTCTTGCTCTGTCACCCAGGCTGGAGTGCAGTGGTGTGAACTCAGCTCACTGCAACCTCCGCCTTCCAGGTTCCAGCAATTCTCCTGCCTCAGCCTCCCAAGTAGCTGGGATTACAGGCACCCGCAACCACACCAGGCTAATTTTTTGTATTTTTAGTAGAGATGCGGTTTCACTATGTTGGCCAGGCTGGTCTCGAACTCCTGATCTTGAGTGATCCACCAGCCTTGGCCTCCCAAAGTGCTGGGATTACAGGCGTGAGCTGCTGCACCTGGCCCCAAGAAAGTTTTTTTAACGGAATATATTATAAATAAGTTGATAGGATGGGAAAGGATGAATTCAGGAGAAAAGAGGCAAGTGACATTCTTGGGTAGGCAGAAGAGTTGGAGTCTACCCTCCAAGTGAAGGAACCCACCTTGGAAAGGTACAGGAACCGCTGGACCATGGTCACTGGAGGGCAAGTAGAATAGAAGGACACAGGAACTGCTGGATGTGCTGGAAGGGGTGCAAGTTTCTTCTGATTGCTCCTGTTTTCTCCAGAAAATAGAAGTGAGATTCTCAGTGCAGCACGTTGGGGAAGGATGTATTGGTGGTTTGAGGAAAGGGAAAGCATAAGATCATCCTTTGGGAAAGTGGGAGAGTAATAGGATTGGGGAAATGTAATGGGATTATCCATTAGCCTGAAGGGCCATTGGTATATGAAGACTATCTAAAGCCTTGGAACTGGATGAGAGCACTAGGGAGTGAGTTTGGACAGAGGAGAGGACAGGGTTGAGGATGGAGCCTGGCTGGCAGAGCTCGCCGTAGAGCCAAAACAATTAGATCTGTATGCAACATTATTTAATCCAGCAAACCACAGGGATTAGAGGGAATTCCCACTTCTCCAAACTTAGTTAATAATTGATCACTCTCTTACCAGTCAGATCAAGTTCAATGGTTTACTTTCTGGACCAGGAAATACTTTCATGATACATTTTCCCCCACACAAATGGATGTCTGGTGCCTGCTGCCTTCCAAGTATATTATTTATATTTCCTGAAAGTTAGAGCAACAAGGGACTTCAAATGCTATTATCAGTTAGGGCTGCAAAGCCAAACACAGCTGTAGGCTTTCAGAACCAATGAACACATCAGGTTTCATTAGAAACTGGAGAAGCCATGGCTTCTGGTGATAAGTATCATTGGGGCAATATACTGAAATGTCAATATCTGCACAAGGGAGCTAATTAAAAATAGGCAAGCCATTTGCTCATAAAGGTTCTGGTTTTTCCTTCTGATACCAAGTACTTTCCAGTTGCTTCCAGCAGACCTCTTCCTCAGGTCCATCATCCCACCTCATTCCAATCCTATCTGTGCAGATACTCAGTTTACTTCACCATCTTTTCTTGGTCAAAGGTCTCAGTCTAGACCAAGGTTTCTCAGTGTCAGCACTACTGATATTTTGGGCTGGATAATTCTTAGTCGCGGGGCTGTCCTGTGCATTGCATTGTAAGATATTTAGCAGCATCTCTGGCTTCTACCCGCTAGATACCAGTAGCACTTCTCCCTCCCCAGGTTTGACAATCAGAAATATCTCCTGACATTGCCAAATGTCCCCTGAGGAGCAAATTTGACCCTGGTGGAGGACCATTCGTCTAACTATTAGACTTAGCAACACTGGGACCCACGGGTCTAACCCAAGTTAGAGCTTCCTATGGAATCTCCCATGGTAACCCTGACAGTATAAATGAAGTCTGGTAGACCAGGGCAGGAGATGACAACTTCAGAAGTGAGAAATTAGACACTTTGCTTCTGCATAGAATGGGCAATTAACTAGCTAATCCCATTTAAACAAAAAAAGGAGAAGAACTTGTCACATTTTCAACCTTCTCACCAATTGCTGTGAAGATTCTCAGGAGATGATAAATTAGTTGCCAGCAACATGAAATATAAAATACATAGAATGTTAGAATTGGGAAAATGCACAGGGAAATATAAAGAGGGGAAGAAGGAAGGAAGAAAGGGAGAGAGGGAAGAAAAAAGGAAAGGAGGAAGGGAGAGAGGTACAGGAGAGAGGAAAGGAAGGAAGGAAGAAGGAAAGAAGGAAGGAAGGGAGGGAGATCGAGGGAAGGAAAGAAAGAAATGGCACAGAACCGAAATGCAAAGTCAGAGTTCAACTATACCAAGTCTTAATCTATGATAGCAAAATGATGTCTGCATTCAAATCCAAGTCACCGGGGCCAGGCGTGGTAGCTCATGCCTGTAATCCCAGCACTTTGGTAGGCCAAGTCGGGCAGATCACTTGAGGTCAGGAGTTTGAGACCAACCTGGTCAACATGGTGAAACCTATCTCTACTAAAGATACAAAAATTAGCTGGGCAAGGTGGTACACGCCTGTAATCCCAGCTACTGGAGACGCCGAGGCACGGGAATTGTTGAACCCGAGAGGCAGAGATTGCAGTGAGCCAAGATCATGCCACTGCACTCAAAAAAAAAAAAAAAAAATCTAAGTCATCCAACTCTCCATTGCCTACAGCCTTAAGAACAAACACCTTAGCCTGGCATCCCAGGCCCTAAACAATCTAACCCCCACAGACCTGCTCCCACTACTTACTTCACCCTATTCCACCTGCTCCACTTATATCTCCACAGACACCTGGATCATCGCTACTCCTAAATCTTTACACATGCACGTGCTCCATCCAACCTTGCTTGAAGGTTAAGAATTCTTTCCAATGCTTAACCTTCAAGACTGTCATCAGTTCCCACCTCCTTCATTCACTCACCCACTTTAGCACAATGAGGGGCTGAAGCCAGGGTAGAGGATAACAGCTAACAGCTCTACAGCACTTACCGTGGACCAGACACTGCTCTAGGCAAGCTTCGTTTTGGATGTCAAAGGGGATTTTGTTTCCAGGGCTGCCCACTGTGCTACCCACGGCTATCCCAATGAAGCAGAAGCAGACCTACTGGGTCCTGCCAGTGTCTGCCATTGTGATATTGGCAACCCTTAGTCTTCATGAGCAGAAGTGCAAGGATAGAGAGCCCAGCCCAGGGAGAGGTGGGCAGAAAGCAGCCTCTGTGGCTGGGCATGGTGGCTCACGCCTGTAATCCCAGCACTTTGGGAGGCTGAGATGGGCGAATCACCTGAGGTCAGCCTGGCCAACATGGTGAAACCCTGTCTACTAAAAATACAAAAATTAGCCAGGCGTGATGGCAGGCACCTGTATTCCCAGCTACTCGTGAGGCTGAGGTAGGAGAATCACTGACGCCCAGGAGGCGGAGGTTGCAGTGAACTGAGATCGCGCCATCACACTCCAGCCTGGGCAACACAGCGAGACTCCGTCTCAAAAAAAAAAAAAAAAAAAAAAAGCCAGGCGCGGTGGCTCACGCCTGTTAATCCCAACACTTTGGGAGGCCGAGGCAGGCGGGTCACGAGGTCAGGAGATCGAGACCATCCTGGCTAACACGGTGAAACCCCGTCTCTACTAAAAATGCAAAAAAAATTAGCCAGGCATGGCAGAGTGCGCCTATAGTCCCAGTTGTTGGGGAGGCTGAGGCAGGAGAATGGCGTGAACCTGGGAGGCGGAGCTTGCAGTGAGCCGAGATCGCGCCACTGCACTCCAGTCTGGGTGACTGTGGGAGACTCTGTCTCAAAAAAAAAAAAAAAAAGAAAAAGAAAGTGGCCTCTGTGATTCTGCTGGGGGTGGGGGTTAGGACAGGGGCGGGGTGCAGGGAGCTGAGCTGCTCAAGTAGCAGGGCGTGGGGGAAGGGTTTGTCAGCCTCCAGTGACCTTAGGGTTGTAGAGGAAGCAGATTTTTGCTGCTCCTGCTCAAGGCTTCCTGAAGGCGGGGCTCCCGTTCTCTGCTGTTCTTTGGCCTTCCTCTGGGCACAGGCTTAGCCAAGGTGCTTACATGCCGGCTCCTTGATTCACCCTCTGAACCTTTGATTTCACGGTAACTTCATTTCCCCGACGTGGAATCCAGCTCTCTGAAAAGCTAGGCCAAGACCTCACCGTGTGAACTTCTGTAGTTTCTGGCTTCAATAGCCAAATTCACTTTGAATCTAAAATTGCTTTTCTGAATTTAGAATAGTCTCTTTGTCACCTCCTTTCTTATTTTCTGTTTTCTCCTTGTCTCCTTGGAGTCTGCTCAGTTATCAAGGAACTGCAGTGCTACTTTCAGAAATGTTCTCAGGTCCAGTGCTGGGTGCCCTGGGTGATCGCAACCAGGTCCCAGGCTCTTCCCGAAACAAACACCCAAACCCCAACCCATGAGGGGAATTGTGTTCCTCTTAGGAAGGATCCTGGACTGCTTGGGGTGTCTGTGACTGAAGCCTGTCTTGTCCAGTTCTCTCATTCTGGAAGAACAAGAGTAAGAAACATTCACTGGAAGATTGTGGAGGTTTAAGTAATGGGAAACGAGTGGCTCTGATGAAACTATACTTCTATGGTCTCAGTTCCTGGCCTTCATCTTCCCTGCTCCCCCAACTAAGCTGTCCCCTCCGCTGCCTTCCCCAGACCCCATCAGAATGGTGTTGGAAAGTGGAATAGCCAGTGGCTGGGAAGGAGGCTTTGGATTCTGGCAGTCCTGCCTTTAACGCCCAGCACCATCACTTGGGTTACCCAGTTTCCCCATCCGTAAAATGGGGACGATGATCGCTATTCCAGCGATTTGCTTGGAGGGTTGAATGAAACAATGGAGGTGTAAAGAGAACTTTTTATGTATCAGAATTCCTCTTAGGAGGGTAGAGCTGTCTTTGCTGAGAAAATACTTTGCAAAGTTCAAGTAGGAACCGAGATCCTTCTGGCCGGAGGTGGGTGGGAACGCTCCCAACAAGACAAAGGGAGGATTTTGTTTGCAGCTCTAGGGAGGAAGTGGGGGGCCAGGAGAGGGCGGAAGCGCAGGGCTCCAGGAATGACCCCTCCCCGTGGATACCGTGCTCCCATCCCCACCCTCCACCAAAATCTTGAATCAGGTTTACTGAATTCATGGGACACGTGAAGTAATGAGGAAAGCAGAGAGGGGCTGAGTTGTGTCTCTGGGGAGCTGTGGAACAAAACCATGGTAGCATTTCAGAATGAGAGGGGATGGAGGCAAAGGACAGCTAAGGACAAAAGACACAGGCCCCCGGGCTGGGTGCGGTGGCTCACGCCTGCAATCCCAGCACTTTGGGAGGCCGAGGCAGGTGGATCACGAGACCAGGAGTTCAAGACCAGCCTGGCCAACGTGGTGAAACACCGTCTCTACTAAAAATACAAAAATTAGCTGGGTGTGGTGGCAGGCACCTGTAATCCCAGCTACTCGAGAGGCTGAAACAGAGAATTACTTGAACCCAGGAGGCAGAGGTTGTATGTAGTGAGCTGAGATCATGCCGTTGCACTCCAGCCTGGGCAACAGAGCGAGACTCTGTCTCAAAAAAAAAAAAAAAAAAAAAGATGCAGGCACCCTCCTAAGAAGGGACTGGACTATCAAGGGCAGTGAATCTGAGAGGTCGGGCACCAGCCACAACCTGCTTATGCAGTATCATTAGCCCCTGCTTCGTGCCTTCCTGGGTCTTTCCTTCTTGACCTTCCATCTGGGTAGACATTGCTTCCTTCAGGAAGCCTTCTCTGATTTTCCAAATGTGGGTAATAACTGTACATTCTGAGCCCCCTTGTTCATTCTCATCCTGGAGATGTCACCCTGAGTTATAATTGCTCGTTTGGATGCCTGGTCTCTCCTACCAGACTATACACTCCATGGAGGGTACATCTTCTACACCACTGTGTTCCCAAACCTGGCATAGCACCTTGCACATCTTAGGTTTTCAATAAAATACATGTTCAGCAAATGACAGTCTAATAGAAAAAGCCCAGTCTTTGGTGTTCTGTAAAAGCTGGGTTCAGATCCTGACTCTGTCACTTAAAAGCTGTGTAACTCTGGGCATATTACTTAACCTCTCTGAGCCTCACCATCTCTGTAAACAAGTGTAAGGTACAGGGTCAGTGTGAGGACTCAATGGGAGGAAATGTGGAAAGTGGTGCCTGGCCACAGTCAGCGCTCAGCAGAGGGTGGGTCCTCAACTCTGTCTCCTGTATTTAACACATCTATTCCATCCACGTGTCCCCACCAACTCAAGGTCCTCAGCACCTTATGAAACCTCCTACTTGTTACCTTACTTCACACTGTCCTCTCAGATGTATTAAGCTCTTCCTTTGTACCAGATACTGCTCTAAACTAGGCGTCAGCAGACTACAGCCTGTGAACTGAATCTAGCCCCACACCTGTTTTTGTATATAACGTCCATGAGCTAAGAAAGGTTTTTACATTTTTAAATGGTTAGGAAAAAACTAGAAATAATATTTCATGCCACATAAAAATTATTTGAAATTCAAATTTTAGTGCCCATAAATAAACTTTTTTTTTTTTTTTTTTTTTTTTTTTTTCCTGAGACAGCTTCTCACTCTGTTGCCTAGGCTGGCGTGTAGTGATGTGATCATGGCTCACTGCAGCCTCAACATCCTGGGCTTAAGCCATCCCCTCACCTCAGCCTCCTGAGTAGCTGGTACTACCTGTGCGCCACCATACCAGGCTAATTTTAAACTTATTTTGCAGAGATGGGGTTTAGCTATATTGCCTAGGCTGGTCTTGAACTCCTGGGCTGAAGTGATCCTCCTGCCTCTACCTCCTGAAGTGCTGAGATTATAGGCCTGAGCCACTGCACTTGGCCATAAATAAACTTTTATTGATACATAGCCATACAAATTATTTTTCATATTATCCATGGCTGCTTGTCTGTTTGGGCTGCTATAATAAAATAGCACCTTATAAACAACAGACATTTATGTCACACAGTTCTGGGAGTAGGAAAGCCCAGGATCAAGGCCCCAGCAGATTCAGTGTAGGGTGAGGGCTTTCTAGTTCATAGAAAATTCATTTCTACTTCATTTCTAGATGATACCTTCTCCCTGTGTCCTCACATAATGGGAGAGGCTAGGGCCTCTCTAAAAGGGCATTAGTCCCAGTCATGAAGGCTTTACCTTCATAGCCTAATCCCCTCCCCAAAGCCCCATCTCCTGATGTTATCACCTTGCGGGTTAGGATTTCAACATGCGAATTTGGGGGGACACAATTTCAGACCATATCCTCTGCCCCGCTTTTTCTTTTTTTGAGGCAGAGTCTTGCTCTGTCACCCAAGCTGGAGGGCAGTGGTGCGATCTTGGCTCACTGCAACCTCGCCTTCTGGGTTCAAACAATTCTCCTGCCTCAGCCTCCCAAGTAGCTGGGATTACAGGCGTGCACCACCACGCCTGGCTGATTTTTATATTTTTAGTAGAGATGGAGTTTCTCCATGTTGGCCAGGCTGTTCTCAAACTCTTGACCTCAGGTGATCCGCCTGCCTCGGCCTCCCACAGTGCTGGGATTACAGGTGTGAGCCACCACACCCGGCCCATAGCTTCTACTTTTGGACTACAATGGCAGAGTTGAGCAGTTGTTGCAGAGGCCATATGGCCCACAAAGCCAAAAATACTTACCATCTGGCCCTTTTTAGAAAACGTTTTCCAACCCCTGTTCTAGGCAGCGCCCACATTGATGATTCTCAAGTCGTCATAAGCCATGTGAAGTCAGCCCCAGTACTCCTCATTCTACAGTGGAGAAGCCCGAGGTGGAAAGAGGTTAAGTCCCACGGCCATGGTAACACACTGGTAGACGGTAGAGTTGGGACCAAGCTCCTATTGCCTCTGAAAGAGGAGGTCACTGCTCAGGAGGCTGGGGACAACCCTAGACAGCCTCCATGCTGTGCTGGGGAGTCTGGCCTGGAAGGTTCTTGATCAGGGGAGTGACGTAATAAAGTGAACCTCTAAGGTGACCACTATGGTCACTGACTTGCAGGAGAGAGGGGGGTGGTAGAAGTGGGATAGAGGAGGGACTAAGAATTGGAATTTTGGAGCTAAGCTTCCTGGTTTGGGTTGCAGCCAGCCACTGATCTCTGTCACCTTGGACAAATTAATTAGTGTCTCTCTGCCTAACTTCCTTCACTCTACAAAGAAGATAATAATAGAATCTAGATTCTACCTTATGGGGTTGTTGGAAAGATTAGAACAGTTCTGTCTTATTTATCTGACTTTGAGCACAGAAAGGCCATCAATCAGTGTTAGCTATGGTTATGCCTGCTATTCATCCCAAAGGGAATGTATATACATATATATATATATATATATATATATTTTTTTTTTTAGATGGAGTCTTGCCCTGTTAGCTAGATTGCAGGCTGGAGTGCAATGGCGTGATCTCAGCTCACCACAACCTCCACCTCCTGGGTTCAAGCAATTCTCCTGCCTCAGCCTCCTACGCCGGCTAATTTTTTTTTTTTTTTTTTTTGTATTTTTATTAGAGATGAGGTTTCACCATGTTGGCCAGGCTGGTCTCAAACTCCTCACCTCAGGCAATCTGCCCACGTAGGCCTCCCAAAGTACTGGGATTACAGGTGTAAACTACCACGCCTGGCTTCATCCCAATAGGAATCTACTGCTCCCTCCGTTCCAGGTGCCATTCCAAGCAATCAGGATGCAAAAAGGAAGAAAGAAAAATGAACCAGGTCTGATTCCTGCTCCTAAAGAGCACACAGTCCATTATGAGGGACAGAGGAGTACATGAGTACCTGGGGAGTCGTGTGACAAGTACCAGGGTGGGCTGTGGCAGGGAGCAGAGAGAGGAAACACCTTGTTCTTCTCCCTTCTGTGGCTCAGGTTCTACTCCTTCCTCAGCACACCAGGCATCCTGTTGGGTTTGCCCTAGGCCTCTTCTTCCCAGGCTCTGGAGCCAGCCTGAATGGGGAATAACACGGGCACAGGCAGTTTTCCAGCGCCCTGGCTCAAGGCTGTGTCTGGAAGACTGTACAGTACGTATCAGTTGGAAGTAGAAGGCCCCTGGGAGAACATGGGCAGGGGAATAGCTTGGTCACTTCCACTTACCAAATAGCAAAACAACAAATTCACGGCAAGGGATGTTGATGCCAAAAACCCGTCAGGTTCCAGCCTGGAAGCCTGTATTTGTCATACGAGTGTGCCCTTGAGGTGCAACAAGAATCCACAGCAGTTAAGAATGTGATCATAAAATGTGCCAGCAGCTCCTGCCTGCCTTGGTTTTTATTTTTATTTTTTGAGATGGAGTTGTGCTCTATTGCCGAGGCTGGAGTGCAGTGGTGCCATCTCAGCTCACAGCAGTCTCCGCCTCTTGGGTTCAAGCAATTCTCCTGCCTCAGCCTCTCCAGTAGCTGGGACTACAGGCACCTGCCACCATGCTTGGCTAATTTTTTTTTTTTGTATTTTTGGTAGAGGCGGGGTTTCGCCATGTTGGCCAGGCTGGTCTCAAACTCCTGACCTCAGGTGATCCGCCCACCTCGGCCTCCCAAAGTGCTGGGATTACAGACATGAGCCGCCATACGAGGCCAGTATTTTTTTTTTAAACTACCATTAATCAGTGTTTGGTTTGCCATTTACAAGTGTGTATTTGTATGTATGCATATGCAGCTATGCATGGAAGAAAGACCGGAAAGATACACGGGTGACATTCGACTGGGGCAGCAGTGAGGCAACTGGGGAGTAGAAGGGAAAAGCGGACACTATTTGTCAGCATCCACTAAATGAATGTTTCACCCCAAATCCTCATGCCTGTCCTTCCTCCTTGAGTAAAGTACTTCAAGTATATACATATTTCAAAAGCTCCCCCAAGTAATTCTGAAACATGTTCTTCCCTTTCACTCCACATCTCATGTCTAATTTATCCACATACATCAAATGTTAACAGTAGTTATATCTGAGTATTGGGATTTTAACGATTTTAAATATTCTTTTTCTTCTTCTTCTTCTTTTTTTGGCTTTGCTGGTGTTTGAAAATTCTACCATGGCTAGATGTGGTGGCACATGCCTATAGTCCCAGCTACTCAGGAGGCTGAGCAGGGAGGATCGCTTGAGGCCAGGAATTCTGGGCTAAAGTGTGCTATGCCAATCGGATGTCCGCACTAAGTTCAGCATCAATATGGTAATCTCCCAGGAGCAGAGGACCACCAGGTTGCCTAAGGAGGGGTGAATCGGACCAGGTCAGAAACAGAGCTGGTCAAAACTCCCATGCTGATCAGTAGTGGGATAGTGTCGGTGAATAGCCACTGCACTCCAGCCTGGGCAACATAGCAAGACCCTGTCTCTAAAAAAATAAAAATAAATTCTACCATGAACATGTAAACTAGTATAATAGTTAAGTGTGTTGGTTCTAGAACCAGACTACCTGAGTTTAAACCTAACAGTGGCAGGTCACTGTACCTCAGTGATGTCATCTGTAAAAGGAGAAAAATAATAGCAGCTATCTAATTGGGTTGTTGTGAGAAGTAAATTACAACACAGATACAGCTCTTAAAATAATGCCTGGTACATGTGATGCTTAGTATGAGTTACTCCTTACTATTAAAATATAAGGAAAATTAGCAAAACATTTTAAAATTTAAGAACATTTTGAGCTGGGTGTGGTGGCACATGTCTGTAATCCCAGCACTTTGGGAGGCTGAGGTGGGTAGATCACTTGAGGTCAGGAGCTCGAAAAATACTGCCTCTACTACAAATACAAAAGTTAGTTGGGCATGGTGGTGCGTGCCTGTAATCCTAGCTACTCGGGAGGCTAAGGCAGGAGAATCACTTGAACCTGGGGGGCTGCAGTAAGCCGAGATCACACCACTGCATTCTAGCCTGAGCGACAGAGCCAGACTCTGTCTCAAAAAACGAACAAACAAAAAAGAACATTTGGAGAAAACGAGGCCAGGCGTGGTGGCTCACGTCTGTAATTCCAACACTTTGAGAGGCCCAGGCAGGCAGATCACGAGGTCAGGAGTTCAAGACCAGCCCGACCAACACGGTGAAACCCTGTCTCTACTAAAAATACAAAAATGAGCCAGGCGTGGTGGTGCACGCCTGTAATCCCAGCTACTCAGGAGGCTGAGGCAGGATAATCACTTGAACCTCGGAGGCGGAGGTTGCGGTGAGCCAAGATCACATGCCATTGCACTCCAGCCTGGGCAACAGAGCAAGACTCCATCTCAAAAAAAAAAAAAAAAGAAGAAGAAAAAGAACCCATGATCTTGGCATGCCTTTGGATCTTATCTGAACTGGATGGCAAGCCCAAGCCCTACTCTTCCCCATCTGTGAAGTGGGAAAACAATAGGCTCCACCTGGTTCTGTTGTGGGGATCAGATGGGAGGGGAAGAGATGGGAAACGGTTCTGAAAACATAAAGTGAAATTTTATAGTGAGGAGTGCTTATTGTAATTAGGAAGAGGATTATGCAGCATTGAAAAAAAAAAAAAAAGGCCAGGTGTGGTGACTCACGCCTGTAATCCCAGCACTTTGGGAAGCCGAGGCAGACAGATCACTTGAAGTTAGTAGTTCGAGACCAGCCTGGCCAACATGGAGAAACCCTATAAAAATACAAAAATTAGCCAGGCATGGTGGCACATGCTTGTAATCCCAGCCACTCGGGAGGCTGAGGCAGGAGAATCTCTTGAACCGGGAGACAGAGGTTGCAGTGAGCCGAGATCGCGCCACTGCACTCCAGCCTGGGCAACTGCACAAGACTCCATCTCAAAAACAAAAACAAAAACATAAAAACACGCACCAGCAACCAACTGCAAAGGCTGGTGGCAACAGGAAGGGGACGCTGGGCTTCCTCTTCCTGATCTCTGGTTCCAGCCCAGAAACTACACCCTGGCTGGAGAGAAAAGATTGAACCTTGCTGAAAGGCACACCAGCCATTCCTTTTTCTGTCAAACATCAAACGGTATCTGCTTTGTATACTCACTTCTCTTCCTTTCTTTCCATTCATTTTTGCCTTTGGTGTTTTTGTTTGTTTGTTTGTTTGTTTTGTAATATTATTTCTTAGCACGTTACAGGCAACCCAAAAGCTAATACTCAGTGAACACTTATTAGGTGCCCATTATAGACCTGAATGTTTGTGTCTCCCAGCTGCCAAATCATATGTTGAAATCGTAACCCCCAATGTAATGACATTAGGAGCTGGGACCCTTGGGAGGTGATTAGGTCCTGAGAATGGAGCCTTCATGAGCGGGATTAATGTCCCTATAAAAGGGATCCCAGAGAGCTCTGTCTGCTCTCTGCCATATGAGGATACAATGAGAATACAGCCATCTACAAAACAGGAAGCAACACTCACCATTCATGGGATCTGACGGTGTCTTGATCTTGGATTTTCCAGCACCTGGAACTGTGAGAAATAAAGGTCTGTTGTTTCAGCCACTCAGTCCGTGGTCTTTGTTATGGCAGCCCAAACTGACTAAGAGAGTGCCAGGCATCATTCTCAGACTACATGTAGTAACTCATTTATCTTCTAAGCAACTCTAGGAGATAAATAACTTTTTATTATTTTAATTTTACAGGGAAGGAAACTGAGGCATAGAGAGGTTAAATAACTTGTGCAGTCTGTAGGTGGTAGATCTAAGGCTCAAATCCCAGCAGTGTGGCTGCAAACTCCTGATGCTCTTAACCACGAAGACAATTAGAGAGCACAGGCTCCAGGAAGCCCACCGTACAGCAATCCCTAAAATCTCAACGACCTACCCTGTGCAAAGGATTTGCTAAGACTGGGATGCGGGGGCCATATCTGCCCACTGCCCTCAGCCCTGAGACCCCTCTTTTGGGTTTACCAGTCCTGGAGGAGCCAGAAGGGAAGTCCAGGTAGTCTGATTCCACCGTCTGTCCTGCTCCCCATGACCTTAAACTGTCTCCCAAAGAGCACACATTGGTAAAGCATTTTCAGGAACAAATGCTGAAGAAGGGTGTTGCTATTCTTAGAGACTTTGCCTTCAGAATCAGTTTCTACCTCCTGCTTCCAGAAATTGATGAGGATGACTGTAAACACTCCAGAAGCAACTTGCCAATGATGCTGTGTTTCAGGGAGAAGGACTGGCCCTTGTTGCTAGGGAAGCAGCTGAGATCCTGTGATGCCAGGTGATGTCTGCTGTGCTGACAGTTCCTGGGATCCGTTCCTCCAGGATTTTGGACAGCATATGTTCTGAAGGTGGCCTCTCCTCTTACACCGCATGATGTAACCCTCTAATCTTCAGGCTTAAATGGGTTGTAGATTTTCTAGGGTGACTATTTCCTGTGTTCTAAGATCACAGGTGGTGACAGCATTCTGTGGACAGCATTTATGTGAAAGCTGCTTATATGGGTCAGGACATGCTTAGTGGCAAGTAATAGAAAATACAACCCAAGGCCAGGCACAGTGGCTCACGCCTGTAATTCCAGCACCTTGGGAGGCCGAGGCGGGCAGATCATCTGAGGTTGGGAGTTCAAGACCAGCCTGACCAACATGGAGAAACCCTGTCTCTACTGAAAATACAAAATTAGCTGGGCATGGTGGTGCATGCCTGTAATCCCAGCTACTCAGGAGGCTGAGGCAGGAGAATCACTTGAACCCGGGAGGCAGAGGTTGCAGTGAGCCAATATCATGCCATTGCACTCCAGCCTGGGCAACAAGAGTGAAACTCCATCTCAAAAACAAAAAAACAAAAAAGAAAAAAGAAAATACAGCCCCAAATGGCATAAACAATAAAGGAGAGTATACTGGCTCATGTAGCTGAATAGTCTCTGGATAGATTTCAGGTGAGGATGGATGGATGCAGTGACTCAACCATGTCACAAAACACCTGGCTTTCTTTTTAACTCTTTTCTCTGCTTTCCATGTCAAGTTCATCTTAAGGCTGGTTTATCTCAAAGGAGCAAGAGGGCTACCAGAAGCCTCAGGGAGCATGCTTCCTTGCTCATCTCTAGCAGAAGAAGCAGCATCTCCTCCAGATTGTTAAATGAAAGTCCTGGGCCTCTGGCTGCATCATCTAAGGTCATAGGACCACCCCTGAACCAGTCCCTGCAACCATGGCACCAAGTGAACCATAACTGGTTGAAGTCAATCAAGACCTACCCCTGGCCTGGAAATCAAGTACTTTATCCACCGAAGTATACTGTTTCTTTGATTTCTGACATGGAATTTTCTGGAGTCATTAAAAATATGAAATATAATTTAATGGAGCAATAAAGTAAATGGCAACTACATTTTTCCAATTGCTCAAGTCAAAATCTTGAAATCAGGCCGGGCATGGTGGCTCACACCTGTAATCCCAACACTTTGGGAGGCTGAGGCAGGTGGATCACCTGACGTCAGGATTTCAAGACCAGCCTGGTCAAGGTGGTGAACTCCCATGTATTTTGTATTTTGTAAAAATACAAAAATTAGCCGAGAGTGGCGGTGCATGCCTATAATCCCAGCTATTTGGGAGGCTGAGGCAGGAGGATCACTTGAACCCCAGAGGCAGAGGTGCAGTGAGCTGAGATCGCGCCTGGACAACAAAAGTGAAACTCTGTCTCAAAAAAAAAAAAAAAAAAAAATATTGAAATCATTCTTGACTCCTTTATTTCTCACATTCCTCTCCCATATCCAACCTATCATCAACATCAATTAGCTCTATGACAAATATATCTAGAATCTGACCCCTTCTCACTTAACCACTACTGTCTCTTATCTACAGAGAAGCCAAAGTAATCTTTTTAAATAGTAAGTCATATCATGTCACTTCTAAGCTCAAAGGCCCTCAGTGACTCTCATATCAATCCAAAGAAAAGCAAAAAGCAAGGCTGTTCATGCTCTCGCCTGTTACCTGTCCACTCTCATCTCCTGCTACTCTTGTCTCACTCACTCTGCTTCAGCCAGTTTGGCTTCTTGCTAGATCCCCCAAAATATCAAGAATGCCCCTGCCTTAAGGCCTTTGTATGTGCTGTTCTCTTGGCCTGAATGCCTTTCATTCCAATATCAGCTTGGCTCATCCCCTTTGTTCAAAAATGACATTATCAGAAAGACCCTGCATGGCCAGTCAGCGTGAAAACACACCCAGCCAATCTTTAAGTCTCATACCTTGCTTTATTTTTCATAGCACTTACCATACCTAAAATATTTAAGTATTTGTATACATGTCATTTTTCTCCCCTCCTGAATGAAAGTTCCATGATAGCAAAGTTATTCACTAGTACAGCCCCAGTATCTAGAACAGTGAAGGCATTCAATATATAGTTAGTGAAAGTGAATGAAAGCTTTAGAACAAATAATATGCAACAGAGGAAATAGCTAACAACAGATGAAAAAAAAGTTCAGGTATTCCAATAAGCAAAGAAATACAAATTAAAATACAGCCAAGACAATATTTTTGCCTATTAAGTTGGCAAGAATTATCAAATAATAAATCCATTGCAGTTGATAAGTATTGAAATGGGTATTTTCATGTAATATTGGTGACCAGTCTGATTAATTCATTTAAGAGATATTTATTGGGTACCTACTATACACACTGTGCAATTTGCCAATATGTACTCTGATGTGTCATAAGGCCCAGAATCTCTGTATTAGTCAGGAAAGACTAGGTTACTAGTGGCAACAAATTAACCCCAGAATCCCAGTAGTGTACTATAACAAGAGTTCCAACATACCCACCTCAGGCTGGTGAAGAGGGAAGGTTGTTCTGTGTCACTCAGGGACTCTACCATCTGGAATGTCATTGGTCATCCTTGCAGAAAATAGGAGAGATTGGCAAATCATGCGTAGGCTTTCCACAGCCACATCCAGGAAATTCACACCTCACTTCCGTTCACACTTCATTGTCCAGAGCTATTCATATGGCCCTACCCAATGGCAAGGAGGCTGAGAACTGAAGCCTCCTTTCTGCCATGCCCAAAAGGAGCAGAGAAACACAGATGTTGGTAAATATTAATAACGTCTGCTAACGTCCTTGACCAAGAAATCTTACCACTCTGCTCAAATAACCTAAAGTACATAAAAGGCCTCCTTAAGGAAAATATTTATTTATTATTATTTTATTATTTTATATTATTATATTATTATTTTAGTAATTATTTTGATAGCCTAAAAGAATCTTATTGGATAATGAGGAAATGGGTAATGGAATTATAGTTTATCCATATACCTTAAATTATTGTGCGGTCATAAAAATAGTAGTTAATGAAGAATCTATATATGGAAAAATCATTTTAATAAAAGAGTAAGTAAAAATTAGGAAACAAATAAAATGGGTATTATGATCATAACACCATAAAAATATACCTAATTTTTAAAAGTCTGAGGAAATACACTGAAATGTTTTCATTCAACAAATAACCTGCTAGGCACTAGGCTGCAGATTCAAAGATTAAATACACTGTCTTTGTCCTAGAGGTGCTACAGTCTTAAAAGAATATCCAAAATGAGCCAAAAGAAATTCTTGCCTAAACCCAGAACAGTTTTTCTAATAATTTTATGGTTGTTCATAAGGATAGACTTTCTTTTTTTTTTTTTTTTTTTTTTTTTTTT